>NW_028234439.1:26738107-26748107 GCF_977035675.1 Penaeus japonicus
CTCCCACCCACACCTCCCTACTCTGCACAGTCCCACCCCTTGACCCTCCCCTGTTCCCTCACCTCATCTCAGTTCCAAATCGCAACAATCTCCCCCACTATCCATCCTCCTTCTACATTTTTCCACAACCTCGAATCTAACTCATTTCCTATCCTCTCTCACCCTCAAATATAATATCCTCATTCGCCTCTTCGTCCGAAGAAGCAGGAGCACATCGGTATGCTCACGGCAGAAATGTGTCGAGCCAAATTGCCATAACAAATCCCATGATTATCCCTGCATGAACGCCATGCACTACAGAGACAGATGGAGACGAAAAGCGCCAGGACTCGAATGCGTCCACGATCACTTGGCATCCTGTGGAAGGACCTGCATGACCATCATATTCATGACTGTGGCAGCCCTTCTTTCTTGACCTTGAACGCTGAACTAGCTGGAAACGTGCAGCTTCGATGGTTGACTTTGGTTGATTTTCTCTGGAATCGTTTCCGGAAGGTGTGTTTTTGTGATTTTTTATGTTGTGGCAAATTGAATGTTTATTCTGTTGACAACAACTCAATATGTGAAAGATAAAATAGTATATATATAAATATATATAATATATAATATATATATATATAAAGAATATATTAATTATATAATTATAATATAATATAATATATATATATATATACAATAATATATATATATATAAAAAAATAAAAAATATATAAAATATAAAATATAAAAATCCCATATACATAAAAAAATTTTGTATATATATATATATATATAATATATAAAAATCTATATAAAATATAAAATATAATAAATATTAAAAATACAAAATATATATATAAAAATATATAAATATATAAAATATAAAAAATATATATATTATATAATATGGGAAAAAAAATAAATCAAAATATAATATATAAAAAAATAATAGTAAAATATAATATAATAATATATATATTTTATAATATATATATTTATATTAATATATTAATTATATAAATTAAAAAAAAAAAAATAAAAATAATAATATAAATATAGATATAAATAGTAATTATATATATATATATATATATATAATAAATATAATATATTATATATATATTACACACAAACACACACACATACACACAAAAAACAAAACCCCCCACACATACCCACACACAACACCACACACACACAACACACACACACACACACACACAATATATGAAATTTTAAAATATATATATATTTTTATATATAAAAAATTATATTTTTCTAAAAAATTATAAAAAAAATATATATATAAAAATAATTAAAAATATATAATATTAAAATATAAAAATATAAAAAAAATTTTATTTTAAAAAAAAATAAAAAATATAAAAAAATTTAAATTTTTTAAAAATAAAAAAAAAAATATAAATTTTAAAAAAAAGTTTGAGGGTATAGGCCCATGGGGAAAAAATTTTTAAATTAATTATAAAAAAATAACCAACTTTTTAAAAAACCCAATAATTTTAAAAAATTTCTTAAATAAATAAAAAAAAGGAAACTAAAAAAAAAATTATTTTTTTAAAACAAAAAATGTTTAGGTTTTTAAAGTATAAATGTATGATCGTAAATTAAATTAAAATAAAAAAAACATATATATGTATTTATATAATTCATTTTCTTTAAAAATTTTTATAAAAAAATATTATGTTTAACAAAAATATTTTTGATTAATATTTTTAGAAAAAAATAATTTATATAAATTATTTAAAAAAAATGAGTAGTATAAAATAAATTTCATAATATATACTGATATTTGTATTTTTTTTATATATTATATATATGTAAAGTATATATCTATGTATGGTTATATATTATATATATATTATCTATATTTAAAATATATATATATATGTATGTATATATATATTTCTTTATATATATACATTATATATATTATATATATATATAATATATTATTATATATATATTTATATAGGTTATATATATATTATATACACAACAACACAACACACACACAAACACACACAACAACACACAAAACAACACAACACACGAACAACACCACACAACATATAATATATATATTATAATCTATATATATATATATATTTATATATATAAATTTATAAATATATATATATTAAACATAACTAACATATCAGAAAAAATAATCACTGTATTTTAAGTTGAATGAGAGATGTGTTGAAGTTTCGTGATGATGAATAATTTGCAAATATGGTCATATTACAGTAGTTTTTGTTTACAAGTTCTCTAGTTGTTTCCTTCCCTCATTGCCTCATCTCTGTCACAGGAAGCTTGCTGAGATACACTTATTAAATTACAGGGAAATTAATTACTGGAGACCTAGTGTTTACCGGTAGCAATAGCTTCTACACAGAAATTATATAAGGACAGACAGATGGATAATATAACAGCTGGGGTAAATATTATATTAATAAACTTGTTGGAAACATAATATAGACAGGTTTCTATTTCAGAAAATGCATATATCAGATATTAAATATACACTCGACTGACTGTATTTGTGTGTTTCCTCATTCAATCTTGTCTTTAAACAAATAGTTGCTAATTTTTGTGTGTTCTAACCCCTTAACAAAGAATCACAACTTTACTGAAAATAGTTATTTATTATCATATTCCCATCCCTTTTTTTAACAACAGTCCACCTGCATAAAAGTGGTTCAAATTAAGGAAGAATTTCTATTTCTCGACATTGTCACCACTCCGGCCACCAAAAGCTTCTTTGGATGATGTAACACTGATTTAAAGAATTGATGGTATTGTGGTGGATATGTGGACTAATCTTATAGAGCTAATACTTGCATATATGCTTATATGAGTTTTCATTAGAAGAGATAACTCAGAGATAACTCAGAGATAACTCAAAGATAGCTCAGAGATAACTCAGAGATAACTTAGAGATAACTCAAAGATAACTTAGAGATAACTCAGAGATAACTCAAAGATAACTCACAGATAACTTATTACATTTTACATTTTACTCCTAAACCTTTCTTTTGTTTGCACTGAGTCCACAAGACCAACATTTACTTAAAGATATATGAAACGTTAGCATTTGAACAATTAATTTAATGGTAGACGCACCTTTTTATATCTTAATTGATACCGATAACAAATGCCAAAAACAAGAGCTAGTGCAACTTACAACGAAAAGATAATGTATGTAAGCCTTCCATACACCAATTCAAAGTAATTAAGCTGTAAAACGCACGCTATCAAACCTTTGTTAGCTAATTAGTTACGATATAAAGGATCAAGAGTGTGAACCTCTCGTAGCTTAAAATCCTAGTTTGCTTTGGGAAAGATTACGAGGAATCTATTCCCTTCGTAATTAAATTGATATCTGGAGAAAATATATGATGAGAAGAGATTATTAAAAGCAATTTATATCTTCGTCCTTTGCTTCAAACAGTCATTATTTCGGGAAAAGTATCGGAATTGGGAGTGTGAATAAAAGTGAGCGAGAGGAGAGAAAGGAGAGCGGTCGGGCAGACAAAGAAATAGACGGGATAGGGAGAGATCGAGAGAAAAGGGACTAGTGAGAGAGAGAGAGAGAGAAGGGCCTAGGGAGAGAGAGAGAGAAAGAGAAGGGGCTAGGGAGAGAGAGAGAGAGAGAGAGAGAAGGAGAGGGAAAGAGAGAGAAAGAAAGAAAGAGTCAGATAGACAGACAGAGAGAGAGATGAGGGGGGAAGAGAGAAAGGAAGGGGGCGAAAGAGAGAGAGAGAGAGAGAGAGAAAGAGAGACAGAGACGAACAGACAGGATCAGAAAAAGAAATTAACAAACAGACAGACAGACAGAAACAGAAAACGGAAACAGAAGAGAAGCCAAGAGAAATAGAATCAAAGAGTGAGGACATGAGATAGAGAAAGATAAATGGTGACCGGGACTGAGAGAGAGGAAAAAATCAAACACAAGACAAAAAAAACCCCGACGAGGAAAAAAGATATTCGTTGCAACTTGTAACAGGCAGCCAAGCAGATTCTGTTGATAGGTTAGTCAGACGACGCAACATTTTTGGCAATCGACAGAGCAAGCAATTATGGGTTTGAGTATCGTAATTAGCTACAGCTTTGTTGCCAATCAATATATCGTTTTTTTTTTTGTTTTTTTTTTTTTTTAAAGCGGGGGAGGGGTGGAGGGGGGGGGACGGAAGGGAGGACCGTTGAAAGGGTAGCCATTACGTGACGAAAAAGGAATTCAAATTTCCTCTGTCATTAGTCTCAATGGCTTCGTATATCCGTTTCATCATCTCGTATGTTTAAGGGTCCATTTTGGTGTATATTAGTCGAACTAATAATTAAAGCTGAATTTACTCATAGTGAACATATAAGAGATGGGGGAGAAGCGTTTTGTTTTTTATAGCGCCACGGGGGAGGGGGGGGGGGAGAGAGAGTGAGAGGGAGGGAGAAAGAAAAGAGAGGAGATGAGAGAGAGAGAGAGAGAGAGAGAGGGAGGGAGGGAGAGATAGACAGCGAGAGAGAAAGAGAGAAAGAGAGAGAGAGAGAGAGGGACGGAGAGACAGAGAGAGAGAGGGAGAGAGAGAGAGATAGAGAGAGAGAGAGAGAGAGAGAGAGAGAGAGAGAGAGAGAGAGAGAACGAGGAGAGGGGGGAGAGGGGAGAGGGGGGAGGGTAGGGAGGAGAGAGAGGAGACATGACAGAGAGTGGAGAGAGGAAGAAAAGAGAGAAACAAAAAAATAAATTATTCTGGAATCATTTAAATTCTTGCATTTGGGCAAGATAAATTCAATTGCGGTAGATGTTAAATACACAGATAGATCGGTGATAGGCCATAAGAGATGAAAAGAGACAGGTGTGAAAACCAAACAAATCATCAAAACAAATAATAAACAAAATACACATTCAGAAGGGATATTCGGTTTATGGCGTAACAAAGCTCTATGTCACCACAGCCAACAAACGCAAACACAAGCGAGTATCACCGTTGGACATTTTCCATGAGGTTAACATCTATATTTTTGGTCAGCAAGAACCATGGGGAGAAAAAAATATCCGTTTCTACTTGGGGGCTTTTATGCGTTTTTGTGTTTAGACATACATATAGTTTCGTGTATGTTTCAGGTGTAACTGTAGGTATGTATGTGTTGTGTGTATGTTTGTATGTATGTGCTATATATATGTATATGTATATATATATATATATATATATTAAATATATATAAATCATAGATATATAGATATATATATATTATATATATATATACATAAATATTATATATATTATATAATATATATAATATACTATTTTATATATTTATAAATATATACGTACATATATTCATATATATATATCACGGTCACCCTATATATATGAGTTATATATAGATATTATAGATATATATATATATATATATATATAAATATATATACATATTATGTATGCATGTATTATCATCATTGACCATATATGATTGCAATATATAGTATCATATATATATATATCCTATATATATATATATCAAGATATTTGTTTATATATACGCTCATATTCATATAAATATATATTATATATATCATCTATATATATAACCTTTATACTATATATGTAGTAATATATACACATTATATATAACTATTTATATCAGAAATATATTTATATCCCCTTTTTATAACTCCAATACTATATATATCACATATTAACACACAACGTCACACAAACACACAAACAAAACACAACCCCCCCCCCCCCCCCCCCGCACCCCACCCCCCCCTCCAACAAAACAACACACCACGCCCCATAACCAACCATGTCCACCATAAAACCCCCACACCAAAAAACAAAAAAAACTAAAAAAAAAACAAAAACGAATAGTCTTTAACCTTAAATGACGTCCTCCACTCGCCAGTGTCTCAAGCATTTAAACCAACACGGCTTCACGTAAAAAAAAAAAAAAACAGACTAATTTCAATAACTGTTTCGTCCCAAATATGAAACAACGGAGCCTTCCTGTTTACTCAACGCGTAAACAAACAAAGGATGGGTGAAGGAGTGGTGTTTGTTGTGTAAAGACTAAAGGTTTGAGTACTACAAACAACCTGGCTTTGTGTTGTTATTGGGCAAAATGACGCGGGTTGGAAAAATGCAACTGCCTTTATTTCTTTGGCAGGACTGATGACTGGCTGGTGATTTATTTTTTTATTATTATCGTCATTTTTAATTTCGGTGAGTTTGTTGTGATACTTATTTCATTATCGTTGTATTTTACTCTTATTTTAACTGTGATTATTATTATTATTTGTTTTTGTCATTATCATCCTTTTTAATTTCGATAAGTTTGTTATGATATTTATTTCATTATCGTTGTATTTTAATCTTATCATTATTGTTGTTGTTGTTTAACCGTGATTTTTTTTTATTATTATTACCATCATCATAGTATAGGGGAGTTGAAATTAATGTATTTCTTGAAGTGAAAAGAAAAAAAAAGAAATAACATATAAAAACGACATTAACGACAAGATCCACTAACAGAAGGATAATAAATCTTTCAATTAAAAAGTTGAAACCGTAACCTTTTCATAGAAGCTGGAGCATAATGCAACACAAAAGGCTGTTGCAAACGGATATACGACGCTGCTTTATTACATTCAAACTCACTGGTTATACTGATCTTTATTGCAACATCAAGTGGTTAGATCTGTTGTTTGTGCATTGTGTCATTCTGATTATTGATAATACTGGTGTTATTGCATTTATGTTGTTATTGCGTGGTGTTGGCACTGCTCTGTTAATGATTAGTGGTGGAAATTGTTTTATTGAAATACTGGTTTTGTGTTATTATAGTTGTCATTAGATAGAGGGGCAATTTGTGTTGTTGTTCGTGTTGGTAGAGAGTTTAAAAATCTATATACCATTGATTTGACTTTCAATGTGCATTCCCTGTGCTCTTATCAGTAGCGACATTTGATATCCATTGTTGTTATATATACAGATATTGATATACTGTATTTGTTATGGCTCGTCTAAAAATACAAACAAAAGAATTCAAATAAAAAAACGGTAGTGCTAACCATAGTGGTGAAAATACCAATGATAATCATAAAGTCAGCATTCAGAATAACCAAGACAATGATAAATCCAATGATACGACAATCAATAAAAAAAGTAAATAAATACTACAACTCTAGAAAAAAAACTAAATTACATCTAACTCTCTCTATATATAATTCCCTTCGAAACCAAAGCTAACTAAAACTCGATTCAAAAATGCCTTCATCATTAAAAAAAAAAAAAAAAAAAAAAAAAGACGCGCGCAAAAAAAAAGAAAAAAGAAAGAAAAAAAAAATACCCGAGAAAATGTATATGATATAAATTTAATAACTAAACCGTTGAGGTAGGTCGTATTTCACTACGATTCTGGCCAGACTAATGATGTTTTGTTTTCTAGCTTGAAGCCTGTTCCCTGAGGGTGGTTAATACTTTCTTTCGAGGAACGTAAACACAGCTTAAGAAATGTATTTTCGACAGTCACGTTGGGTAGTTTATCCGTAGAGTTTTTAAGAGTATATGGAACACGTTCATTACGCCGATAGAAATGCTGATTTTATTGTTACTGCTAATCCTGTTTTTCTGTTTTTTTTCTTTTTTTTTCTATTTCTGTTTTTAATTTTATCTATTCACTTTTTCCAAGTGTCATGTCTGCTTGACAGCTATTTAAGAGCGAAAGTTCTTTGAAGTTATCAAAGAGATAAGTAATTCTTGTAATTTATTGTTATGATTATTAATTATTGTTATAAGTATTACTGTTATAGTATCACACTTCATCTACCTAGCTTCTTTTATTATCTATCTATCTATCGATCTACTTATTTCATCTGTTCAGTTACTTATTGGAATATGTTTGGAATATTATCAATATTTTTTTTTTTTCACAGTTCCTATCTTTTTAAGATTTCGTGTAAGTTTCTTTTACTATATTATCGAAATCTTCAATGACGAAATTGCTACACAAATCTTCCATGGTGGAAAAAAAATGAAAATAACCCAAAGAAAAGAAAGAAAAGACAAATACGATCATGAAAATATTTATTGTTTTTTCCCCCGTTTTCTACCCTATTAACAGGAAAATCAGAAGACACAAAAATAGCCAATTTTTCGTTCTTATTGGGATTAAGCCTTTTTTATACGGCTGAGCAATCTTGCTTTTTTTTATATTAATCATCTTTAAATTCATCAATATCACCTTAAGTATTTTGTTTACCTTTTTTGTGAATATACTACCTGAATATAATAAATATCATCATATTAAGAAAACATTTCCTCCAATAACAGCTCACATACATATCAAGCCATTAAAACACGAGCTTGTAACGACACAGCTCCTTATCACACAAAGACACGCCTAATACTTCTTAAAGTTAGATTCTTGATCATTTATCAATTCTTGATGTTAGGCTATGAGAGCTTTTTTTTTTTTTTTTTTTTTTTTATTTTTTTTTTTTTTTTTTTTTTTTTAATACTAGGAATCATAAACTACCGTTGATGTTTCTTACTGGCTTATGTGATATATCGAAAAAAATGGGTATATAGTCTGACGAATGTGAAAGAAAACACGAGAAATGGAATTTTGGGAAATATTTTGGTTGTTTCCAACGGCATACATCTTAGGCGCCATACTCTGGCATTTGTCAGCGAGGAGAGTACGCGCAACACCCCTTATCTCGACTCCTATTTGTCTTCTTTGTGTTCTCTCTTGCTTCTTCCTTATCTTTGCTTCTGTGTTTTTTCTCTCGATCTTTCTTTCTTTATATTTACTTCTGTGTTTTTTTTTTTTTTTTATCTCTCTGCTCTATCGGGGGGTTTGCTTCTTGTGTGTTCTCTTTGCCTCTCTGTATCTATCTTTGCGATGTGTGTTTTTGGTTGTATTTTTTTTCCTCTCTTTCTTTCCTCTCTTTCTCTCTTCTCTATCTCTCTCTCCTCTCTTTCTATTCCTCTTTTTTCGCGTCCTCTTCTCTCTCTTTATCTATCTCTCTCTCTCTCTTCTCTCTTCATTTCCGCTCTTTCCTTCTACTCTCTTCCACTCCTTCTTTCTTTCTCTCTTACTCGTCTCTCTCTCTTCTTCTCCTTGTTCCTTTCTATTCTAGATCCACTTATACTGTTATCTCCGTACAACACAAATGCATTTCAGGATTTATCATCGCCTCAAGCAAGGTATGTGGTACTCTACGAACGTCGACAGAAACGTTGTTCATCTGACTGTAGATACTGTATTGGGAGCAGGTCCAGTGCATTTAGAATATCGTTTCAGGATATCTCAAATATTTTATTGCAGTATGTATGTATATATAAATATATGATAATATAACTATATATCTACGATTTATTATATATACTATATATAAATATATATATATAAGTTATATATATTTATATATATATTGTATGTATTATATATATATATATATATTATATATTATATATTATAAATTATATATATATATTATGTATTTATATATATGTATATATATTATATATATATATATATTATTATATATTATATAATATATATATTATATTAATATATACATATTACATATTACATATTACATATATATATATACAACATATATATATTATTATTATCTATATTTATTAATATATATATATATATTTATATATATCTATTAATATTTATATATTATAACATTATACATAATATAAATATATAATTATACATATTTACATATAAATATATCGATTTGATATATATTTATTTATATATATATATTTACATATTATATATAAATATATGTATTATATATATATTATATATTATATATATATATATATATATATATATATATTATTTTATATAATATATACATGACATACATAATATATCTATAGTTAGTATATAATATATATATATATATTATATATATATAATATGAAGAATGCCTTAACATATTATCATTGAAAAGGAATAATGTACGTTCAACAGT
>NW_028234439.1:26753107-26758107 GCF_977035675.1 Penaeus japonicus
ACCTTATTTCCCCTTTTAGTTTATTTCTATATTTAAAAAAATAAAAAAAATCCAAATTTCTTTTTGGTAAAAGTGGTAAAGAAAAAAGGGTAAATTAGTTATTCATTTATGAAGTCGTTGGTATGCATGCACGATATCGAACCAACAAAGTTAGGAATCCGTGCATTTTCAGCTTAGGGGGGGGGGGGGGGGGGGGGGGGGAAGGGGGGGGGGGGGGGGGGGGGGGGGGGGGGGAATAAAATAATTCTAAAGGGGTACTTCCCCATCATCCTTTTCCCTCTCCTTCTCACCTCCTTTCTCTTCTTATTCTTCTTTTCACTTCTGCTTCTATTTATTTATTTTTTGGCTCATAGTGGCTACGTTTTTTTTTTTTTTTTTATCTTCTCTTTCTCGGTCTCTCTCTACCTATCGCTTTCTCGCTCTCTCTCTACCTATCTCTTTCTCTTCCTTTCTCTCTTCTTATTATTTCTCCCTCTCTCTCTCCTTCCTTTATGCATCTTTCGCCTTACCCTCTCTCTCTCTTTCTATCCCCCTTCCCCCTCTACCTCTTCACCCACCCATTTTTTTTTTCTCTCTCCTCATTTTCTCCCAACCTCACTCTTCCATCCACAACTCTCCTTTTGTCCCTCATCTCCCCTCTTCCTCACTATCTCTCCCCCTACCCTCAATCCAACTTATCTCTCCCCTTTCTCTCTCTTTCTACCTAGAGCACATATTACGAATCCCTCACGCTCCCACCCACCTCCTTCTCCCCACCACCCAGACTAGCCATGGCCGTCCTTGAACAATAGTCACACATTTTCGAGTATTGTTGGAAATGGCCAAAGCTTTTACCACGATAAGCAGGTCTCCCTATCAAGACCATTTTTTCTCTACATCAAGTAAATTTTTATTAGTTATTTAATAACCACATAAACAGGTCCCTCACCTATCAAGGGCATTTTTCCTCATTCCCCTCCACCATTTCACTGTCTCGATTGCGTGTGAGACAAAAAGAAGAGCTTTCCGTTATTGCTAGTTGCGTTCGCTTGTAATATTGCGTAATGTAATTTCCAGCTCAGCCGTAGGGAATTTATTTGTTTTTACCGTGTGGCTTTGTTTGTGTTGCTGTATTGGCTACAGTGAGTTGTGGTTTCAGTATTTCCTTGTTAAGGTGATTTATGTGATTCTTGTAAGTTATTAAACGTATTGCTGTATTGTCCGTATAATGATTGATTGGTTCCTCACTATTTATTTGTATTGTTATTCTGACCTATTGTAAGGAATATATTGGATTTATACTTCTGTCCCTATTATAAGTTCCAGTATACTTTTTGTGGAATTGCCTGTAGCTGAGCAATGTTAATCTCTTTGTTTCTTAGGTCTCAGATTTCTGATTTAAAATGGCTGTATGGTTTTGTGGCTTTGTATTTCACCTTTTTCCATTCATACTGTATTTCCCATACTATATTTTCAATTCTTCTTTTCTGTAATTTATTTTAATATCTCTCCAGACTAAAATCATTACTGTTCCCATGAGGAAAAAATCCGCCCTGTTGTTCCCATAGGATGATCCCTAATTCGTGCCGGACCCGTCGTCCCCAGAATGTAAAAAAACGCCGTGTTTTTCCCCTACCAACAACCCTTGGCCTGGAATATGATGGACATGACATAGTTCCAAACATTTTACTTTTCTTTTTTCCATGTAAAAGAACCACCCATTTGTTTTCATAAGTTTCAGCACAGAATTTGATCTCATAACGCCGCTCGATGCTCACTTAAGTATGTGTTCTTACAGGCAGACATAGACGCAATTCTTGTAAACGTGTACGAATGTGAATCGTCAAAAACGTAAGAGTAGAAAAAAAAAAAAAAAAAAAAAAAGTTTACTCAAGGAATAAGCAAAAACACAAAAAAAATGACTGTTGAGTTAAGCTTCTTATTCAGTTCGGTTATGCATATGTATAGTTGTACACGCATCTACATATGTGTGAACATATTTGTACTCTCGTGGTATGGACATACCTGCATATAATTCACGTATGCACAACCATATAAACATACTTGGGTTCAATATGAGTATTTAAATTTGTAGCATAATGAGTAGGTACGCGTATAGTTGTAGTTTCCCTACTGATATTACTAAGCTTATAGTTTACCTACGCTATATGGCTTTAGCTGCATTTTACCCCCACAGAACGCTGACGAGAGTAATCACAATATTCCCCATACTGCAACACCAAAGTGCTCGTTAACTATCTTCTTTTAGCCCAAAAATATGCTTCGAAATTAATCATATTCGCCTGGAGAGAAAGTTAATCTCCTTTTTAACCCTGAAAGACCCAGGTTGCTTAGTCGATTGTTATGCGTGTATGTGCTTTTAGTGTGTATACGTGAATATGTGCGTGTGGGTTCGGTGTACGAAACGTTCCCTTGGGCGAGGGAAACGACTGAGGTTTCTATTAAAGATTGGAAATGAGTGCAAAATGCATTAGCTTGCAGGGAGATGAGAAAGAAGGGGGTAGGGGGGTGAGATGGGGGGTAAATGTGGGGGTGGGTGGGGTCATGAGGGATAAATGAGAAATACTATATTTAATTTTTTTGGAATGACATATTCCATCATACTTGTAATACAGACTTTTGTTTATCTATGTCGAGATGTGGGTTATAAAAAAATTATGCTAATTAGGCCCTTGTCAAAAAGTGAACAATCATTGATTATACAAAGTATTAGCAAAAATCTACTTGTTTTAATTGAGTGAATCTGTTGCATGTATCAATTTTTTTTTTTCTGAGATTCAGTGAATATTTTCCATATCACGATCCCTTCATCCAATAAAATAATATAAGAGTTAATGGCATCATGATAATGATAACCCTTTTTTTAACTACTTTTATGCTAACAATAATAATGATAAATTGAGTAAGATACTAATCAATCGATAATTGGCTAGTAAGTAATATAGTTGTTAGATGCTGATTGATAAATAATAACAGCAATAATAACAGCAGTTAAAATGTCAATTCTTAAAATAAAGGAATAATTATAGAAGGGTGGGTGGAAGCCAGAGTGGGGGGGGGGGGGGGGGGGGGGGAGGGACAAGATAGCAATAATAACAATAAAGTATAATGACAATGAATAATAGGATTATGATGACAAAAAAAATTTTTTTATAAAATGATAAGGATGTCTATTCATTTTTGTGTGGGATTAATGATCCACATAATGGTTAATCTAACAATAATTAACTGTAATCTTTTTTCCTTGCTTATTATCATTACCTGACAGGGATTCAGTGACTTTGATAAATATAATTTATTATAGTGTTTTGTCACTCATTTTGCACTACTACATGTAGTGGTGTTATTATCACTATTATCTTCATTTATAAGATATTTATCATCATAATTAATCATCATTATCATTACAGGTGACTTTGGATATAAATTATTTTTGTTTTGTCACTCATCATTTAGCATTTGCTATCATTACTGTTATTACAGTTACTAGTTTAGTCTATTACATTATCAAGATAGTTAATCATACTATAATTATTATCAATATATGTGATGTGACTGTGAGCATTATTATTGATGTTGACTGGTGTGTGTGTGTGTGTGTGTGTGGGTGTGTATGACCAATTAACCATTATTAGTAGTTGTCATAGTTTATTATTTCCCCTATATTCTTAGATTATCCTAAATATAACTTATAGATTAGTACCCCATTGTCATTTTGATGATAATTCAGTAATTCATCAGTGGATTATTATAGTAGTAAGATAGGGAGGGGGGGGGGGGAGGGGGGATGAGGGGGGAAGATTTTTTATAATTATCATGATAGATACTATCCTCCTCCTTCCTCCTCCACTCCCCTTCTTCTTATCCTCCTCCTACTTTCCTTTATCCTACTCCTCGATCATCATCATCGTCATCATCATCGACATCAGAAGCATGCCACCGTCATGGGCTGTGGGCGGCCCCAATCGCTTTCTCAATTCCCCCATCATCCCCCAAAAAAAAACAAAAAAATTCCATTTTCACTTCACCTTATCATCATCATCCTTATCATCATCATCATCGGTATCACCATCATCATCATTATAATCGTTATCGTTATCAGCATTTTTTTTTTCTTTTTTTTTTTCATTTTCAGCGTAAATACCATTCTGAATCTTCGTACATTATTTCAACACGAATTTTTAACTACAATCTTTACTTAATATTCTGACAGCCTAAAAAAAGAATTCAAGTTATTGTTTCCTGCTTTTTTTTCTTTTCTTTTTTAACAAAAAAAGTCATGGTTCATATTAAACTGTTTCATTTCCAGAAAAAAAAAATGATAACCTCACAAAGCTTGAATTATCTTTACTCGATGGAGCAATGGGAGAGATATTATGTTATGATGCAATTCTGTGAGATGAAAGTATGAGTAAATAAATAATGGAACTTTCATTGCACTATCTCGCTGGCAAGGGGGGGGTGGGGGGGTGGGGGGGGGGGGGGGGGGGGGGGGGGGGGGGGGGAGTGGAGCAATTTTGCAACATTGTTCCACCACGAAAAATTAATTTCTGTTCCAAGCTTGATTTAAACACCCCAAAAAATGATTGTAAATGAAATTGTAGAACGAGTATATGCTCCAATTATCAGTAGCCATTTTATATTCCGTGATTAAAAATTGTAACATTTAGCAAGTGTGACGTTCTGTAATCATTATTTTGTAAACATTTTTTCTTCTTTTTTTTTTTTTTTTGGGTGTGGGGGGGGGGGGTTTGAATTTTCATTGAATGATAATCATTTCGTCTTTCTGTCTCTCTTTAAGGGGCAGATTTGATATTACTTGCATTTCATTTTTCCAGAGTTTTCCGAATGTTTGCTATGTCATTAAGATTTTCAGTACTGAAATATGGTACACACAAAAACACACACACACACAAACGCAAACACACACACACACACACACAAACACACACACACAAACACACGCATACATACATCAAGAAAGAAAGAAAAAGTATATG
>NW_028234439.1:26775607-26778107 GCF_977035675.1 Penaeus japonicus
TCTAGATATATATATATATAAATATATATATCTATATATAATATATTATATCTCTATATATACCATATTATAAACAACGCAGCCCACTCGTGATTTCTCTTTTACTTTTGCTCCCGGGTTTCCAATCTCACATTTACCTCATGGATACACTTTGCTGTCCTTTGTTGGAAATCCAGGTCTTCGGAAACCAGGGAAGAAACACCGACCAAAGATGATGAGGAAGACAATGAACATTTGTTTCCGAAACTCAGGGAAGAAAAAAAAAGGGGGGGGGGAGGAGGAGGGAAGAAAGAAGGAATTGAAGGAATATGAAAGTGGGTCTCTATTTCTGGCCTGAGTATTAAGTCGAGAAGAGGAAGACAAAAAAAAAAAAAAAAAAAAAAAAAAAAAAAGAGTGTCTGATTGCTTTAGGGTAGCTGTGAAGAATCAATAGTATATCGTAGTGCACCACACAAAGCGCGCTGCACATATTGAAGATATACTTGTCTTATTGATTGTTATGGCAATTACAATATCTCTTTCCTTGTTGTTATGAACTAAATGAGAGATGCTTGAGCAACTATATATCATTCGGGGTTATGTAATGCAATTGAACAGTGCTGTGTTAGTCAGCGGAGAACGGCCAGCGTACCGAGAGGACGAGGGAAGCGAGACGAGAGAGCGGGGGGGGGACGGTCGGAGAGAGAGAGAGAGAGAGAGAGGAGAGAGCAGAGGGGGGGGGAGAGGGTCTGGTGGGGTTAGTGGAGATAGATAGTAATGCTAGAGAGAGACCGCAGAGAGAGATGAGAAAGAGAGAGAGTGAGTGAGAGAAAGTGCAGAGGCGTAAGAGAGTCGACGAGAGAGAGAGCAGAAAGCGCAGCGAGAGTGAGCGAGGGAGAGAGAGAGCGCGAGAGAGCAAGAGAGAGAGTGAGTGAGAGGAGTGAGTTGAGTAATGCGCCGTCGTCGAGAGAGAGAGACGAGCTGTAATGAGAGCAGCGACGCGAGAGAAAAGAGCGGAGAAGACTTAGACTCGCTGAGTTTGTAAAGCAAAACCGACATATATAGATAAGAGCGGAGAGTATAGACACATTATCTTTTTATCGTACCAGTCGCCATTTCTCAAACCTCCTGCATTTTTAGTTCTTTTTTCCTATTTCTACTCGATCCATCCCCACTCTCTACGTTTCTTCTCCTTCGTGTCCCTTACAAGGCTCTTAAAATTCCTTTAAGTCATTGTATATGTTATAAAAGGCGATTGTCACTTTTCTTTGCGGATTCTGCAAACCTTTCCTCCCTGACATTTTTTCGATCTCGCGGACTGCCTATGAACTGCGCCTTCGTTTTCTTCGTCTTTTTTTTTTTTTTTCTTTCTTTTATCTTTTCTTTTTTTTTTTTTTTTTTTTTTATTGGGTCACCTGTTACTGATGTTAAAAAAAAAAATGAAGGCATCTGACCTAATCTTTTCTCTGTGTGGCCTTCTGCTACATTCGCTAACAGCAAAAATAATGGCTTCTTACTTCATGAATATTTCTACTACGATTCTCTGAAGAAACGGACCACACAAACAAAAGAACAAGCGAGAGAGAAAGAGACACGCGATGGTGCGGGGGTGGATATAGAGCCGCTGATGTGACTGGCTAGGTAGTTCGATAGAGTAGAGGGGGGTCGGCCTATTATAGAAAGAGAGTATGAGACGGCAGCAGCAGCTCGCAGAGCCGCCGGCAGAGAGAGCGAGGAGAGAGACGAAGAGACGAGAGGGGAGAGAGCACGCAGAGAGAGAATGAGAGAGAGAGAGAGAGAGAGCACCCGAGATTAGACGGTAGCTTAGTTAGAGATATAATAGTGATGAGAGGGAAAAGACAGGAGAGAGATAGAATAAGAGGAGATAGAGAGAGAATGACGCAGAGTTGAGCACGAGGGGAAGCAGGAGGGAGAGAAAGACGAGAGCAAAGAGGAGAGAGAGAGATTAGTTCATGATATTTTCACATACCTCTAGCCAGTCTTTCTTCATTCTTCAATCGCTCTTTCTCTTTTCCATACCCTTCACTATTCTTTGTCGCCCTTCCTTCCATCGTTCCCTTACAAGGACGCTATGTAAAATCCTTCTAAGACACGTGTATATCGCAGTATAAAAAAATTAGTCGCCGCCATAGATTGGTCACTTTTCCTTTTCAGAATTCTGATTAAACTCATTTCCGCAGACTATAATCTTTTTCCGTTTCAAAGATGGAATTTGAATATGGTATATTTCCTTATTTTAGCTAGCCTTTCTTTCTCTTAGTTATTAAAAAGGATATTTTATCATTGACTTGTGACTTGAGCTTTAGGTGGTGGATAAACATGGGTTTTTAAAAGTCTGTTCAGGACACATACACACAACCGTATACAGGACACATCCCAATCTACATTACAAACATTACAATACGAAATATAGTCTAAATAAATGTACTTCAAAACCACACACACACACATCACACACACACACACACTAATCTACACAATAACACACAACTACACACAC
>NW_028234439.1:26783107-26788288 GCF_977035675.1 Penaeus japonicus
ATTATCGCTATCATCAACGTTATCATTATCATTATTGTCTCTATATCATAACCATCATTATTATCATCATCATTATCAATATCATTACCAAATTTACCACTACCATTCCTTACACTATCAGCCTCACCGTTATCTTTACTATGATAATATTACTATGGTAATACTCTAATTTGTTTTTGTATGGTTATTTTCTGAACTTTCCTTTACAAAGCAAGCAATTTTGGTGAGAACAGCTGCAGTTTTAGTGCTTGCCTTTTTTTTTTTTTTTTTTTTTTAACGTTACTCTGTTCCTTTGTTTTTTTTTTTTTTTTTTTTTTTTTTTTTTTTTTTTTTTTTTTTTTTTTTTTTTTTTGGCCCGTTTTGTTTCTTTATTTTTTTTTTTAGTTTTGTAATGTACTTTTTATACTGTTTTTTTTTTGTAGCTCTAATTTTTGTTTTGTATCTTTACAGTAAGTATCTAATTTGTATTGTTTCTTATCCGTGTTTCTCTTTTAAATCCTTTTTAATTTATTTATTATTATTATTCTTTTTTTAAGATTTTTTTTTTTTTTTTTTTTTTACCATTCGCTACCTACGGTATATTTTTTATCCGCCTTTTTTTGTAAATCAGCTTTGTTCTTTCCTTATAGTAGTATCTACCTCCTTTTTCTTTCTTTTTTTTTTTTGTTTTTGTTTTCGTTGTTTATTTTCTACTATTTTTTTTGTTTTTGTTTTTTTAATGTTTGCGTTTTTTAAATAAAGCTCTAATGTTTCCACTTCTCCATTTTATATTTTTCTGATCTTTTTTCTCTGCGTCTGCTCTTTTCATTCTGTTTTTCTCTCTTTGCTATATGTAAGTATCGTGTCTGGCAATCTCACTCGTTCTCGTTCCGTCCTCTCTTTCTCTCTCTCACTCTTTCCTCTCTCGACGCGTCGCTGTCGACCGAGGGCTCGGCGGCGCGCTCTCTTCTCTTCTCCTCTGTCTTTTATTGTTATCATTCTTTTTTTGTCCTTTTTTGATTTTTTTTTTTTGTTTTTTTTTTTTTTATTTTTAGTTAAATAATTTTTTTTTTTATTTTTTTTATAGCTTTCACGTTCCTTGGTCGCTTGTCGCTTTCTCGCATCTCCTCTCAGTACACACGTCTGTCTTACCTGTCATTTAACCTCTACGTCTCTACGAGTCGCGTTGCTCAGATAAGATAAGTTAACGTTATAATAGAAGCTAGTTCTCTCTCTTCTCGTTATTCGTCTCTCTCTCTCTGGTCTCGGTCACTCGGTTCGGAGCTCTTCTCCCGGTGCTCGGGGGCTCTCCGTCTCGGGCTGACAGCTCGGCTGCGTCAGGGTGGTCACGTGGGGTCACTAGGGGGCGTTCTCAGCCGGGTCTCCCCGGGGTCTCTCTCTCGTCTCCTACTCCCGTGGCGTCCCTCTTCCCGTGCTCCCACCTCGCCAATCGTGGTTGGTCCCTCTCGCGGCCCCTCATCGCCTCGTCTGATCGCTCGTCCCTTCCTCACCTCTCCCTCTATCACCTCTCCCTCACGGACTCTCTCACCTCTCTCTCCCCACGGTGGCGAGTTCCTCTCTCACGTCGAAGTCTCAGCTCTCTCGTCCGCGTCACTCACCTCCCCCCACTCTCGTCTCTCCAACGTCTCCCTCTATCTCCTCTCCTCTTCCTCTACTCCCTCTTCCCCCACCATCTCTCTCTCCCTCCCCCTCTCTCTCTCCATTCACTCTCTCTCCCCCTCTCTCACTCTCTTTTCTCACATCCTCTCTCTCATCTCTTTCTCACGCTCTCCACTACACACCATCAATATCATTCTCTCCTCTTTGTAAGCTTGACCAAGAACTTCGAGTAATGCTTGTACAAGGGAGAAAATCCATTACACCATATTAATGGACAGACAACCGAGTCAACGCAGAGAGAGGAGGAAAAAAAAAAAAAAAAAAATTGTCTGCAACAACAAAAAGTCGTTTTTTTTTTTCTTAAATCTCCTTCCTTTCCTCCTCTTCCCTAGTTCTTCTTTCATCCCTTCTACTTTCCACACAAGTTTAATACCACACTCCTTTTTTTTTTCCTCTCATCTCCTTTCTCCTCTCTTTCTCTCTTCTTCTTTTTCCGTCCGTTCTCACCATCATTATCTTTTTCTCCGAACAAATAACCTTATACCCTTCGCCCTTCCTTCCCTCCCTCCCTCCCTCCTCCTCGTTCATTCTATTTCCATTCCACCCCTGCATCCTTCTCCCTTCAAGTCTCCAACGACCCCGCCTTCTCAAACCCTCCTATAACTTTATTCTGTCGCTCCTTCTCCGCCTTCCTTCATCCTCCTCCTCCTCCTTCCCTCCACCTCCTCCTCCCACTTCCACTACTTCCCTTCTCTTTTCCCTTCTCCTCCTCCTCCTTCCTCCTCCTCCCTCTCTCTTTTTCTCTCTTTTTTCCTCCCTCCCCCTCCACCCCTCCTTCTTCCTCCTTTTTTCCCCTCCCACCCCTCCATCTCCTCCTCCCATCTCCTCCTACCTCTCCTCCTCCCGACCCTGAACCCTGGACACCCGGTCCTCCTCCACCCCCCTCCAACTCCTCCTCCTTCTCCTCCCACCCCCTCCACCTCCTCCCTCCTCTCCTCCACACCCCCTCCACCACCTCCTCCTCCCACCCCCCTCCACAACTCCACCATCCTCCCACCCACCTCCTCCCTCTCTCCTTCCTCTCCTTCCTCCCCTCCCCTCCACCCTCCCACCCCACTAGCCTCCCCTACCTCTTCCCCCACCAACCCCCTCCTCCTCCTCCTCCCTTCCTCCTCCCCCTCCACCTCCTCCTCCTCCTTTTCCTCCCACCCCCTCCATCTCCTCCTCCCACCCCCTCCATCTCCTCCTCCTTCTCCTCCCACCCCCTCCACCTCCTCCTCCTTCTCCTCCCACCCCCTCCACCTCCTCCTCCCACCCCCTCCACCTCCTCCCACCTCCTCCTCCTCCTCCTCCTCCCACCCACTCCTCCTCCTCCTCTTCCCACCCCCTCCTCCTCCTCCTCCTTCTCCTCCCACCCCCTCCACCTCCTCCTCCTTCTCCTTCCACCCCCTCCTCCTCCTCCCCCACCCCTTCCACCTCCCCCATCCCCCTCCACCTACCTCCACCCCCTCCTCCTCCTCCTCCCTTAAACTACCCCATCCTCTTCCTCCCATCCTCTTCCTTTCTTCTTCATCCCCCCTCACACACACCACCACCCACCCCACCTCGTTCTTTTCGTCTCAAGTTTACCTTTTGTTTACCGACGAGCGTGTCGATAGGTATTCAATGTTGCAACGGCCGAGCTGACTGACTGCAAAGGAAACTCCTCTTCCTCCTCCACTTGCCTCTTTACCTCCGCTTATTCTCTTCCTCTTAGACACAGTCAGGTACTTGACGTAGCTTTGATCAAAGACCTTTTCGGATGGGACGTTATTCAGCCGGAATGGGGGCGGTTTCTTTCTTGTGTTGGGAGGGGTGGGGGCGCAAGGGGGGTGGGGCAATGGGGTTGGGGCAAAGGGGGGTTGGCCAAAGGGGGTTATGCAATGGGGGCGGTTTCTTTCTTGTTTGGGGGGGGGGGGGGGGGGGGGGGGGGGGGGGGGTGGGGGGGGGGGGGGGTGGGGGGGGGTTTGGGGGGGGGGGGGGTGGGGGGGGGGGGGGGTGGGGGGGTGTTTTTTGGTTTTGGGGGGGGGGGGGGGTTTGGGGGGGGGGGGGGGTGGGGGGGGGGGGGGGTGGGGGGGGGGGGGGTGGGGGGGGGGGGTGGGGGGGGGGGGGGGGGGTGGGGGGGGGGGGGTGGGGGGGGGGGGGGGTTTTTTTGGGGGGGGGGGGGTGGGGGGGGGGGGGGGGGGGGGGGGGGGGGGGGGGGGGGGGGGGTGGGGGGGTTTTTTTTGGGGGGGGGGGGGGGGGGGGGGGGGGGGGTGCGTATACATATGTTTGTGTGTGTTTGTGTGGGTGCATGTAACTGAGATTTCCTTTGCTTAGAGAGAGAGAAAGAGAGAGAGAGAGAGAGAGAGGGAGAGAGGGAGAGAGAGAGAGAGAGAGAGAGAGAGAAAGAAGAGAAGGAAGAAGAAGAGAAAGAGAAGAGAAAGAGAAGAGAAAGAGAGAAGAGAAGAGAAGAGAAGGAAGAAAAAAAAGAAGAGAGAGAGAGAGAGAGAGAGAGAGAGAGAGGAGAGAAGGGGGAGAGAGAGAGAGAGAAGAGAAGAGAGAGAAAGAGAGAGGAAGAGAAAAAAAGAGAAAGGAAGAAAGAGAGAGAAAAAAGAAGAGAGAGAAGAGAAAGAGGGAAGAGAAAAAAAAAAAAGAAAGAGAAAGAAAAGGGGGGAGAAAAAAAAAAAGGAAAGGAGAGAAAAAAGAAGAAAAAAGGAGGAGAGAAGAAAAAAAAAAAAAGAAAGAAGAAGGGGGGGAGAAAAAAAAGGAGAAGAAAAAGGAGAAAAAAAAAAAAAAAAATGAAAAGAAGAAAGAAGGAAGAAAAAAAGGGAAGAAGAAAGGAAAAAAAAAGGGAAAAAAGAAAAAAGAAAAAAAAAAAAAAAAAGAGAGAGGGGAGGAGAAAAGAGAGAGAAAAAAAAAAAAAAAAGGGGGGGGGAGAGGGGGGGGAAGAGGAAAAGGGGGAGAGAAGGGGAAAGAGAGAGGGAGGAGGAAAGGAGAGTGGAAAGGAGAGAAAAAGAAAGAGAAAAGAGAAGAGGAGAGGAGAAGGAAGGGGAAAAGGGGAAAAGAAAAGGAGAGAGAGAGAGGAGATGGAAATATTCCCAAAAATACACATTACAGTACAGAAACTTAATGGGGGTGTCGTGAAAATGTTTCACTTTGATCGATTTGAAACATGTAATAAATCTTACTGTCAGAAGCTGTCCCCATTAGGCTATCGCCCATGCACTTGTGATAAAAAGGTGTAAAACCCCGACAGCGTTGCATTTTTCAACACCTTGGGAATTTTTTAGATTTATTTTCTCTTTGTTCACGTCTTTTTTATATGTGTAACTTTTTTTTTTTTATCTCTTTTTTTTAAATGTTATTTGTTTACATACGGATTGAATTATGATATCAAAATGAATAAAGAATAAACGATATTTTTTGTGTCATAATTTTTGCATTTTTACTTTCCCCAAATCTATAAAAAAAAAAAAACTGAAAGGACAAGGAAGAACAAAAGAATTAGAAAAAAAAAAACTAAACCCTAAATGAACAAAAAAATAAATACATAAGATTATA
>NW_028234439.1:26793388-26800740 GCF_977035675.1 Penaeus japonicus
CACAGGAAATATGAGGAAAGGTTGAAGGAGTGACAAAGAGATGTTTTATTGCAGCGTGAACGTGATTGGTTCTGTGGCCAGACTGACCCAGCTTTGGTCAGGTCAAGTTTCGCGGTCTGCACACGGGAAGATATGAACACTTTCTCTTCATGACCTCCCTTGACATCGCAAGAGGTCAGGTCACACGAACTTGGTATACCGCGGGCACTATTTATAACCAGGTACTCGGATGTATTCATACATGGTTCCGCGTAATGACAAGAGTAAATATATTCTGCATATCCCTTCCTTTTCTTATATTCCCCCCTTTTTTAAATTCATTTTTTTTAGTATTACTTTGAAACACTTTTATTAAGCAATGTCAATACACAACACAACAACAGAATCCTTCAAAATACTCGAGAGACAAAGAAATGAACAAAATTCGCAACCTTAATATAAGACGCCAAGGGAATAAACACGAAAAAATAAAGGAATTTGAACGAATAAAAGGTGAATTTAGGAAGATTTAAACAGGAGAGGTTATCCAGCTGCGAGACCTTTGCCGAAAAAAATGATGTTGAAGAGGAAGACACGAGAGAGGGAATGACTCTCCCAAGTCCCAAGTAGGAAATTAAGCAACATGCATGCAACAAGGACGAAAGATCGAGAAGCTTCCAGAAAAAAAATATTTCTTCCAATAGCATCTTAGCCAGTTAGCGCTGGAAACATGCACTAATTACTATGTTTTTTTTCATAATTTTGTATGTGTGTGATAGATAGATAGATAGAGATGTTTAGTTATATCTTACCTCTATTAGAAATTAAGTTGTGAATGGTAAGATTATTCGTGATAATACCTTACCGAGGGCGTTAAATGGGTCGTGGGGAAAAATCATGCATACACATTGCTGCACTAAGAGGCTATAAGACGCACATAATTAGTCGTATCTTGCCGCCAGAAAGCTTTCTCTACGGTCTCTCACACGTAAATACACACACACACACACACACACATATATATATATATACGTATGTATATACACACACACACACACATACACACACACACACACACACACACACACACACACACACACACACACACACACACACACACACACACACACACACACACACACAACCCACCCCTCCACACACACACACACACACATATATATATATATACATATATATAAATAAATATCTATATATATATATATATAATATATAATATATATAAATAAAATTTTAAAATAATATAATAAAAATATTAATTTATTTTATTTTATAATATAAAATAATATATATATAAATAATAAAATTTATATAGAAATTAAAAATATATTCCCATATATACATTCATCTCTCTCCCCGTCTCTCTCCCCTCCCCCTCTCTCTCACGTAATATATATATATTATATAAAATATATAATATTATATTAAATATAATAAATATAAAATATAAAACATAAATAATATATATTAATATTAATATAAAATATAATATTAAATATTATAATTATAAATAAATTAAAATATTATGTATATACTCCTCGGGCAGTTTCGTGCATGGAGCCGTGACTACCATAGGGGGTAGATCCCCCAGCGTCTCCCACGGGCCAAAGCAACAAAACCAGCTTCGCATGTTTTCTGACGCCGGGTATGCGACGTGCGCTGGAACAAAAATCCTGAATGTCTGATTCAGGGGTTTCCTGTCGCCAAACGTTTTTAAAAACACCGAATGCAACGGGCAGAAGGAGAAAACCCCACGACAACTTCTGGAAAACGTCTAAAGGGTTTATATCCCTGGAGCCCAGACCTTTGAAAAAGGTTTCGGGAAAAAGTCTGCATGGGAGGGGAGTGGGAATCAAAGTTTAAATTTAAACCCAAGGTTTTCTGAAGGGCATTCGTGATAAATTGACGCAAAAGCTCGTAGAAACGGACACATCTACCGCACTCCCCACCGGGTTCCCCCTGGGTGCGGGGGGGGTCCCCATGAATCTTCGAAGGGCGGCCCCGCTTCCCTTAAAGGCCGATTATGTTTGTGTCGGAAATAAAGGAAAAAAGTGGAAAATTGGTTTCCCCCCAGAGGGGAAAGGCCCCGGGGAAAAGGTTTCCTGCTTTGGGCCCCAGACCAATAACTTTTCAAAAAATTCCTGTGACCCCTTGCGGCGCCTAAAAACCCCAGAAACCCTTTCCAGCTGTGACCTCTACGGGGTCAAGTTTTCAACATTTAGGGCCCTTGGGGTGGTGCCCAAAGGCCAACCAGGGAAAACCCCAAATGGGAAGGATTGCCATTTAAAAAGGGATGGGTAAGACAAGTGTTGCCCCCCCAAAAAAGAAGGGGAAAAAAAAGGGCCCCCCCCCCCCCCGGCCCAAAAAAAAAAAAAAAAAAAAAAAAGGGAAGCCGGGGAAATTCAAGGGAAAGACCAAAACCTGAAAGTTGTCAGTTCATTCCTTCATCATCGTGTATCAGGTTATTTCCCCCTACAAAACGATCTAGACCTCAAACCCCCACCCCTATAAAAACCATTTTCTCTGTCAAACCCAGAAGGACTCATCCCGGGTCGCATTAACATTTAAAAACCCGATTTTCAGGGGCGAATACTAAAACGGGTTTGGGGTACAGCATCTACTTTAAATTTTGGGCCGTCTAAGAAGACCGGAACAGGCCATCCCAAAATTAGGGGACTCCGTTTTTTGAGGATCACGTAGGGGACCAGCAGTTTTGGGTCTAACCTTGAAACAAACCAAAATGGCATAAGACGACTGACAGCTTCGATCGATTTTCCAAAATTTACCCGACAACTCCCCTGTATCGTGGGTTGAGTGCAGAGATTTTTGGGATCGGTTTCCCGGGTTATTTCCCTAAAAAAAATCCCGACTAGGTTAACCGCCAAACCGGGACAGGGTTCAGGAAAAGGGGGAAAGAATACCCTAGATCCACTTAAAACCAGTTTTTTTGTCACTACCTTTTTAAAAAAAAGTCCCCCCAACCCCAACCCCCCTTCACTAAGGGGGTAATTTTTTCCCCCCTGGGAAATGGCCCTATTTGCGAAAGGAACCTGAAGTCAGGGACTACTTAAAAAAAAATTTTTGGGGCCCAAACCCTGAGGAACCCCCTGAGGGAAAATGCCCAACCTCAGAACTCCCACCCTTAACCCCTCGGTTTATTCCTCTTGCTTTCCCCCCAAGCAACTAAAACAAAGGGGTTTTAGGGCCCGGTGGCACCGTCAACCGCTTCTTTTTAGCCCCGCCAAAGCTTGGGGGTGTTCCCAACCTCTGACCTCTCGAGGCTGGGGAATTCCCGCCCCAAGGGGCCCCCCCTTCAAACCAAAAGCCATTTCAAACAAGGGTTTGGGGGAAGGCCACCCCTTTTAAGGGCCAAGATTTTTTCGGGCGAAAACGACGCACTTTTGGTTATTGGGAATCCCTCCCTCAAGAAGGGGCCCAAAATCCTCGCGACATTTTATCACCCCTTATGGAAAGTCTCCAGTAAGGTTCGTTGTCCCAAAGGGCTTTGGGACGACAAAAGCCTTCTGTCTACGTCAAAAAGCTCATTGGGTGGATGAACGGAAAGGGTTGGTGGGGGGGGGGGGGGGGGGGGGGGGGGGGGGGGGGAAGGGTTTGGGCATTATAGGGGTTTTCAGTGGGGATCACGAAATAGGATTTTGATACTTTAACCAATGAACAACAATAATGGGCCCAATATTTGGGGATATTAAATTTTTTTTCGGGTTTTTGTTTTTTCGCTGTGATGTTACTCAGGGTTTTGCCTGAAAGCAAAATGAAATATTATTTTACATTGATTTTCTATTTCACATTTTGTTTTTAATACATTATAAGTATGGGATTTCTTTTGTAGCCATTTGACAAAATAAAAATTTCTGATATACGACACTTTTTTTTACTACCTGTACATCTGGCAACCCAAACTCGGAAAACCCCGGGAAAGCCAGCTTGCCAGGGCCAAGAGGAGAAAACCCCGGGTAACCTATTTTATTTTGATAATTTTTAACCTTCAAAAAAACCGCTGGATTTCAAACCCGGGGTATAATTCTCTCGCAACTTTAGAGGAAACCATCAAAGGGAACAAACACTATATGCATACACATAAATACAATGTGTTTTACATAACATACATACAACCCACACCCACACACACATAAAAAAATATATATTTTATATATATAATATATAAAATATATATGTGGTTGGGGGTGTGTGTGGGGGTGGGGTTTTTTTGTTTTGGGGTGTGGGGGTGTGTTGAAAATGTTTGGGGGGGGTGTTGGTATGGGAAAAATATAAAATTTATAATTTAAAATAAAATTTATATATAAAATTTTATATTATATAAAAAATACACAACTGCATAAAATATATATATAAAAAATATATAAAATAAAAATATATTTATTAATAATATATATAAATGTATATAAAATTTCATATATATATATTATATAAAATTTTAAATAAAAATATATAAAATTTTTATATATTAAATAAAAAATATTTGGGTTTTATTTTAAAACACACACACCCAAAAACATATAGATGAAAATATCTTTATATATATATATAGATATTTTAAACCCTAGGTATTCCAGCCAGAAACTGCCCGGGCTTTTGGGCCTTCCTGCGGGCCCTTTCCCCCAAAGTTTACAAAAAAGGGGTCAGGGCTTTTCCGGAAAAAGGGGTTTCCCCCGAAGGGGCCCCCAAAGAACACGTCCCGGTCCCTTACGTTTGTCAACTTTTCCGGAAAAAATCCAAATGTTACATGTATGTATGTTTATTTTGTATGTAAGTGGTTTTTTGTGCGTTTTTGGGGTGTATATGGGTTTTTTCTTTCTTTCTCTCTCTCTCTCTTTAAACTCTTTCCCCTTTTGTGTAAAAATATAAAAATATATTTTTTAAAAGAAAATATATAATATATATATAATATATATAATTTCATTTTTTATATATATATATATATATATATATATTAAATATATTATAATATATATATATTATGCATCCTAAAAATTAAAACAATAGTATATAAGTGTGTTTTATACTTTAAGGGAAATTTGTTAAATTTAATTTTTACGGACAAACCAAATAAAAGAATAAAAAGATAGGGAAAACCCGGGTTTAAAAAAAAAGGGATAAATTTTTGCCAATTTCATAATTTTAAAAGGGAAAACATTTGGTTTTTGGAAATTGGGGGGTTAAAATTTGGGGCTTTTTTTTGACCATTCTGAGCTCCCTTAATTGCCACTTTCAGTTTTTCCTTTGGGGTCATTTTGCTTTTATATTGGGGAACGGTTTTAAATATTTTTTATTGCCAAACTTTGGGGCCCAAAAAACTAGTTAAGGGGGGGAATAATTTTATGAAATTTTGGGGATGTAAATTAAAATTAAAACCTGTTTTAAAAGGGTTTAAAAGACATCAGCAATTTCAACAGGTAAAGTTTAACGATAGGAAAGTTTTTTTCCAAGGGGGATGACTTGCCTTTACAAGAAAATTTTTAAATGAAAAAAAGAAGGCAATTTTTCCCCCTTTTTTTTCTCCCTGTTGCAAGGTTCCTTTATGGAAATTTTGACTGACCTTGTGTTGGGAAAACCCCGGGCCTCGTATGTGTGACCAAACTTTCCTTAGATTTCCCTTTTTTTATCCTTTTATCTCCTTTAATTTTCATTTAAATTTATGTTATTACTGTGATGTTGTGGTTGTTTTCTTTTCCTCAAGATACTAGTTAAATTTCCGGGAAATTTTTAAAGTAATATTATATTATATATAAATATATATATAAAATATTATATTTTTAAAATAATTTTATTAAATTATATGTATATATATATATTAATTTTATTTTATAAAATATATAAATTATATTTATTTATAAAAAAATATATATAAATATATATAATAAAATATTTTATATATAATATTTTAAAAATCCCCCCCCTTTTTTTATAAAAATATATAAAAAATAAATTATAAATATTATATATATATAGTATGGGAAAGTATATATATAAATATATATATAAATTATATATAAAATATTCATACACACACCCCCAAAACCAAAAACACAAACACAAACCACACACACACATAAAAATTTTATATTATATATATTAAATAAATAAATATATATATATATATAAATAATTTTTATATATATAGTATATAAAAATATATATAATTTTAATATATATTATTTTTATATAATTAAATAATAAATAAAATTATATATTATATATTATATATATGATTAAAAAAAAACAAAGGGCCCCCCTCAAAACATTGGCAATTCATTTAAAGTTTAAATTTTGTCGTAAAAAAATTTCACAGTCGGAAAGTGTTTGGTCATTTGATTTATTATAAATTTGGGAAGTACAAACTGGGCCCAAAAAAGCTTATTCAATACAAACCCCGCCAAAATAAACACCTTTATATAATTTTTCCTTCCCTAAAAATTGTCCATTTAAAATGAAAACTGGATTTCCTGAAATTTTCTTTCCTCAATCATTGTCAATGAAAAATGAAAAGAATTAGAATATAAAACACACAACACACACAAACACACACCCCACAAAACACACCCAAAACACAACATTATATATAAAATATATATATATAAAAATTATAAAAATATAAATATATATATGAATATATATATATATATAAAATAAAATACCTATAAAAAAACATATAAAATATATATAAAAATAAAAAAAATATATAATATATAAATAAAAAATAAAAAAAAAATAAAAATAATATATTTTATAAATTTTATATATATATTTTATATATATTATATATAAAAATAATATTTTAAATATACATATATATATCTTAAACCCCCCCTCCCTCTTCATGCGCCAAAAACAACGAGCAAAACCCAAATTTCCCGGGCCCCAAGTTGGGTTTTTCCCCAAAGGGAAATTGCAAAACCCGGGCGGTTTTTGGGTTATTCGGACCGCTTGTTTTGGGGCCCTTTCCCCCTGTATGTTTTTCGCCCCCATAGAGTGCCGAATCCCTAAGTATACATCATACATGTTTTTTATAAACGTATAAAACCCCCTTATCGTGGAACCCGGGGGGGGTTTAAATTTTTTTCCTGCTTAAGTCTTCCTTGGGTTTCTGACCAGTAGATGGGGGTCCCTGTGGCTAAATTTAAAAGGAGGGCTGGTGGGCCCGACCAATGGCGTATAAGAGTATTTTTTTGCACAAGAGCCCCGCCTAATCTCCGGCTATGCTAAAAGGGTTTGAAATGGTCCCCCTGTTTTTTTCCCTTTGCATATATATTGGTGGTGTAATTAAATATGTATTTTAAAAATATAAATATATCTATATATATATAAATATATAA
>NW_028234439.1:26809241-26811048 GCF_977035675.1 Penaeus japonicus
TTTTATTATTTTTTCCCCCCGTTATTTTTTCTCGTTACCTTTTTCTCGTTTCATTTTTTTTTCTCTCTCTCTCTTTTCCTTCTACTACTTTTTGTTTATTTTTTTTTCACCCGTGTTATTCCAAATTTTACTCGTTATCCTCCACTGACGTGTTACTTGACCGCTATGACACAGCGTTTCCCCCCCTTTACCGTGTGGCCTTTGAGAATTTTTGGCAAATCACTGGAGCAGCTTTGAGTTTCTCTCTCCCTCTCTCTCTCTCTTTCTCTGTCTCTGTCTCTCTCTGTCTCTCCTACTCTCTCTCTCTGTCTGTCTGTCTGTCTCTCTTTCTCTCTCTCTCTCTATCTATCTATCTATCTATCTGTCTGTCTCTTTCTGTCTCTCTCTTTCTTTCTGTCTCTCTCTTTCTTTCTGTCTGTCTCTTTCTGTCTCTTTCTGTCTCTTTCTGTCTCTTTCTGTCTCTTTCTGTCTCTCTTTCTCTCTCTCTTTCTCTCTCTCTTTCTCTCTCTCTCCCTCTCTCTCTCCCTCTCTCTCTCTCTCTCTCTCTCTCTCTCTCTCTCTCTCTCTCTCTCTCTCTCTCTCTCTCTCTCTCTCTCTCTCTCTCTCTCTCTCTCGCTCGCTCTCTTTCTCTTCCTCTTCCTCTCTCTCCGTCTCCCTCATTCGTTCTCTCTCTTTCTCTTTCTCTCTCTCTCTCTCTCTCTCTCTCTCTCTCTCTCTCTCTCTCTCTCTCTCTCTCTCTCTCTGTTTTTTTCTATTCCTTATTCATCTTTTCTCTCTCTCTCGCGTCTTTTCTTTCTGTCTCTTTCCTCTCACTTTCCCTTTCCTTCCTTTCCCTTCCCTTCCCTTTCCCTCCCCTCCCCTATCTCTCTCCCTCCCTCCTTATTTCTTCCTTCTCCAACCACATTCCCTCTCTCATTTATCCTTTTACCCTCTCGCTTCCCTCCCTCCCTCCCTCCCTCATTTATCCTTTTACCCTCTCTCTTCCCTCCCTCCCTCCCTCCCTCGTACGTTGATTGCATTCTGCTAATGGCACTGCTTCGCGCCGCGTTCACGGCGGCCGCGTGGGACCGTGCGCGCGACGCCGAGACTAAAGCCAATTTTGATCTATGAGTCCAGGGGGTTTTAAACGCGCCAAATTAATTTTATTGGACGTCTAGATTTTTGGGGACCGTATTAGGGATATTTTTAAGTGGGGATAGGAGGGGAGAAGCGCGGAATATATATATGTAAGTACTGACTTAAACTGAAACCGTCTTTGGACCCGCGGGTGCTTGTGTGCCGGAGACGAAAAAGGAAAGTGTTGCTTAACACATCCACTGCTTCACAGAGGAGGTTGTTGCTTGCATCCTTTGATGGTTTGGGCAAGAATTTTAATCACGAGCTGACACACTACGGAATATTTGTGTGTGTATATATATATATATATATATATATTATATATATTTAAATATATATATATATATATGTATATATATATATATAAATATATATATTTATCTATATATATATATATATACATACATACATATACACACATATATAACACATATAGATACAACCCAACACACACACACACACATACAAACACACACCATATATAGATATATCTTATCTATATAATATATATATATTTATTAAATATATATATATATATATAGAAATGTTTGTGTATGTGTTGTGTGTGTGTTAGTTGTGTGCGTGTGTGTGTGTGTGTGTGTGTATGTGTGGTATAATATGTATTAAATATCTATATCTATAATAATATATATATATATAAATATATATATATATATATATATTATATATA
>NW_028234439.1:26811148-26813648 GCF_977035675.1 Penaeus japonicus
AAAGGAGGGAAAGGAGGCTCCGAAAGAGGGAGAGAGGGAGGGAGAGCGAGAGCGAGAGCGAGAGCGAGAGCAAGAGCGAGAGAGAGGTGAAAATGTTTACACACAGATAAGATAAGGGGGAACGAGGGTCTGCACACTCAATTCGGAGTGTTGGATGGATGTCACATGCACACGTAATATTAATAATGCAATTACAAATCGAATAATGATATCACATACAACAGCATACTGTTAAAACACACACACGGAAATTATGTTTTAAAGTCTTATGTGTTATACTTTGCTGTAGTGATAACATGAATTGCCAATATATATATATAGATAGATAGATAGATAGATAGATAGATAGATAGATAGATAGATATACATACATACACACACACATATATACATACATATATATATATATATATATATATATATATATATATAACAATACTTAAATTCATCAAACATTAAATGATTTGTAAAAAACATATATATGATTATCGTCCCTCAGGCTTCTTCACCGAGTCCTAGAAATGAGACATTCTGCCTCCAGTAGCATATTCCCCTCTCGCATTAACAGCCCAACGAGGCAGTTAGCAAACACAAACAAGCGTATCGCCGGTTAAGGTAGTATAAGCACCAATTCGGTAGTTAAAGGTCTTCCAGGTTGAAAATAACAAACGGAATACCGCACACTCATGCATACGGACGTACACATACACACATGCACGCACGCACCCATGCACGCTCGCACACAATCACACACGCGCTCGCTCACGTACCGTTTGAAAGATGCTTCTACTTTGATGAAATTTTAGTTGATATTATTTTAAGACATTCCATGACCCTGGTGTTTATCCTGCTTTTTTTTTTTTTTTTTTTTTTTTATCTATCTATCTATCTATATTTTCTGTTTAACCGATTCTCTTGACTTATATGTAAACGATCAGTTGTATTGCATCTAAACCTTGATTTTGTTACATCTATATCTATTATATCTATATGTATCATATCTATGCCTAGCACATTTTATACTCACCACCTCCGGTATCCGGGTAAACGCTAATGTTCAGCCAAATCAGGCACCCCTTTATTGAAAAGACCCATATCGTAGGTATATTGAATCTATACGTGCGCTATTCATGGAAGGAATTCCAACGCATTTTCCATGGATATTATATCTACGCATAATAATTTTGAGCATTTGTTAAACTATATCCATCTCCTATCTATCTATCTATCTGTTATCTATCAATCTGCAGGCAAAGAGACACAGACACACGCACACGCACACTTGTGTATACATAGATATTCATTAAGGTGTTTATCTATTGACTTGTATAGATATATAGAAAATACCAGCGAGATCAAGAGAGAAATAGTGCCCCAAGAGTGTTGAGACCATCCTGAATTTCGAAGTAGAATATATATCAGACTAACACTAAAATGGATGGATGGATGGATGGATGGATGGATGGATGGATGGATGGATGGATGAGGGCAGGCTGAGAGAGGAAAGAGGAAAAAGGAGGCAAGAGAAGAGACGAGACGAGACGAGATGAGACGAGAAGAAGAAAGGGGGAAATGCATAGAGGAAAATAGAACAGAACAGAATAAGAGAAGAAAAGAGAAGAAGAGAAGAGATGATATGATGAGATAAGAATAAGAAGGGGAGAAATGCATAAAGGAAAATATAATAGAAAAGAAAGAGAAGAGAATAAGAAAGGGAGAAATACATAGAGGAAAACAGAAGAGGAGAGAAAGGAGGAGGAGGAGAGAGTCAGAGCGAAACAAAGCATAAAGAGAGGGAGGCAGAGAGAGAGGAAAAGAAGGAGAGAGAGAGAGAGAGAGAATCAAAGCGAAACAAAGCATAAAAAAAGAGAGGCAGAGAGAGAGGAAAAGAAGGAGAGAGAGAGAGAGAGAGAGAGAGAGAGAGAGAGAGAGAGAGAGAGAGAGAGAGAGAGAGAGAGAGAAAGAAAGAAAGAAAGAAAGAAAGAAAGAAAGAAAGAAAAGAAAGAAAGAAAGAAAGAAAGAAAGAGAGAGAGAGAGAGAGAGAGAGAGAGAGAGAGAGAGAGAGAGAGAGAGAGAGAGAGAGAGAATCAAAGCGAAACAAAACATAAAAAGAGAGAGATAGAGAGAGAATAAATAAAATAAATGCGAACTCCAAGGAGAAGGAAGAAAGGAAGAACAAGAAAAAGACGAAGGAAGGAACGAAGGAAGGAAGGAAGGAAGGGAGAGAGAGGAAGGGAGAGAGGGAGGGAAGGGAGGAGACGAGATGAGACGAGACGAGACGAGACGAGACGAGACGAGACGAGACGAGACGAGACGATATGATATGATATGATATGATATGATATGATATGATATGATATGATATGATATGATATGATATGATATGATATGATACGATACGATACGATACGATTTGATACGATACGATTTGATATATGATATGATATGATATGATATGATATGATATGATATATGATATGATGATAATAAGAAAGTGAGA
>NW_028234439.1:26831148-26833977 GCF_977035675.1 Penaeus japonicus
AGTGCATTCTAAACTCTTTGGATCTTATTAACTAGCTCCTTGACATTTGTTAATGTTATTTGTTTATAAAAATAAAGAGATATGCCAAAAAATTGTTTTAATATCATTTAACTATTCTGGTTATCCTATATTTTACTCATAAACCATGTTTTAAGCACAAAGAATGAAACGATGGAAAAAGGATAATATCTGTTGTAAAAGAGTAATACAGATTACAATATTCCTAAATACAAAATTCATATTATAATTGAAAATCTTGGGGATATATAAATGAAAAGAGAGAGAAAGAGAGGGGGAAAAAAAAGAAGAAAAAAGATCTGAATCAATAAAACCAAGGATATAATTGATTGTACAAGATTATTGCAAAATACAGTGTTCCTAGCCAGTGTGCATAAAGGGTTTACAAGTTTTACAGATATGTTGACAGATAATGAAAACAGGCCTGCATGAAACAAGAGCACAAGTGCCAACATTGCTTTAACTTACAATGATTATTACAGAATACATTGATTTAAAGAGATTATCACAGAATACAATGTTCAAAATGGATTGAACTCTTGAGGATGTATTTTAGTTTTACTATCTATATATCTATCTATCTGTATCTATATCTACACACACACCTATGGAGAAAAAGAGAAGAAGAGCTGCAAAAAGATGAGAATTGTGTGTGTGTGTGTGTGTGTGTGTGTGAGAGAGAGAGTTTATGTCTATTTATCTATGAACCATGGATGACATAACCAGTGAGAATCATCAGAGGATAATGTAAAAACTTAATTCTTCCATGAAATACAATTATTACTGTACAATAATGTTTAGTGTAAATATCTACAAGAAATGATTATTATAATGATAATAATGAAAATAATGATGATGATGATGATGATGATGATGATGATGATGATGATGATGATGATGATGATGATGATGATGATGATGATGGTGATAGTGATGAGAAAAAAAAACTCCATTGTATAAGGCACAAAAAATGCAACCATGTATTGTAACTATGCTTTCAATGACTTATCAGCTTTCATGTTGTGTCATCTTTTTGTATGTCTATGATGTTTAGAAAAAAAAAAAAACAAAAAAAAAAAACAAACACACACACAATTAAATAAATAAAATATAACATATAATGCAAGAACACAAGGTTTCTAGGGTATGCTTCCAACAATTTGTCAGTTTTCATGTTTCTCTTTCTCTTGTATGTATATCATGTGGAAAAAAAAAATAATAATAAAATTAAAAAAAAAAAAAATAAATAACATAACACAACAGCAATATCAGTTTTGCATAGTATGCTTTCATAAAGATGTCCTTTTTCATATGATTTAGCATCTTTTTTTCTTGATAAAATGTGAAAAATATTCAGTTGATGTAAGTGCACATTTGCTTTCTTTCATAGACAAGGTCTGGCTATTTCATCTATCAAGTTAATTTGGTAGCATGTTCTTTAACGTGGATGATTTAGTGAAAGATATGCGAGTCTTTATAATAGCTGAAAATTTTCATCTGCATTTACAAAATATCATAATAACATGCCAAGTCTAGAAAAGATAGTCGTTAAAGAACTGGTATGTGTCTAAGCATTGAAACAGCCAGCCAGCCATCTCTAAGGTGTGTGTGTGATGTGTTCCATCAAAACTAGTCGTGCTAACTAGAGCAGTTGGGTAGTTTGTTGGATTTAGCTCCTTTTGTGAAGTGAATAAAGACTATATTGTGGAGATATTGTGGAGAAGGTCCATTTCTACTTGTCCGAGAGTTGAGCGGAGGCAGTTTGGTAGTTTGTTGGATTTAGCTGGTTAGTGAATAAGGTCTAGATTTGTTTGAGATATAGGGGAGAAGGTCGATTTCTGTTTGTCCGACGGCTGGTCGGGGCGCGCGTAGGCCTCACCGAGGCAAGAGCAAAGTCAAGTTGAATGTTGCTTGTGTATGAAATATGAAATGAGAAATGGAATGGATTGTATTGTATTGTCTTGTTTGCTGATGAGTGAGATTGTTTTTTGGTGTTTTTTGCTTGTTTTTGTTTTTGACTCAGTTTTTGTTGTTTAGTTAGTTGATGTTTGGTATGTTTTTTTTTTGTTTGACGTTTGAGTTTGCGTTTTTGCTCTTTTTCTACGTGTTTTGCACTGGTCTCTGTTTCTTTTTTCCTTCTTGTTGGCTTTTTGTGTGGTTCGACTGTTTGTTTTAGTGTTGATTTTTGGTGAGTTTGTTTGTGAGAGAGAGGAATTCGAGTGTTTTCATGAGAGAGTGAGTGAGTGGGTTGGTACTGATAACTAGCTAACTACTGATCGGTTTGTAACCCGATCCCTCCCCCTCCTTATCTGGCTGGCTGGCTGGCTGTGGTCCTTCTTCCTCCCTCCCTCCCTCTCTCTCTCTCTTTCTTGCACGTACATTTTTATCTTCCTCTACCAAATCAAATTCAATGATTATTACTACTTCGTGCTCATACTCAGTGGCTATTTTCCTCATCAATCACTTTTGTGTGTCACCAGGTATCGTAATATTATTGATAGGCACAGTTTGCTACAAGGGATATCTGTCTGATTCAACATACATACATAGATTGTTTCTATCTCTTTCTCTGTTTCACTTGCCCCCCCCCCCTTTTTTTTCCACTCCGTACCACCCACCCCCCCTCTCTCTCTCTTTCTCTCTCCCATCATAGACAGCGAACCAACCAATCATTTCTAGTCATTCATTCATTCATTCATTCATTCATTTGTTTTAGTTTTTGTAATAAATCGACTTTACACTTGTAGATGCATACATGCATGTATCATTTCTCACTTTCTCCCCCCTTGACTCTTGACATGAAATGGGCCT
>NW_028234440.1:0-3423 GCF_977035675.1 Penaeus japonicus
AAAAGTCAAAGATTATAAACACCACAAAAGGAAAACGGGAAAAAGAAAGGAAACACCATTTAAGGGCCACGAGCATGCAATCTGGTGCAAGAAAAACGATTGAAACCGAAGAAGAATTCTTAGACTTGAAAGGAATTTTGAAGACTTATAGTTGTTGCTTGAGAGATTAGACTCAAGGACGGTAGGGTGGAGAAGGTGGAGTGGTGATGATGGTGGTGATGATGGTAGTGATGAGGATGATGGTGGTGGTGATGAGGATGATGATGGTGATGAGGATGATGGTGGTGGTGAGGATGATGGTTATGATGGTGGTGGTGAGGATGATGGTTATGATGGTGGTGATGGTGGTGATGAGGATGGATATGATAGTGATGAGGATGATGGTGGTGGTGATGATGATGGTGGTTATGATGCTGGTGATGGTGGTGATGATGTGATGAGGATGATGATGGTTATTATGATGAGGATGATAATGATGGTGATGAGGATGGTGGTTATGATGCTGGTGATGAGGATGATGGTGGTGGTGATGGTGATGATGATGATGATGATGGTTATTATGATGAGAATGATAATGATGGTGATGAGGATGATGGTGGTGGTGATAGTGATGATGGTGATGATAGTGATTTTTAAATTTGGTGACAGTTTTGAATGTATTGAGAAAATGATAATGATGATAAGTAATATTGATAATGATGCTGTTGATGATGATTATCATCATTATTATTAATAGAGTTGTTATCAGCATCGTTATTATTATTGTTATTATCATTATTATTGTTATCATTATTGATATTATTATAAAAAATTTCTTTATCATCATCATTGTTATTATTATTATTGTCAATATAGATATCATTCTAACTATCCTCAGCATTATTTTTATTATTGCTATTATCATTATTAATATTTTTACCATTAGCATTATCAATATTTTTACCATTATCATTATTAATATTTTTACCATTATCATCACTAATATTATGACTATTGTCATTATCATTAACATCTTTATCAATACTATCGTTGTCATTATGATTATTGTTATTATCGTAATTGTTATCATTATTATCATCATTGATATCATTATTATTATTATTATCATTACTATTATTACTATCATCATCGTTGTTGTTAATTTTATCTTTGTTATTGTTTCCGTAATTAAAACATTCATTATTTGTGTTTGATGTTATTAATATTAATTTTGTTATCAATACTATCTTTAGCGTTTAGTGATGATAATATTTTTGTTTTCATAATGTTATTGTTTTAATCTTTGGCAGTTTTTATAATTTTATGTTTTTACAATTTTATTATTATAGTTCTCTTGTTATTCTCACTGTTGAAATATTACTGAATAGGGAAACAAAAAATGAAAGACGAAAAAAGGGGGAAAGGAAACAGAACAAAATTGAAAAGAAGAAAGACGAAAAAAGGGGAAAAAGGGAGAGAGAGAGAGAGAGAGAGAGGGGGAAAGAGGAGAGAAGGGGAGAGAGAGAGAGAGAGAGAGCAAAGATAGAGAGAGAGAAAGAAAGAGAAGACACAGATAGAAAAAAAAGAAAGAAAAAAAGAAAGAAAAAAACAAAAGAAATTAAAAGAAAAAGACAAAAGAGTAAAAAAGGGGAAAAAACATATCCAAAAAAACCCAAATTGACAACACTGATTAAACGATATCACGTTGACAAAGGGGGCCGAGTGCCCCAAAAATAAGGTACTGTTGTGTGTGTGTTTGTTTGTGGGTGTGTGTGTGTGGGTGCGTGGGGGTGTGTTTGGTGCGCGGCTTGTGTGTCTTGGTTTTGTGCGTGTGTGTGTGTTTTATGTGTGTGGTTGTGTGTGTGTCTATGTGGTGTGGTGTGTTGGTGTGTGGTGTGTCTGTGATTATATGTGTGGGTGTATTGTGTGTGTGGGTGTGTGGGTGTGCTGCGTGTTTGGCCCAAACGGTGTTTTGAGCAATGGGGGGGACGGGGCTAACTCCCACTCTGTTTGTTTTTGGTGACATGGTTGTATGGTTACTTATGAATTTTGGGGGATAGATTTCTTTTCGTGGTTGCATTGTTGGGTTAAATTCATTCTTAAAAAGCGTGTTTTGTGTGACTTTGTCTGATGTGTATGTGTGTGAGTATCGTGTAAATGTAGTGTGAAACATTGCCAGATATCAATGATTTTTCTCACTTGATAAATAAACAGTGTGCGAGTTGTGTGGTTTGTGTTGGTGTTTGTTGTGTGGTGTTGGTTGTGTTTTGGTGTGTTGGGTGGGGGTTTTGTGTGTGGGTGTGTGTGGGTGAGTGTGTGTGTGTGTGGGTGTTTGTGTGTGTGTGTGTGTGTTTTGCATATGCTATGTAATTGTAAGCGTGCAACATCCCAGATATTAATGACTAACGGATAAAAACCAAATCTTTTCAATTACTCGAATCCATATGTTCTGGGGGTCGGCTGTCCAGGCCAGCGACTTATAAATGACTGGGGAACTTGACAATTGTGAGAAACCTTTGGTTTTCTTCCTTTTTCTCTTTCTGTCTTCTCTGTGTTCGAGTTTCTTTTTATTTCTCTTGTTTCGGAGTGTTTTGGGGGGAGGGGGGTGGTGTGTTTGCATTTTTTGTTTTTTTTTATTTTTTTGTTTGTCTTCGTTCGTAATTTTTTTTTTTGTTTTTTTTTTTTTTTTTAAATTTAATTTGACTTAATTGTGAGAATCAGAGAAGTGATGGAACTGTAGCGTGAATTTCATGAGCGAAAAAGAAAGTAAGAAGAAAAAGGGAAGAAAGAAAAACAACAAAACAAAAACAAAAACAGATGAAGAACAAAAAAAACAAGAAGCAGGAGAATAAGAATAGGAGAATGATAATAAAAAAAAGGATAAATGCCATTAATATAATAATAATAGTGATAATAAATTGGGTCGGAACAACAGGGAAAAATAATTTAAAACGAAGAAAAAAGAAAGGGAAAAAAGAGAAAACAGATCACAAGGACATATAATCGAAAAAGAAAAAAAAAAAAAACAAATGTGGGAGTGTGTTACGAAAACGGAGGTTCTGTGACGTCCCCTACAGGGTGGGCCCGGGTGCGGATTAGGCGGAAACCTTCCGTTCCCCCCCCTCCCTTTTTTTTTTTTTTCCCCCCCCCCCCCCCCCCCCCCAAAGGTTTCTCCCCCCCCCTCCTCCCCTCCCCCTTCTCTATTGTTCCTATCCCTACCCCGACCCTTATGCTTCCCAGTTTTTCCCCCTATTCTCTTTTTACCCCCTCCCTCCCTTTCCCCCTCTCCTCCCCTCCCTACTCTGCTTTCATCAAACCCTCCCCTCCCCTAACCCTATTATTTTTTTTCTCTTCTCCTCCCTTCCCTAACCCCTCCTACTCTCCCTTCCTTCCCCACCCCCCCCCTACTCGTCGCTCCACGTTTCTTTGTTTCCCCCCCCTTAT
>NW_028234440.1:8523-13523 GCF_977035675.1 Penaeus japonicus
AACAGCAGCAGGGGTGGCGGCAGTATGTAGACTGCCGCGTTCTTTTCATATCATAGGTTTTGAGGCAGAGAAAAGAACGCTTTACTGCCACGGACCAACACAACCAAATCTACTTTGGTTTTGGAAAAAAATTATATACTTACATATATATATAATATTAGATAATAAGTACTATAAGTACATTCCTTGCTTGTATGTGAGGGCCATAAGTGTGCATGTATGCGCGTTTGATGATTGTCTTAATAGTATATATATCTGCATGTACATGGGTGTATACATATAGAAGCATATTTATAAATCTAAAGTTATGTTTATATATGTACGTACTATTAGTACACATGCTATATTTGACAGCACGCATCGTAGTTATATATGTCAATATATATCATAATGCTTTTAAAATCATTTTGATATGTAAATGTTATCAATTAAAATAACCTGCCAGAGTTGCAAGTTCGTTATTTTTTCACTCATTCCATAATAGACAAACCTGCATAGGCATTGACATTACATATAAACTGCACATACACCTTTACACACACACACTCCTGCAGACACATTAACACATAGAGCAAATAAGGAAAAAATTTATATATCTTTAATAATCATAATTCCCTTTATTGTCATTATCATAGTTACCACCATCGGCAGTATAATATTGACACCAGTAATAATGATGATAATTACACTACTACTAATAATAAAGATAATTATTCTAAAAACTAGAGTAAAATTAATCCTGATAGCAATAACAACAGTTTGTGAAACGTGAAACTGCTATGGATTTTTTTTTTTTTTTTAATGGCAGAAAGTCCAGTTGATTCTAACAAACTCAGTATTATATATACCGAAACAGTGTTGTGATACAAGGGGGAAAAAATCAAATGGAATATGTATATAGATAGATAGATAGATAGATAAATAAATATATATATGCATATATATATATATATATATATATATATATATATATATATATATATATATATATATATATCGTAACCCAAAATTCGTAGTTTTGAGTAAATCAAGATCAAAGTTAAACACTGATAACGCACATAGAATTGGTACGAATATGTAAGTATTATACATGAAATGAAAGGTCTTGGGTAGTTTTTTTTAGTTAAATAGGTTCTGAAAGTAAATAAGAATATATCCGGTTAATTATACCCCAATCAGTATGAGTAATTAAAATAAATTTTAAAAATAAATCTAAGTTATTATTTTAAAAGTACTTGTTTTAAATAGGATTATGTGAAAGTTTCATGATGATAGGTGTAAAAGTGAATTCACCATAAGATTTTTACACCCCTCTACTCCATAATGCTGCCTTTATCTCAAAACCTCAAAATTCTGGGTTACGATTGTTTGGCGCACGGGGCCTCATATATATATATATATATATATTATATATATATATATATATATATATATATATATATATACATATATTTATACATATATATATAAATATACATATATATGTACATATATGTATATATATACATATACATATACATATATATATGATTATATATATATACACACATATATATGTATATATATATATGTATGTGCATGTATAAATATATATATATATATATATATATATATATATATATATATATATATATATATATATATATATACATGTGTATGTGAACACACATACCGGTATACACATACACAAAGGCATGCATACTACTCCATAAGGACTCTCCAGGATTTTAAACTTTTTGACTTATTTCCATATTTTTCTTCAAAATCTTTCGTAATTAAGTCTCTTCGAAGCTGAAACAAAAAGGAGAGAGGAAGGAAGTAAAATAATTAGCTTAATTGGCAGGTTGAAATTGCCGGCAGATATTATGAAGGCGGAAGGAGGAAGCGGTTTCATTATTTTGATATTTTTTTTCTAATTCTTTCTTTCTCTCTCTCATTCTCTCTCTCTCTCACTTACTCACTCCCTCACTCTCTCTCTCTCACTCTCTTTCTCTTTCTCTCTCGCACTTATTCACTCACAAACTCACACACACACACATATATATGTGCATATATATATATATATATATATATATATATATATATTATATATATATATGTATATATATATATATGTATGTATATATATATATTATATATATATATATATATATATATATATATATATATATACATATATATAATACATACATACATACACACACACACACACACACACACACATATATATATATATATTTATATATATATATATATATATATATATTTATTTATTTATTTACATATATATATATATATATATATATATATATATATATATATATATATATATTTGTATGTAATTTTATATTTATATATATGTGTGTGTGTGTGTGTGTGTGTATATAAGTGTGTTAATTCGCCCGTGTTTGTGTCCGTCTATATATGAGCAGTATGAATAACTAATACTAACTCAAAATGAATGTTAACTAACTCATAGATACAATTATTTACATCCAGGTATAAAGTTCAGGTTATTTATTCCCAAAACCTTTCAAAAAGTTAAAAATATCCTGGATAACAGAGAGAGAGAGAGAGAGAGAAAGAGTGGGGGGGGAGGGATAGAGGGAGAGGAGAGGAGAGAGAGAGAGAGAGTGGGGGGGGGGGGGGAGAGGAGAGGAGAGAGTGAAAGAGAGAGAGAGTGGGGGGGGGGGGAGGATAGAGGGGGAGAGAGACAGAGAGAGAGAGAGAGCGATCGTTATTACCATTACTAATCGTATTATCTCTATTGCTATTTCTAGCGTTGTGTCCATCGTCCTCCCCCTCTCCCTCACATTCTCGAGACTTCTTTTGTTCCTCTGCATTATCCCTCCCTTCCCTTGTTCCCGTATTCAAAAAGAAAAGAAAAATGGAAATCAAAAGAATAAAAATTCCTTATATAATGCCTTGATCTGATCATTAGTGTCTCTGGCATTGTGTTGCTATTGAACCTTCTATTGCTATTAATTTTCGGACTGACTTGCAGTGGCTCTCTGAAGGGTGGGGGCTCAGTAAAAAAAAAAAAAAAAAAGGGCATTCCTCTTACTGAAAAGGCATTTCCCCCAAGGACTTTTTTTTATATCCCTAATTACTATTTTCTAAAAGTTTTTTTTTTTCCTAAATTTGACTAAAAAGGGACATTCTTTTCCTAAATTTGACTATTTCACTAAAAGGGCATAATTTCCCCTTAAATTTGTATAGTAAGACATATCTATTCCCCTAATTTGGACTAAAAACATACTTTTCTTTCCCTAGTTTTGACTAAAATGGTACATTTCTTTCCCTAATTTTAACTACACACATGATTTGGAGGGGAAACAAAGACAGAAGTGAATTTTCCCAAGAGTTTTACCATTTCTGTCTCTGTTACTCAGTTCGTGTATTGTCTATGTAATCATTTCGTTCCCATTTGTGTCCATTTTTATCTATTTCTTTATTGTGCGTTTTCTTCTCCTGCTCTATATCTACCTTCTTTTCCTTTTCTTTTTTTTCTTATACGTTGCTTTACATTTCTTTCCGTCATTTATTTCAAAATATACAATTATTTCATTCTACTTAACATAATTTTTATCTAGCCTTCCAAATAAAATCTGCCAAATTTCGCCAAATTTTAAACGCGGAAAATATTGACTATTGTAAACATCACACCACAACACGAGCAAATTGGCATTATAAACTAGGGAAATTCTCTCCTATTTTCATATATCAATGTAAATGATAGCTATCCCCAGCTGTTGCATATCACCGATGCTCGTATATTCTCTTAAAGATTAAGAAGGAAGGGAAAAAAGGTTATATCGACACCCCATGTGATTTTAATGTCGGGTCACAGTCCCTATTAATAATTGCAACATCAAGATTGCTAGAGTGACACCGATCCTCTTATGTATTGTGTTATTATGTATTTAAAGTATTACATATTATGTATCTTTACATAACATGTATAGTTTATCTTTATATACTTAAAATTTATTGTGTATCTTTATATATCATGTATTTGGTGTATTACATATGTATCTTTACAAAACATGTATTGTACATCTTTATATATTATGCATTTGATGCATGACATATTATGCATATTTACATAATATGTATTGTGTATCTTTATATATAATATGTATTTCATGTATCACATATCATGTATCTTTACATAACATGAATTGTGTATATTTACATATTATGTATTGGACGCATCACATATCATGTATCTTTACGTATAAATATATTGTACCACTGAAAATATCCACGAAAAACAACCTTATTGAGTCGCACCGACGATATCATTAATAGCAATCTTATCTGAATATACCAAAGTCTAACGGTAATAACTCTTCCAGGAAATTTGGGTATTAATCCAGTTAAAGTTCTAACAATTAAATCCCGCCAGTTTGATAAGCCAAGGAAGAGAAATCGGGAACCACTCCGGCCATTCCCCCTGCCTGTTCATTCCTTGGTTTCTCTCTCTCTCTCTCTCTCTCTCTCTCTCTCTCTCTCTCTCTCTCTCTCTCTCTCTCTCTCTCTCTCTCTCTCTCTCTCTCTCTCTCTCTCTCTCTCTCTCTCTCTCTCTTTCTTTCTCTCTTTCTCTCTCTCTCTCTCTCTCTTCTCTCTCTCTCTCTCTCTCTCTCTCTAAGGAGACAAAACTTTATGACCTTCTATAGATTGATGACATAAAATGGAATCATTGGGTTAATGACCTTGGCATGTGCCGATGGTTGATAGCCAATAAATCCAACAAACAACTCACTCTCTCTCTCTCTCTCTCTCTCTCTCTCTCTCTCTCTCTCTCTCTCTCTCTCTCTCTCTCTCTCTCTCTCTCTCTCTCTCTCTCTCTCTCTCTCCCTCTCTCTCCCTCTCTACCTTCTGGGACTGTTGATTTTGAGAGCTGGTTTCTCACAATTTTATGGGTACATTGGTTAGCCAGGGGGAGTGATATATATTCTCGAGTGTGCCTAAGGGGAAGGGGCATCATATCCAGTGAA
>NW_028234440.1:26023-31023 GCF_977035675.1 Penaeus japonicus
GAAGTTGTACAAGCAGCTACCAATAGAGCAAAAAGCCATTTTACCGTGATTATGGGGGATTTTAATGTCAAGATAGGAATAAGGGAAGATGGAGAAACCTCGGTTGGGAAACATGGAATAGGCACCAGAAATGAGAGAGGGCAAAGGCTGATAGAATTCGCTGAAGCTCGATCCCTTAAAATTATGAATATATTCTTCGAAAAGAGACCGGAGGAAATGGACTTGGAAATCACCATCCAGCATTAAACACGAAATTGACTTCATAATCACCAATAGGCGCGACATTGTACAAGACGTAACCGTTATCAATAAAGTAAATGTCGGTAGCGACCATAGACTGGTCAGAAGTAGAGTAAAATTACAGCTAAGAAGGAAACGAAATAAGCTCATACAGAAGCCTCTCGTTAATCTAATTAACATTAAGAATAGGGCGACGGAATTCAGCATTAACATCCGAAACAGATACTCAGCTCTCGAAGAAGATCTTGACATAGACCAAATGAACGACCGATTAAGCGAGATATTAAGGGAAGCCGCACTTGAAATAGGGGGTGAAGATGAAAAAGAAAATTTCAGTAAGCTTTCGGTGGAGACAAGAGAACATGAAAATAACATCAATCAGAGACAAATATATAATCAGCAGAGCTGACTAAGACGATAAACAAGAAGTAGAAAGAGGATGTACGCAAATTTAACATACGAAAAATAAATGAAGCTCTGCTTGCCGGCACCAGCCTTAAGGCAACATAGAGGAGGCTCGGAATAGGGGAAAAAACAAATGTATGCAGTAAAGAAACCCAATGGAGAGGTGACATACAATAAAAATAAAATTATCAAAGTAATAGAAGACTTCTAGAGATTGCGGCAGTAAAACTGGCCCATCTTTTTAACAGATGCCTAAGCGTCGGTGAAACTCCGAAATCCTGGAAAAACGCAATAATAATTTTAATACACAAAAAGGGGGACACAAAAGACTTAAAGAATTACCGACCTATAAGCCTCCTTTCAGCAATCTATAAACTGTTCACAAAAATCATCACAGCCCGTACCACCGATACATTAGACTCAAACAACCCAAGGAACAGGCAGGGTTCCGCAGCAGATTTTCAACTACAGACCATATCCACACACTAGCCCGAATAAAAGAGAAAAACGAATGTAGGAAGCCCTTGTGTATGGCATTCGTAGATTATGAAAAGGCATTCGACTCGGTACAGATATCTGCAGTACTAGATGCAATTCGTAAACAAGGAGTAGAGGAAATATATTGCAGATTACTAGAGGGCATATATAGAGATGGTACAGCGACCATCAAAATACACGCAGAAACCAATAAAATACCAATAAATAAGGGTGTTAGGCAGGGCGACACCATCTCACCGAAGCTGTTTACAGCTTGCTTGGAGGAAGTATTCAAGAAGTTAGATTGGAAGGAGAAAAGGATGAAAAAAATAGGGAATGAGCACTTAAGCAATTTAAGATTTGCAGATGACATTGTCCTTTTCGGCGAGTCAGCAGATGAATTACAACAATTACTAAGCAATTTGAATAGGGAAAGTCTGAAGATTGGCCTTAAACTGAACATGAAAAAGACTAAAGTCATGTTCAACAGTCGAACCCCAATACACGACACAATGAGACCAAGGGCAAGACCAATGACTAGATGGGATGAAATAGTGAATTTCGCAGGAGTAAACTGGAATCAGAGGACACAAGACCGGAATGACTGGAAAAGATTGAGAGAGGCCTACGTCCTGCAGTGGAATGATACAGGCTGATGATGATGTATGTATATGTGTGTGTATATTAATTCATTTATATATATATATATATATATATATATATATATATATATATATATATATGTATATATGTATTTATATGAGTGTGTGTGTGTTTATGTGTGTGTGTGGGGGGGGGGGTTAGTGTGTCGTTTGTATGGGAATTTATTTCTGTTGCACTGTTGATTGTAATGCTATATTTACATATAATAATTCAGTGATATATGAATGGGAGATGCAAGAAAACCAATAAAGAAGAGAGAAGGAAGAAATGAAGAGGAGGTAGATATATCGATAGATGGAGAGATGATAGGTTGATGGAACGAAGTATATATTATTTAGATTCGATTAGATATTACGGTGATATTTACCGTACTGTGTGGTAAGATGCAGATTCAACAGGGCATAGACATAAATATATAGATATCAGGACATATAATCAATATAGATCAATTGATAAATACAGATCATAGCGTAACCCACAGATAAAATTGTAACAAAAAAAAACAACAAAAAAAAAAAAAACAGAATCACATATACATTGTTCCTTTTAACAAGTGGTTAATTACATCTTAATGAGCTTCATCCTCCTCGTCATAAAAGACTAATAAGCTTGTTATTAACTCACGGTATCAAATAATTCCTGGAACATCCTCTCGTTAGACTTCGCTTCCGACAATAAGTAAACTGTTCGACGGCGTGTAGTTCGCTAATTTGTTTGCGTGGGAGGTATTCATAGCCGTCTTTGGGAGCTTTGCACGCTCGGAGAAAGAAAGAGGGAATGAGATAGATAGATAAAGAGAGAGATGGGGGGGTGGAGAGAGAGAGGGAGGGGGGGGGAGTGGAGAGAGAGAGGGGGGGTGGAGAGAGAGAGAGAGAGGGCGGGGCGGGAGTCAGAGACAGAGACAGAGAGAGATATACAGAGACTGAGAGAGAGAGGGGGGGGGGGGAGCAGAGAGAGAGAAAAGGGGGGGGGGGGCAGAGAGAGATACACAGAGACTGAGAGAGAGAGTGTGAGAGATAACGAGAGAGAGGCAGACAGAACGAACGACAAAAAGAAAAAGAAAAGAGACAGAACGGAAATAGGGGTCACTTAACTAAATAAAAAACAAAGCTATGAAACATATGATTAGAATATATCAAACGAAGCAACTGTGGAACTAGAAAGATAATAAGATTTTCTCATTCATGAAATTGAGGAGACAAAGGGAAAGGGGAATGTAATTAGAGAGGCGAGAAATGTGAAATGATATAAAAGTTTTTGTTTAGAGATTTTAAACATGCTTTAGCTGTTGGTATGTGGAGAAAATTATTTTGCACGTAACACACATTCATACTTATTAAACTAGTTGAGAGGGGGCGAAGGAGAGAAACGGGGACAGAGGGAAAGCAGAAAGAAAGAGATAGAGGGATATTGTATAAATGTGTGTGCGTGCTTGCTTGCGTGCGTGTGTGTGTGTGTGTGTGTGTGCGTGCGTGCGTGCGTGCGTGTGTGTGTGTTGCGTGTGTGTGTGTGTGTGCGTGTGTGTGTGTGTGTGTGTGTGTGTGTGTGTGTGTTGCGTGTGTGTGTGTAGAGAGAGAGAGAGAAGGGTGGATGGAGAGAGGGAGGGAAGAAGGAAGAGAGTGAGAGAAAGAGAAAAAGAGGTGGAAAAAAACAGAAAGAAAGAGAAAGAGAGAGAGAGAGGTAAAAAGGTCTGAGGGGCGACCTCTACATGAAAAATGGTAGCGTGGCTTAGGGTGTGAAGAACATGGCCGAAACAGCTTTCTTGGTTTTGTTCCTAAGGTTGAACAGCAGTGTGAGGGCCGAAGTGTTGCTTCTCTGAGATGTTGCTTCTCTGAGGTGTTGCTTCTCTGCTCCCCGAGATGAGATGAGATTCCACAATGTATGATTTGTCTGAGGATATGTGTGAATCACGTGTGTGACATGTGACATTGTAACGAGAAGAAAGAAGTGTTGCATGTGCACATAGCTCTTGCGAAAGAAAAGACAAAATAATACTGGCATGTTAGTGACAGTAAGAGTAAGGTAGACTGATAGGTGAAGCAACGAGCGTACGTATATATATATATATATATATATATATATATATATGTATATGTATGTATGTATGTATGTATGTATGTATGTATGTATGTATGTATGTATGTGTATGTGGTAAGATATATATGTGACAACTAGAATGACATGAAAGATACAAATTATATTGATAAGTGCTTTATATGAAATACAATAGCAAAGGCATACATATGCAAATGATATTCAATAGACATAATAACAATGATAGCAAACATAAATTATAAATACGAATGGTTACGCCAGGGTTACAGAAGAATTGAGGGAGGGAGAGAGGAAGAGAGAGAGAGCAAGAGAGAAGAGAGGGGGGAGGGGGGAGAGGGAGGAGAGAGAGAGGGGAGCGAGAGTAGAGAGAGGGGTGGGGGGGACAAGTAATAGGAAGTGAGAAAGATAGAGAAATAGAAAGTGTAAGAGAGACAGAGAAATAGAGAGAGTAAGAGAGACAGAGAAATAGAGAGAGTAAGAGAGGCAGAGAAATAGAGAGAGTAAGAGAGATAGATAAATAGAGAGAGCAAGAGAGATAGAGAAATAGAAAGAGTAAGAGAGAGAGAGAGGAGGGAAAGAGACACAAAGAGAGACTTCCTAACGCTATAAATATCGCCAGGAAATTCACTTATTGCTCGATCTCAGAGCCTACCTGTTTATGAACCGAGTGCATGGTTACCCGCATGTCGGAGGACCACTAAAAGCGAGCCCATAACAAGCTGCAACAATGCACATGTCTTACGTGGATAACCCACAAGCAGACCTTGTTTGTGCATGGCTTTACTTTACACTTTATGGATATGATATAAAAGAAGTACTCGGTTTCCTTGAAAAAAAGGGGGACTTTTTACATGACAACACAAACCTTCGGTGCTCTTCGCCAGGGCGGAGCAATACTTCCGCTCTTGTTTAACTAGATACGGTCGACGGAATCCTAGAGTGATGATTAGCTATATATATATATATATATATATATAATATATATATATTATATATATATATATATATATATAATATATATATATTATATATATATGGTATATATATACACACACACACACACACACACACACAAATATATATATATATATATATATATATATATATATATATATATATATATATATATATATATATATATATATATATATATATATATG
>NW_028234440.1:37001-44344 GCF_977035675.1 Penaeus japonicus
TTTTTTTTTATGTTAATATATTCATGTAGTAATATAAATGACGATTCTAACATTAATCACGTCATAATTATCAATATCATTGTCAAAGTCCATTCATTATAATGATAATTCACAATAACCAGAATTATAAAAATAAAGATGGTGGTAATGATTATACTGGAAAGGATGAAATGATAATAACAGTTAAGATGATGATAATGATAATATTTATAATGCTGATAGTGCTGATAATACCACTGGTTATAGTAATAATACCGATTACCATAATACGTATAATTTTTTAAAATCTTAACTATACAACAAAATTAGGAAGACTAATGGCAATATTAATGATAATTGATAAACATTATTTTTATTCCGATAAAACAATGTAAATATTTCAGAAAATCTTATATACGTTTTATCGTAATCACAGAAAGATTGAATCATGCAATAAAAAAGATAAAAGAAATGTTATCATCATTATTATCTGCAGCAACATCAACAACAACAACAACAACAAATAAAATTAATTGAACAAACAAACAAACTTTTGAAGCAATACATAGATGCGACTTTGTTTACAAACTCATGAATGAATATATAAATGAATAAAGCCAGTGAAGGATTTAATAAAGCTAATAGATAAAGAAAGAAATAGATAACATGTGGAATAGATAGATTAATTATAACAATAACCAAATAGATAATCAAAAGGAGAGATAAATAAGCAAATAAACAAATACATAGACAAACAAACTAATATATACATTAGAATAGTTATCGAAAAATAGATGGCGCTGAAGAATAATAAATATCAAATAAATTAACTGGAATAATATATAATAATCACAACATCAAATCGGCGATTGGAATAATGTATTTTGTTTGTTTGTTTGTGTCTGCGTGTGTGTTTGTTTTTTGTTTGTGTCTAGTGTGAGTGTGCTTGTGTGTGATGTGTTTTGTGTGTTTGTTTGTTTGTTTGTGTGTGTGTGCTTGTCGTGTGTGTGTCTGTGTGTCGTGTGTGTTTGTGTTGGTCTTTGTGGTTGTTTGTGGGTGTTTGTGTGTGTGTGTGCTTGTTGTGTGCTTTGTTGTGTGTGTTTGCGTGTGTGTGTGGTGTGTGTGTGGTGTGTCTGTGTTTGCGTGTGTGTGTGTGTGTGCGTGTGTGTGTGTGTGTGTCTGTGTGTGGTGTGTGTGGTTACTGTATGTTTTCTTCCGTGCGGCGTAATTTGGTCAATGTTATGAGCATTTTTCTTTCTGTAACTAAATATTTGTATATTACAAGTGCGCTATCAATAAGTATAGATCAAATACGTAACAACACATAATTTCTCCACGTTGATATTATAGGGAAGAAATAATTCGTTTACGAGCTTATTTTTGTATAAAATCTCATACAGTTTTGTATCTCTCCTTTGTAAACATTGTTTTTGCCTGAGAATCTGCATGGTAATCTTAAGCAAATAAATTACTATTTACTTCATCACAAAAATAATATTATCTATCAATTCTTTCGAAAGGAAATTTATTTATCGTTTTTTATCTAACACAGAAGAAACGTTCTATTATCTATGTAAATTGTATATATATTTTTTTCCGCCTGCATAGGGAAGAATAATAATATATCTATAATCTTTATAAATATATATATATATATTATATATATATATATATATATTTATATATTATAATATAAATAAAAATATATATACAACAAATATATATATAACTATATATATATATATATATATATATCATATTAATATATAATATATATATATATTCTCTCTCTCATCTCTCTCTCCTCTCTCTCTCTCTCTCTCTATATATATATATATAATATAATATATATATATATATATATAATATATAAATATATATATATAATATATATACATAATAAATATGTATCTTATCTATCTATCTATCTCTCCTCTCTCTCCTCTCTCTCTCCTCTCTCCACTATATATATATATATATATATATATATATATATATATATTATATATATATAATATAAATAAATATATCTATATATATAAAATATATATATATATATATACTAATGACTATGTAAATCAACTATCCATATATATACATATAATATATATATATATCTATATATATATATATATATATATATTATATAATATATAAATAAATATTATATATTTATTATATCTACGAAAATAGACTCAAATACTAAGCATAGATCTAGATAGATCATTAATTTCAGGATTCTTAGGAATCTATAAGCATACATGAGTAATTATAAATACACACAATAATATACATCACAACACTAATATGAGAAATTAGATACAACTCGGATGCACAACTAATAAAGAGAGCATACCTTATACAAACATAGAACACACGTCCACACACACCCAATAATATATACTGGTTAACAACACATACACACGCACCTACACACATACACACACACACAAGTACATATATACTTTGACATCACACACACAACACACATACGCACTCACGAACACACACACACACACACACACAGCTCACACACACAACACAACACACACACAAACACACACATCACCACCACACACACACACCACACACACCCACACAGCCACACGAACACACCACACATATCTGATTAGAAGATGAAACCCAACAACCTCTCATTCTAATGGGAGGCTGAAAGGAGAGCAGATTCCATACTACATAGATGACGTGCGGGGGTGGGGGGACTGGGCGGACAGGGGGGGGGAGGGGGGTGGGGTCAAGTAGGAGGGAGCGCGTCAATTCCTCCGGTTAAAAGTAGACTTTTTTTTTTCTTCTATTATTGATAAAGATATTTTTTCTTCATCAGGACTTATTTCAAATGAACAAAATATTGTGGTTTTCTTATTTTCAGAATTTATCTTAAGTTCAGACTCATCAGAAAATAGATATCTATTTTAGAAACATGCTTACTTCAGAAAAAATACAGATATTCATATTTTAGAGATAAAAAAACAGATGTTTCATGGCTCTCCCACATTCAGGATTTAATTTTGAAAGAAGAAGATGATATTCCATCGTTTTCCCATATATAGAACATATTTCAGATGAAGGCCATATATATCATGGTTGTTCTGACTTCAGGACTTATTTCAGGAAGAGCGAAGAATAGACATTCAGGACTTGTTTTAGATATGATATGATATATACTTTTTCTTTCTTTCTTTCTTTTTCTTTTTTTCTTTTTTCCTTTTTCTTTGTTTTCTTTTTTTCTTTCTTTCTTTTTTCTTATTTCTTTCTTTCTCTCTTTTTCTTTCTTTTTTCTTTCTTTTTTCTTTCTTATTTCTTTCTTTAATCTATTTTTCTTTCTTTTTTTTCTTTCTTTCTTTCTTCCTCTCTTTTTTCATGAATGTCCCAAATTCGGGACTTATTCCATACATAAGGATCTCACTCAAGACTAACTTCAAACAAGAAAAACAGATTTTCTTGTTTTTTCATCAGTTCCTCTCATAATGTTTGCCTTCATTTTCTCATAGCTAAAGGGACTCGATCGAGTTAAAGGGCGGCAGTGCTTGACTCAGAAGACATACAGAATCACTTGCGGCTATGGACTTGTGTTTAATCTGATCTTGCTAAGGATTGTTTCTTGGAAGCACATTGTGTGGTGTGGGCTGTGTGTGTGAGTTGTACGTGTAACGATAGATTGTGTGTGTGTATGAGAGTGGATGTGCGTAGGTGGTGTGTACATAGATAGAGAGCATGTGGGTGTGGTGGGGGTGTGTGTGTATAGAATAGATAGATGGGTGTGTGTGTGTGTGTGTGTGACTGTACGGAGATAGAAATGTGTGTGTGTGTGTGTTTGCGTTCTCGTAGATAGAAATGTTTGTGTGTGTGTGTCTGTCTGTTTGTGTGTCGTGTTTGTGTGTGTGGTGTGTTAGTGGGTGTGCTGTGTGTGTGTGTGGCCCACGCGGTCACGAGAGACAGAGTGATAAACTCAGAAAGAGAAAAAAACGAACTCACAATAACAGACAGCAATGAGAGAGAATCGACAGTCACACACCGATAAACAATATCGAGAGACGACCGATAGAAATATCCTCCGCATAACCAACACCGTTTTCGCTCGAATTGCGTGCTATGTTTACTCGCCTGACTTCCCATCTCACGCCACCGGTGCCCTCCCTAGCCACACCTGTGCCACCTACCCACCTCCTCCCCCCCATCCCTACCCCCCCTCTCTCCACACGCGTGACGCAGCACCTCCACAATAGTGTGACCCTGTCGTCTAATTGGTACCGTGCGCTCCTGTGACTCAAGGTGGTGACACGTTCCGCTCAGTCAACAATATAACAAATACACCCCCCCCCCCCCTCCTCCCCGCCGTCCATCTCAACACCAGACCACCCTCACCCCCATCCCCCTTTCGCTCTCCTCTGTCCCTCCTCTTCTTCCACTTCCTATTTTATTTCTCGCTTTCCTCCTCACTATTTTTCCTGCCATCTTCCTTCTCGTATTCTTCTATTTCCCTTCATCTTTGTCCTCTCCTCTCCTCCTCCTCTTTTTCCTTCTTCCTCCTCCTCCCCAATTTCGCGTTCCTCTTCTTCTTCATCTTCTAATTTCCCATTTCCTCTTACTCCTCACTCCCTCCTTAAACTACCCTTCCTCATCCTCATCTATCTATCTATCTATCTCTATCTATCTATCTATCTATCTATTTATCTCTATCTATCTATCTATCTATCTATCTCTATCTATCTATCTATCTATCTATCTCTCATTCTATCTCTATCTATTTCTATCTCTGTCTATCTATCTATCTGTCTATTTATCTATCTATCTCCTTCTCTTCCTTTTATTTATCTCCTTCTTTCTTTTTCTCTCTCTTTCCCTCTCTTCTGTTTTTTTCTAAATTTTCTCACCCTTCTCCTCTCTCACTCATCCTATCCACATCCTCTTTCTACTCACCTCTCTCTCTCTCTCTCTCTCTCTCTCTCTCTCTCTCTCTCTCTCTTCACTAGCCCTCCCTCCTCTCTCTCTTCTCCACTCTCATCTCTCACTCTTCTCGTCTCTAACTCTCTCTCACTCTCTCTCTGAGTCTCTCTCTCTCTCTCACTCTCCTCTCTCACCTCCCTCTCTCCTCTCCTCACTCGCTCTCCAACTCCCCTTCCTATAACTCCCTTTGCCTTATTCTCTTCTTCTCTCCTCCTCGCGCCTCACTCTCTACACCTACTCCCCCCCCCCCCACCATCCTATCCCCCTCCACATCACGCTTCAGTCAAGTTGATGCGGAGAGTTCGTGTCCTTAGTTCAGACGTGTTATTTGCACATGGATTATGGCGATCAGGTTGGAAAAAGACCACTGATTCCACACTAACAGGAAAAATTGTGTGTGTGTGTGTCTCTCATCTCTCAAACAAAATCTGTATATAGATATAATACATATATAAATTTATATATCTAATATATATAATATCATAATATATATATATTTAATATATATATATATATATAGATATATATATATATATATATATATATATATATATATAATATAATGTGTGTGTGTGGGGGGGTGTCATTATACTATATATAATATAATATATATATATAGATATAATTATATAATATATAATATACTATTATTATATGTGTGTGTGCGGGTGTGTTGTGTGTGTAGTGGTGTTGTGTGTGTGGTGTGTGTGTGTGTGTGTGCGTGTGTGTTGTGTGTGTGCTTGCGTGTGTGACGTGTGTGAGTGTGTGTGGTGTGTGTGGCTTTGTGTGTGTGTGTGCTGGGTGTGTGTGTGTGTGTGTGTGTGTGGGTGTGTGTGAGTGTGTGTGTGGTGTTGTTTGTTCTTGGTTGTGTTATTTATATATATATAATAATATAGATAATATAGATATATATATATATTGTGTGTGTGTGTTTGTGTGTGTGGTGCGGTGTGTGGTGTGTGTGTGTGGTGGGTGAATATTATATATATATATATATATATATAATATATATATATATACTTATATTTATATATATATATATTGTAACATAATATTATATAGATAGTCATATATATATATACTATATGTATTTTACTATTTACTATATATATATATATATTTATATATATATATATATATATATATGTCATGAATATTTAATATATATATATATATATATATATATAGTATATATATAATGTATGCATGTATGTATATATGAATATATATATATATAATATATATTGTATATATATCAATACACACACACACACACACACACACTCACCACACACAACACATATATATATATATATATATATAATATATATATAGTAGACTATATTATAATATATATATAATATAATATATATATATATATAGACATCTATATATATACATATATATGTATGTATATATATAAATATATGAATATATTTTGTACATAAATATATATTGTGTGTTGTGGTGTGATATGCATTTCTCTCTTGTGCTTTGGCTGAGTTTCTTACTCGTTTCGGTCTTTTTTACGGTTTACCTTTTTTTTTGTTTTTTTGTTTTATTTTTTTTTTTCTATATTTTTTTTTTAGGGAAGGAAGTATGTGTCAAGAAGGTGAGATGGAGGAAGTGAGAAAGGTAGAGAGGGGAGGAATGGCAGAGATATGAAAGGATGAAGAAATGGATAAGGAAAAATGAGACAGAGAGGAGGCGGAATAAGTAAAGAAGAGAGGTGGGGAAAAAAAGAAAATAGAGAAAATAAGAGATTATGCAATCAAATCAGAGGAAGTAGGAAAGGAAACAGCGAGAGGAAAAAAAAGAGTGAAACATGAAATAGAAGAGACAGTAACTGTAGTAAAATGAGGAAGAAAACAGGGAATAAAACAAAGGAAGCAAGAGACACAATGAATGAAACAAAGGAAAGAGAAAGAAACGGAAAGAAAAGAATGAAAAAAATATAGAAACCGAAACAAACAAAGGAAGGAAACAGACACAGAAACTAGAAGAAAAAAAATAAATTCAGAAGAGACATAAGGAAGAAAGAGAAAGAAACGGAAAGAAAAGAATGAAAAGATATAGAAACCGAAACAAACAAAGGAAGGAAACAGACACAGAAACTAGAAGAAAAAAAATAAATTCAGAAGAGACATAAGGAAGAAAGAGAAAGAAACGGAAAGAAAAAAATGAAAAAATATAGAAACCGAAACAAACAAAGGAAAGAAAAACAGAAACAAAAACTAGAAGAAAGACGGAGACACAAGACAAGACCTGCAAAAGAAGCAGAGAAGGAGTAGGACAGAATGAAATCAAGAAGGGGGGAGGGAGGGGAGGGGAGGACAGAAGAGGGTAAAACCGAGAGAGCAGGTAGCGAGAGTAGAGAGAGCAGATTAGAGAGAGAG
>NW_028234440.1:55249-57749 GCF_977035675.1 Penaeus japonicus
TCTATTCCTCCTCTTATTATTATCATTATTATTCTCCTCCTCCTACTCCTCCTCCTCCTCCTCCTCCTCTTCTTCTTCTTCTTCGTCTTCTTCGTATACTTCGACTTCTTCTCCCTCCTCCTCCTCCTTCCTTTCCTTCCATATCTTAATGTCTCAATATTTTAATATCTTCTCCTTCTCCTCCTCCTCTTCCCCCTTTTCCTTCCTCTCTTTCCTTTTCTTAACATTTTTTTTTCCTTAATACATTTTTATTTTCGTTTTTTCTTCTACTTAATTACTCCCGCCGCATCTACCTTAGTTATAATTCGTATAGATATATAAATATATATATTTTACGAAGTCACCCTGACAAATTAAATCGATAAGTATAATTATAATTATGCATGCCAATTAACGCATACTTAACTCCCGGCACCTTCCAGGTACGAAGATGCGGAGAGGAGTGTAAATCATGATAAAAATAGGAGATAAGAAAATAAAAAAGATAAGGAGGAAGTAAGGGATTTAAGAAGAAGGAAAATAAAACTTGAAGGAGAGAAGGGAAGAATGAGAGATAGAGATAGGTGATAAAGAGGGTAGGAGGATTATGAATAGATACGAAGGAGGGAAGGGAAGGAGGTGTTGATAAAGATGGGTAGGAAAGAAAGAGGGAAATAAGAAGGTTGAAAAGGAGTGATGAGGATCAAAGGAAGGGAAAAAGATAGAGATAGAATAGGATAAAAGAGTTAAAATATCGAAACAGAGATGGAAGAAAAAGGGGTAGAGATATAAAAAAAAGTAGGAAGAATTAAAAAAAAAGAAAAATGAAGGGACAGATATAGAAGATGATAGAAAAAAACGAATGAAAGGATGAAGGAGAGAGACAAGAAAGAACGAAAGAGGAAATACGAAATAGAGAATAAGAGGAAATAAATGAGGAAGAAAGAAGGGAGTAGAAGAGGAAAGCAAGAAATACAAAAGAATGAAGAAGAAGTAGGGAAGAAAGAAGGAATTAGAAGATTATGAAAAATATAAAGAAAAGGATGAAGGAAGGAAGGAATGGAAAGATGGAGAATGCGGAAGGAGGTAGGGAGAAAAAAATAGAAGAGATAAAAGTAGAAAAAATCGAACTATAGAAGAAGGATGTGGAAGGGAAGACACGAAGATAAGGAGAATAGAAAAAAAAGGAGGAAGGATTATATAACGTTCGATAGTGAAAAAATAATGGAATGAAAATAGTACTCATATTTTCTCACTGTTACTCCTTCCTTCCTCATCCATTCCTCATTTCCCTTTCGTTATTTGTTCCTTGTACTATTTTCCTTTTCTTATATTCATTCTTTGTTTTTCTTCCTTTTTCCCTCGTCATTTCTCCTTTACTTTCCTCCTCTCTCCATAAATTCCAGTTCTTTTCATTCTTCATCTTTTTCCCTCCTTCCATCTCATCCCCTCTTCTGTTTTCTCTCTCTCTCTCTCTCTCTCTCTCTCTCTCTCTCTCTCTCTCTCTCTCTCTCTCTCTCTCTCTCTCTCTCTCTCTCTCTCTTCCCTCTTCTCTCTCTTCTCTCTCTCTCTCTCTCTCTCTCTCTCTCTCTCTCTCTCTCTCTCTCTCTCTCTCTCTCTCTCTCTCTCTCTCTCTCTCTCTCTCTGTTCTTCCTTTCATTCGTCTCTTCCTCCTGTCCCCTCTTCTCTCTATTCTTTGTTTTTTTTCTTTCTTACTTCATTTTTTTCCCTTTCAGAACTTCCTCCTTCCTCTCTTCGCTTCACCCTCTCTTCTTTCCTCCCTTTCCATCCCTTCCTTTCCTCCCTTTTCATCCCTTCCTTTCCTCCTCTTCTTTCTTTTTCCTTCCTTCCCTCCTCTCCTCCTTCCCTTCTCTCTCTTCTTTTTCCTTTCCTTCTGCTCCATCTTTCCTATCCTTCTCTCTTTCGTACCTCCCTCCTTTATTCCCTTTCTCTTTCGCATCAATTCCCTCCTTCTTCCATATTTCTTTTTCTATTTTTGTATTCTTTCTTTCATCCAGTCTCCCTTCTCCATCTTTCCCCTTTCCCTTCGTCTACCTCTCTCTGTCTATCCTCCTCCTCTTTCTATTCCCTCTTTCTTACCTCCCCCCACCTTCCTTCCTCAACCCCTTTCTCCTTTCCACCCTTCCTCTCTTCCTTTCTTCCTTCCTCCATCCTTCCTCCATCCTTCCTCCCTATCCCCCTCCTTCGTACCTCCCTCCTTCCTCCCTTCCTCTCTTCCTTTCTTCCTTCCTCCATCCTTCCTCCCTTCCTCTCTTCCTTTCTTCCTTCCTCCATCCTTCCTCCAACCCTTCCTCCCTTCCCCCTCCTTCGTACCTCCCTCCTTCCTCCCTTCCTTTCTTCCTTCCTCCATCCTTCCTCCCTTCCCCCTCCTTCGTACCTCCCTCCTTCCTCCCTTCCTCTCTTCCTTTCTTCCTTCCTCCAACCCTTACTCCGACCCTTCCTCCCTTCCCCCTCCTTCGTACCTCCCTCCTTCCACCCTTCCTCTCTTTCTTCCTTCCTT
>NW_028234440.1:62749-65249 GCF_977035675.1 Penaeus japonicus
AGGAGTGGGTGGAGAGAGAGAGAGAGAGAGAGAGAGAGAGAGAGAGAGAGAGAGAGAGAGAGAGAGACAGGGACAGAGAGTAAGAGAGAAAAATAAACAAAAAGAAGTTAGACTGAAAAAAAAAACAAAGACAACACGATTGAACTCCTCCCCCGTCCCCCACGCCCCCCCCCCCCCCCACTTCCGCGTACTGAGCCCACCCCCAACACGCCCTCCCAAGCAGTTAAAGAAAGATAGAGATAGAGAGAGAAGTTAAACCTAGAAACAGACAAAAAAAAAAAAAAAAAAAAAACAGAGTGAGAGAAAAGTCAAGAAAGAGCGACCGAGCGACAGAGCGCGATCGACAGACAGACTCGGAGAGCGACAGCGCGGCAGCGAGTCCCGCAGTGCGAATAGTACAATGACTGATTCGACACGGTGTCGTTTGAGCTCCGAAACAATGGAGGGTTTGTTAGCGGCGGCTGCAGGAGGTTCATTACCCGGCCGGCCGTTGTTGGGTGCCAGTAATTGCGACCCTGAATTAGCCTTTGATTTATGGCCGTACGAGCAGCTCTCTCTCTTTTGCTCTCTCTCTCTTTCTCTCTCGCCTCGCCTCGCCCTTCTCCTTTCCCTCGTTTCTATCTCTATCTCTATCTGTCTCTGTCTCCGTCTCTCTCTCTCTCTCTTTCTCTCTCTCTCTCTATTTCTCTCTCTCTCTCTCTCTCTCTCTCTCTCTCTCTCTCTTTTGCTCTCTCTCTCTTTCTCTCTCTCTTGCCTCGCCCTTCTCCTTTTCCTCGTTTCTATCTCTATCTCTTTCTCTCTCGCCTCGTCCTTCTCCTTTCCCACGTTTTTGTCTCTATCTCTCTCTTTCTCTCTGGCTCTCTCTCTCTCTCTCTCTCTCTCTCTCTCTCTCTCTCTCTCTCTCTCTCTCTCTCTCTCTCTCTCTCTCTCTCTCTCTCCCTCTCTGTCTCTCTCGCCTCGCTCTTCTCATTTCCCTCGTCTCTCTCTCTCTCTCTTTCTCTTTTTTTTTTCTCTCTCTCTCTCTCGCCTCGCCCTTCTCCTTTCCCTCGTCTCTCTCTCTCTCTCTCTCTCTCTCTCTCTCTCTCTCTCTCTCTCTTTTTTCTCTCTAGCCTCGCCCTTCTCCTTTCCCTCGTCTCTCTTCCTATTTGGTGTTCTGTCTCTCTATATATATATATATATATATATATATATATATATATATAGAGAGAGAGAGAGAGAGAGAGAGAGAGAGAGAGAGAGAGAAATATATGTTTTTTTTTTTTCTCTCTCTCTTTTACTTTCCCCCCTCTTTCTCTCTCTTTCATTCTCTTTTTCTTACTTTTTCTCTCTCTATTTTACTCTCTCTCTCTCTCCTCTCCCTCTCTATCTTCCGTCTCTCTCCTTCTTCCCCATTCGGCCGCCTTTCTGTCTTTTCTTTGAGAGACGCCCGAATTGCATTATCTTGTGTCTTTCCAGGGTGAGGGAGAGACATGGGGGGGGGGGGGGATGTAACTGGTTCTTCTTATTCCCCTTATTCTTTTTCTCTCTCTTATTTTTCGTCAATTAGCAGTTTGGTTTATTCTACTCCTCTCTCTCTATCTCTATATTTCTTTCTTTCTAGCAATCTATCTATCTGTTTATCTCTCTCTCTTTCTCTTTCTCTCTCTCTCTCTCTTTCTCTCTCCTTCTTTCTCACTCTCTCTCTCTCTCTCTCCCACACACACACATACACAAAATAACATATATACACATATGCACCCATACACAATATCTATATATCTATCTACTTATCCATAGTATAAATCTATCACTCTGTTTACCAATTTACCTTTTATTCTATTTTTCTTTTCTTTTTTCCAGTTTTGAACTCCGCATCTCCATATCCCCCTAAAATAAAAGGAAGGAACATGCCAAAATATTAAGGCATACGATGCAACACTGACCTACACATGATGCAGACAATGTTCGTGTGACCTCTGATGACCTTACGTTAATCATAGACTCGGGGACATCAAGAGGAGAGAGAGAGAGAGAGAGAGAGAGAGAGAGAGAGAGAGAGAGAGAGAGCGAAAGAGAGAGAAAGATGAATATGTACAAGATAAATAGAGAGAAAGAGGGGGAGAGAGTGAGAAGAATATACATAAGAGAAACAGATATAAAAAGAGAGATAGAAGGAAGAAGGGAATCATTTGAAACGAAACGAAGAAGGTTGGAATTCGGAAAATAACAAGGGAGAAAGTAAAGCGAATAATTTCAGAATAATCTATTCAATTCTGATGAAAATAAGGAATCGAACCGCACCCTTTATATTACGAACTCAATGAAGTTTTCATCCTCAATCACATTATCATTATTATCATTATCATTATACTGATACTAATACAGACATACTATATTCTAATACAGATAATACTAATACTAATACAGACATACTAATACTTATACAGACATGCTAATACTAATACAGACATACTTGATACTAATACAGACTATACTGCGATACTACATACAGACATACTGA
>NW_028234440.1:67749-80826 GCF_977035675.1 Penaeus japonicus
TATATATATATATATTATTATAATATATATATACACATATATTTTTTATATATATTATATATATATATATATATATATATATATACATATATATATATATATACTATATATATGTATATATATACATATATATGTATATATACATAATATATATGTATATATCTATACAATATAATTATATATTATGTATAATTTATATATAGATATATATATATATATATATATACAATCAATATTACATATAATTATGTATTATATACATAATACATATATATATATATATTATATATAATATATATATATATATATATATATATATATATATACATATATATATATATATATATATATATATATATATATATATATATAGTATATATATATATATATATATGTGTGTGTGTGTGTGTGTGTGTGTGTGTGTGTGTGTGTGTGTGTATGTGTTTGTATATAAATATATATATAAATATACATATATATATATGTATATATATATATATATATATATACATATTACATGATACCTTTTATTATAAGTGTTATCCGTTTTTGTTCATTCATTTGAAGAAAATCAAGAGAGTAAAATATGATATGAGATACACAAAAAAAAGAGCGAGAGAAAAAAAGAGAAACAGAATGAAAAGAGAGTCAGAAGGAAAGAGAGAGAGAAAGAAAGACGGATTGTGAGAAGGAAAGAGAAAAAAAGTAGAAAAAAGGAAGAAAACAAAAGTAAAGAAAGAGAGAGAAAGTCACGAAAGTAAGGAAAGAGAGAAAGTGGGAAGAGAAAATAAGGTGGAAGAGAAAGATAAAGAGAAAAATAAAAAAAAGATGAATGAAGAAAGAGATAGAAAATGAAGAAGAAAATATATAATTTAAGTGAAAAAGTTTTAAAAAGAGAGAGCAAGAGCCAAATCAGAAAGAAAGAAAGAAAAGAGAAGAACCAAATCCAAGAATAATATAAAACCAAAAGAAACAAAAACAAAACAAAAAAACAAAAACTCCCCATAACAGCGCTCACACCAAAGGCCACATGTTCCGCAAGCCAGGCCTTTTATTTACATTTTCTTCCTTATGAATGTCACTTTTGTTCCACCATCTGAAACTCACTCCTGACTAATCTCTCAAGAGGATGTAATGAGATCATGACAATTAGATTAATCTCAGAGGGGGGGGAGAGAAGGTAAGGGAGGAAGGGGGGTGGAGAGAGAATGGGAGGGGAGGAGGGGGGTGGAGAGAGGATGGGGGGGGGGGAGGCGGGTGGAGGGGGGGGGAGAGGATGGGAGGGGAGGAGGTGGGGGGAGAGAGGATGGGAGGGGAGGACGGGGGTGGAGAGAGGATGGGAGGGGAGGAGGGGGATGGGGAGAGGATGGGAGGGGAGGAGGGGGGTGGAGAGAGGATGGGAGGGGAGGAGGGGGGTGGAGAGAAGGATGGGGCAAGGGGAGGAGGGGGGTGGAGAGAGGAGGGGGCAAGGGGAGGAGGTGGGTGGAGAAAGGATGGGAGGGGAGGAGGGGGGTGGAGAGAAGGAGGGAGAGAGGAGTGGGGTGTGAGGAGGGGAGGGGAGGAGAGAAGGAGGGAAGTAGGTGGAGAGGAGTGGGGTGTGTGGAGGGGAAGAGAGAGAAGGAAGGGGGAGATGAGAAAGGGAAGGGAAGGAGGAGGGGAAGAGGGAAATAAAGTAAGGGAGTAAGGGAAGGAGGGGAAGAGGAGACTAAGAAAGGAGGTAGGAGGGGGGAATGGGGGAAGGAAAAGGAAGAGGAGGAGGAGGAGGAGTGAGAGGAGGAAATAGAGGGAGGGAGGTGGGGTAGTTTGATAGTTTTTATTTATTGTTTTTTGTTATTTTTGTTTTTTTTGTTTTATTTTTAGTTAGTAGTGGAGAAGGGGGTGGGGGTGGAGGGGTGTTAGATTAGAAGAAAGAGTGAGAGGGTGGTTAGAAGGAAGAAGGAAGAAAGAAGGAAAATGGGAAAGTGGAAGGTGAAGGAAATTTGGGAAGAAGACTCGTAGTTGGTAGGGAAGTGGGTAAAAGGAGGGGTGAGAGGGAGGTTCTGGGAAGGGAGTATATAAAAACAATAAAAATAATAAAAAATATAAAATAAATGAGAGGGATTTATGGAGAGTTTTAAGGTGGGCGAGTTAGGAGAATGGGGGGGGGATTTTATATTAAGAAGTTGATTAAGGGAGGGGAGATTATTTTAATATTTATTATTTTATTTGGGAGGTGATTAATTATAAATCTTATAAAAATGAAACACTAATAAAACTCAACTCCATATGTCTTTATTGTCTTTTCTCTTTCTTAAAAATGTGGATTATAGGTTTTATTCTAGCGAGCAAACACCAAATTATAATTTTCTCTTTTCTTAAGATGATTTAACGAAAATACAAATCTTTCTTTCTATTCTCAAATGATCTTCTTACTCCACCTCTACAGTCATTCGTCACTGCTTACAGTCATTATCTCACTGCCCACGATCTTTTTCTTCTTCTTTTGCTTTCTTTCTTTTCTTCTTTCTTCTTTTAAATCTTTCTTTCTCTTTCTTTTTCTTTCTTTTTATCTTATATTTCACACTCGTTTTAAAAAAAAAACAATTCATTCTCACGCAAATCTTAATCATACTTTCCAAAACTCCATTCTCCAAAGGAATAAATTACAACACAAAAAATAACAATCAAAACAACACATCCCACGCCCATCACCCACACACTCAACAATACAACTATACTACACCAACCCCCAACTACATAATCACCCCCCCCCCCCCCCCACTCACAAACATACAAACAAACAAACAGACAAACACGCAGACAAAAAAAAAAGCAAGCTATCTTGACTTGAACTTTCTCGCCAAAAACGAAAACGCAACTCAACTCGTTCCGGATCCACTCCTGCTCTCTGGCTTGAACCCAAAGAATCCGTATGTGTCGTCAGTCAGTTGTTATTAAGTGTTGTTTATGACTAATTCGCTTGGATTTTCCCCGCTAGAAATTAATGTCTGGGTGGGGGTGGGTGGGGGTGGGGATGGGGGGACAGGTGGAGAGGAGGGATGGGGTGGGGGAGGTAGAGGGGGGTGGGTAGCACAGTTGGAGAGCTGGTGGTAGGGTGTTAGGATTAGGTAGGTGGAGGAGAGTGAGAGGAAGGGGGAGGAAGGGACAGACAGGCGTGAAGGGAAGGCGGAGAAGAAATAAAGGCGGGGGAATGGAAAGGGGCAGGGTAGGAGAAGAATCGAAGGGAGTGGGAAGAGAATAACGGGAAAGGAATAAGGGAGAAAGAGAGGGGAATTAAGAGGCAAAAGAGGCGAAAGTGATGGAGAAAGGGGAACGAGGGAGAGGGGGTAGGGGAAGAGGTGGGGGAGATGGAAAGGGATTACAGAGACTTCACAGTACATCTCTTTATCTCTCTATCTCGTCATCCACAACCCTTATATATCTCTTCCTTTCCCTCTCCCTCTCCCCCCCCCCCTCCCTCTCTCTATTCCTTTCCCTTTTCTTCTTCTCTCTCTTTCTCTTTTTCACTCCCCCCTCCTTCTCCCTCCTTCTCCCTCTTCCTCTTTTTCACTCCCCCCTCCTTCTCCCTCCCTCTCCCTCCCCCTCTCCCTCTCTTTCACTCCTCCCTCCTTCTCTCTCTCCTTCACTCACCCCTCCTTCTCCCTCTCCTTCACCCTCTTCCTCTTTTTCACTCCCCCCTCCTTCTCCCTCTCTTTCACTCCCCCCTCCTTCTTCCTCCCTCTCCCTCCCGCTCTCCCTCTCTTTCACTCCCCCCTCCTTCTCCCTCTCTTTCACTCCCCCCTCCTTCTCCCTCCCTCCCCCTCTCCCTCTCTTCCACCTCCACCAAATCTACAATTATTCCTTCCGATTCGCACATAAATAGCAATGACGTCACAAGACAGGCGAGAGAACAGCTATTCTTTCATGACACATTTATTCTCTCCCCCCCACCCCACCCCTCCCTAGTATACCCTCCCCATCTTCCCCTTGCAAATTCCACCCCACTCCCCCCCACTTTCCCCTCGAAACGCACCTCCCTCCACCTGCCCTCCATAAGCCTTGATTCCACTTCAATTATCTACCTCTCCATATCTTCGTCTTCCCTCCGCTTTTCCCTTATTCCACATCTTCCACCCACCTCTCCACATCTTCGCCTTCCCTCCGTTTTCCCTTATTCCACCTCTTCCACCTACCTCTCCACATTTGCGCCTTCCCTCCGCCTTCCCTTATTCCACATATTCTACCAACCTCTCCACATCTTTGCCTTCCCTCCACAAACCCTCATTCCACCTCTTCCACCCACCTCTCCACATCTTCGTCTTCCCTCCGCTTTCTTTTATTCCACCTCTTCCACCCAACTCACCACATCTTCGCCTTCTCTCCGCCTTCCCTTATTCCACCTATTCCATCTAGCTCTCCACATCTGCGCCTTTCCTCTGCTTTCCCTTATTCCACATCTTCCACCTACCTCTCCACATCTTCGCCTTCCCTTATTTCACCTCTTCCACCTACCTCCCCCCCTTCCCCACCCTCTATCCACTTTCCCTCCACCCCTCCACATGCCCCTTTCCCCCTTCCTCCCCCTTCCTCCCCCACCTCCAAGCCACTCTCCCTCTACCCCTCCACATGCCCCTCCCCCTCCCCCCTTCCCCCCCTCCACCCCCTCCCTTCAAAAAAAAAAGAAAAAAAAAAAAAGAAAAAAAAGAAAAAAAACAAAAAGGAATCGCGCCACCCACTCTCACCGACGCCGCTGCTCCGACGACTCGTTAGTGATGTCGTGGTGTCTCGACACAACTTGGACGACGCCGCTCATGCTCGATACAGGCTCCATGGAACGGTGCCCCCCCCTCCCCCCTCCCCTCCCCTTCCGCCTTCCCTCCTCTCTTGTCTCTTAACGCCTCGGCTATTCTACTGTTTTTTTTTTTGTTTTTTTTCTTCTTCTTCTTCTTCTTCTTTTTACTTCTATTGCTTTTCCTAGCTCTAATGCTATTACTATTTTTACCTTTGATACTATTAATATTTTTACTTTTAATACTATTACTATTTTTATCTCTGATAGTATCAATATTTTTACCTCTGATACTATTACAATTTTCACTTTTAATACTATAACTATTTTTCCTTTTAATACTATTACTATTTTTACCTCTAATACTATAGATATCTTTATTTTTAATACTTTTACTATTTTTACCTATAATACTTTTACTATTTTTACCTCTGATACAATTACTACTACTGTTTGTAAACTTACTGCAATTACTATTAGTGTTACTGTTTTAAATCTACTACTACTATTACTACTACCGTTTCTACATCTACTATTGCTACTACTACTATTAATACTACTATTTCAACCCTCTTATCTCTATCTATACTTTCTACCTCTTCTATTATCACTTTACTCTTCCTATCTCTATTACTATTATCATTACTCTCTCATCTTTCACTGCTATTAGTACCAACCTCCTATTATTACTACTAATATTTTACTTACAATGTTACCAATCTTATCGTTTCTTTATAACTACAACAACTATAACTATATAACCTCTACTACTATTACTACTACTACTATTATTACTATTTCTACTTCTGGGACTAGTAGCCCTGGTGTTGATGCTACTGCTACTTCTGTTATTGTGTTTTCTACTGTTATTATTTCTGTTGTTATTAGTTCGTATGATGCTGATGACACTATCTATGCTTCTCCTGTTGCTATTTTTGTTGTTATTGTTGTAGTCTTCAGTATCTTTTTTTTTTCTTGTTTTCGAATCTGTTCGTCTTTATCTAACTCGCTTTCTTTTTTTCTTCCCCTTTATTCTTCTCTCTCTCCCTCCTGCGTCCCTCTGTCTATTCATCTGTCTATCTATCTATCTATATATCTATCTATTTATCAATCTATCAATCTTTCCTTCTTGCCATATCTCTCTCTTTCGCACTCTTCTTCCCTCCCTCCCGTTCTTCTATCTATCTATCTATCTATGTGTCTATCAGTCTACCAATCATATCTCTTTCTTTCTCCCTCTCTACATCCCTCCCGTCTTCCTCTTTCTCTATCTATCTATCTATTTATCATTCTATCATTCTATCAATCTTTCCTCTTTGCCATATCTCTCCCTATCCCCCTCTCTCCCTCTCTTTATCTATCTATCTATTTATCATTCTATCAATCTTTCCTCCTTACGATATCTCTGCCTATCGCCCTCTCTCCCTCTCTTCATCTTTCCCACCCCCATCCCCCCTGTTCTCTGCCATATCTCTCTCTATCGCCCTCTCTCCCTCTCTTCATCTTTCTCTTCCCCCTCCCCCCCATCCCCCTGTTCTCTGCCATATCTCTCTCTATCGCCCTCTCTCCCTCTCTTCATCTTTCTCTTCCCCCTCCCCCCCATCCCTCCCCCCTTTCTCTGCTCATATCTCTCTCTATCCCCGCGCTCTCCCTCTCTTCATCTTTTCGCGTCCCACTCCCCCCCATTCCCCCTGTTCTCCTGCCATACTCTCCCTCTCGCCCCCTTCCTCTCCCCTCTCTTCATCTTCTCTTCCCCCCCCCCCCCCCCCTTCTCCTCTGCCATCTCTCTCTCTATCGCCCTCTCTCCCTCTCTTCATCTTTCTCTTCCCCCTCCCCCCCATCCCCCTGTTCTCTGCCATATCTCTCTCTATCGCCCTCTCTCCCTCTCTTCATCTTTCTCTTCCCCCTCCCCCCCATCCCCCTGTTCTCTGCCATATCTCTCTCTATCGCCCTCTCTCCCTCTCTTCATCTTTCTCTTCCCCCTCCCCCCCATCCCCCTGTTCTCTGCCATATCTCTCCTATCCGCCCTCCTCTCCCTCTCGTCATCTTTCTCTTTTATCTCTTCCCCCCCCCCCCATCCCCCTGTACTCTGCCATATCCTCTCTCTATATCGCCCCTCTCTCGATCTCTCACGCTCTGCATCTCTCTCTGCCCCCACCCCCCCCGCCCCCTGTTCTCTGCCATATCTCTCTCTATCGCCCTCTCTCCCTCTCTTCATCTTTCTCTTCCCCCTCCCCCCCATCCCCCTGTTCTCTGCCATATCTCTCTCTATCGCCTTCTCTCCCCCTCTCTCCCTCTCTCCCTCTCTCCCTCTTTTCATCTTTCTCTCTCTCTCTCTCTCTCTCTCGCTCTCTCTCTCTCTCTCTCTCTCTCTCTCTCTCTCTCTCTCTCTCTCTCTCTCTCTCCCTCTCCCTCTCTCTCTCTCTCTTCCTGCTCGCTCTCTCTCTCTCTTCCCCCCCCCATTTGCTCCTCCCCATCGCCACCGGAAAGCAAGAACAATCAGAACCGAGACTAATTCTGAAAGCCAGAATTAAAGTGTGTATTAATTACGGTCAATATAATTGTCCTCCACGTATCGTTGCGCTCTTATTCGTCCTAATGACAGCTAGTCTTTTGTGTGTCTCTTTTCTCTGTCTTTACTCTGTTTTATCTTCTTCCTCTTCTGTCTGATTGTTTTATATCTATTTAGATTATTCCCTCCTCTTTCGTCCTCTAACCCCCCCTTCTTCTTTATTTCTCCGCTTTTCTCAATCTATTTGTCTCGCTCTGTCATCTCGCTTCTCTCTCTCTCTCGCTCTCTCTCGTCATCTCCGCTCTCTCTCTCCCTCCTCTCCTCTCTCTCTCGCCTCCCTCTCCCACTCTCTCCTCTCCTCTCCTCCTCCCTCATCTCTCTCTCTCTCTCTCTCTCTCTCTCTCTCTCTCTCTCTCTCTCTCTCTCTCCCTCTCTCTCTCCGTCTCATTTTCGACCGTTTTATCTCTTGCTCTCAATCTTTCCTTCTCTTTCTTTTTATACTAATATTTTACATTTGGTCTGTCTGTCTGTCTACCTATCTATGTGTCTGCCCACTGTTTGTCTGTCTGTCTGCCTATACGTCGCTCTGACTTCCAAATACATTACTGTATATTTCCTTTCATGTGTGTCTGTGTGGTTTTAGAATGAGGGAATATATAGAAGCAGACATAAATAAGGACAAACAATTACACATGTGCACACATCTCCGACCACACACACAGTGTTCTCCCGGGATAGAAATGCACGCAGCCGCACACGTACACACACATACATACACACACGCAAACAAAGACACACACACACACACACAAATACATACATACACACACACACACACACAAATACATACATACACACACACACACACACAATAACATTCCATTGACACAAATACATAATACTATATATTCTCATTCCCATGTACTCTATATAGATATAATCTAAATCAATTGACAAATCAAATAAAGAAATCATATATCAATTAAATCAATTAAAAATAAATTTAATAATTCTATGACAACGCTAATGATGATAAATAGTTAGTAATACATAAACGATAATCGAAATTTGATAATAATTGATACTTTTTTATTCTGACTAGGATATCACGTGATATGTTATATTATGTCTGTAAAAGGTATTGCGAATATAAGGGTTGCTCTTTATAAAATATATCTATGAACTGTGACTTTATAAAGTAAATATATACAATGTGGATGGAAGAGAACCAAAGAGCATGAAAGAAATGGAGAGGGAAATAGAGAGAGATAGAAATAGAGAGATAGAGATAGAGATGGAGAAAGAGAGAGAGATTAAGAAAGAGAGAGAGAGAGAGAGATAGAAAGATAGAGATAGAGATATAGATGGAGAAAGAAAGAGAGAGAGATAGAGATAGAGAAAAAGAGAGAGATATAGAAAGAGAGATAAAGAAGGAGGGAAAGAGAAAGAGAGAGAGAGACAGATAAATAGACAGACAAAGAAGTGGATAAGAAACATTAAACAAATGACGATCAATCAAAAGGACAGATAATCAAATCACAGATAAAAGGGCATATAAGACATTTAATTAAGATTAAAAAGACAATTAAAAAGAACTGTTAAATCTCATTAAGTCATAGTCCTTAATCGAAGGACACATTACACATACAGAGAGAGAGAGAGAGAGAGAGAGAGAGAGAGAGAGAGAAAGAGAGAGAGAGAGCAAGATAGAGAGAGGAAGAGAAAGAGAGAGAGAGAGAGAAAATGATAGATAGAGAGAGAGAAAGAGAGAGAGTAGAAGAGAGAGAGAGACAGAGAGAGACAGAGAAAGAGAGAGAGTAGAAGAGAGAGAGAGTAAAAGAGAGAGAGAGAAAGAGAGAGAAAAGAGAGGAAGAGAAGGAAGAGAAGAGAGAGAGAGAGAGAAGAGAATGAGTGAGAAGAGAGAGACTGAGAGAGCGAGAGCAGAGAGAGAAAGATAGAAATAGAGAGAGAAGGGAGAGAAAGAGAGCTCCTGTTACATGAAGAAAAAATATATATAAAGTACATTCTAACAAAATCTAAAATGCAATAATTATGTACAATGAAAAGAACCCACCACGTCAAATTTCCACCTCGCAGCATTGCCCAGTGTACGAACCTGAAAATTTTCACTCTCATATGGCAACGCGAATAGTAAACAAGGACTTATACGAAATAACTGTACATTGTACTTCCCTCTAATTGTACTAAAAACGAGTTGAATCTATAGTGAACGACAATACAGTCAAAATACTCACTAAAAAAGGGATGATGAGTATAGTGTTTGAGAATTAGAGGTATGAGGAAGAGGGAAAAATAAGACAGGAAATGTTGAGGCCAGAGAAGAGGGAAGGAGGATAATGAGGAGGAAGGAGAGATAGAAGAAAGAGTAGAAGGAAGGATTACGGGGGAAATAGGAAAATGATGAAGAGGAGATGGAGGAGTAGGAGAAAAAAATAAGAGACATAGATAGAAAGGAGAAGAGAAAAGAAAATGAATACTGGTAGAGAGAGAGAGAGAGAGAGAGAGAGGAGCGTCTGAAAGAGAAATGGAGAATGAGTGGGAGAGGCAATTCAAAAAAAAAAAAAAAAAAAAAAGAGAAAAGAAAAGAAACGCAAAAATAGAAACGAAAAACAGAATCAAAAGAGTGAGAGAAAAAATATATACCAAATTAATTAAAAAAACAAAACAAGAGAGAGTTTTAAAAATATAAATAAAGGACAAGACAAAAAGAAATACGAAAAAGAAGAGAAAAGAATATTTTGGCTCCAGGAAGTATCGCGTGCCGATGGTAAAGAGGATGTACACACCAGCCTCTTCCCCCCTCCCCATCTTCCAACCTCCGTCTTCCTCCTCCTCCTTCTTCTCCTCCTACTGACTCATCCCCTCCCCTGCTGCTCCTCCTCATTTTCTTCCTCCTAACTCCTCCCTCCTCCTTCTTCTCCTCCTCCTCCCTCCCTTCCTTCTCCTCCTCCTAATTCCTCCCTCCACCCTCCTTCTCCTCCTCCTACTCATCTTCCTCCCCCTCCTCCTCCTCTCCTTCCTAACTCCTCTCTCCTCACTCCTCTTCCTTCACCTCCACCTCCTAACTCCTTCGCCTTCTCCCTCCTCCTCTTCCTCCTTCTTCCCTTTTTCTAAATCTCGTCCTCCTTCCTCTCCACCCCCACCCCACCCCCCATACCCCTTACCGTCCCGTCCTTCCTTATTTTTTCCTTATTTTATTTACTCTCTTCTTATCCCCTTCCTATCCTCCTACCTCCCTTCTTTATCCTTCTTCCCAATCCTTCCTCCCTCATCCTCTCCCTCAATCCTCCACCCTCCACCATCTCTCTCCATCCTCCCTCACTATCATCTCCTCCCTTCACCCTCATTACCATCTCCTCTCCACTCCTTCCCTCACCACCATATCCCCCTTCCTCCTCCAACCTTCATCCCATCTCCTTACCCCCTTCTTCTTTTACCAACCCACCCCCTCCCCCCTTCGCCCCCCATCTCCCCCACCCCCTTTCTCCTTCACCATTCACCATCTCCTCCCCACTTTTCCAACCTCCCCATTACGTCCACCCTCACCACTATCTCCTCCTTCTTCCCCACTCCCATCCACTATCTCCCCATCCCACCCCCACTCACCTCCCTCAACCCCCTTCACCCTCACCACAATCTTCCCCCTCCCTCCTTCACCCCCATCCCACCCCTATCCCATTCCCCTTAACCACCTTTACCCTCTCACCCCGCAGCACTCACCCTCCCCCCCTTCACCCCCATCCCCACTCACCCCCTTACCCCTCACCCCCATCACCCCCCTTCCCCCTCTCACCCCGTAGCACTCACCCCCTCCCCCCTTCACCCCCTCACCCCCATCCCCCTCTCATCCCGCAGCACTGATGGGCCTATTCATTTCCCGCACGAGTGGTGATGCTCCTGCGCCTCTTTTATATCAAGAGCTGATGAAGCAAATAGGGCCATCAAGAGGAAGATGAGGGAGATGGGGAGGGAGAAGGGGGGGAGGGAGAGGGAGAGATGTTGAGGGGAGGGAGAAGGGGGAGGGAGGGGTGGGGGTGAGGGAGAGATGTTAAGGGGAAGAGAGGTGGGGGTGAGGAGGGAGGGGAGGAGGGAGAGGGATAGAGATATGGGGAAGGGAGAGAGGGGAGGAGAGTGAGAATTAGAGAGAGAGAGAGAGAGAAGGAGATAGAGAGAGAGAGAATGGGAGAGGAAGAGATAAAGAGAGGAAGAGGAGAGGGGTTGAGGAAAAGTGAGGAGGGGCGAGAAGCCATATTAAGAGAAGGTGAGAGAAGAAGGAGAAGAAAGAAAAAGAGAGAGAGAAACTAGAAAGAGAAAAAGAAGAAGAAGCAGAAGAAATTATCATCTTGGCACGTTCTTCCTATTCGTCTTGTGAGGATGAAAGTCCGCCCTCACCCCACTCCCACCTCCTACCCCTCCCCCTCCCCCTACCCTATCCCTCTAACTGCTTAATTTGCGTCTTGAAAACGTGTTGACGGTGTAAGGGGGAGGAGGAGGGGGAGGAGATGGGAATGGAGGAAGACGGCGAGTGGGAGAGATAGAAGAAGGAGAGATTGAGAGAGAATGAGAGAAATTAGAGAGGGGGAGAAAGAGAGTGAGATTGAGAGAGACTAAGAAAGAGAGAGAGAGAGAGAGAGAGAGAGAGAGAGAGAGAGAGAGAGAGAGAGAGAGAGAGAGAGAGGATCGGAGAGAGAGAGAGAGAGAGAGAGAGAGAGAGAGAGAGAGAGAGAGAGAGAGAGAGAATGAGAGAGAGAGAGAGAGAGAGAGAGAGAGAGAGAGAGAGAGAGAGAGAGAGAGATTAGAGAGGGGGAGAAAGAGAGCGAGATTGCGAGAGAATAAGAAAGAGAGAGAGAGAGAGAAATTAGAGAGGGGGAGAAAGAAAGCGAGATTGAGAGAGAGAGAGAGAAATTAGAGAGGTGGAGAAAGAGAGCGAGATTGAAAGAAAGAGGGCATAGGAAGATGAAGGGGAAGAAGAGAGAGAGAGATTAGAAAGACAAAGAGAATTAGCGAGAGTGAGAGGAGCGAGGAAAGAGAGGAAATATACAGAGGGAGAGGAGAGGGAGAGCCGAAAAAAGGAGGAAGGAAGGAGGGCTAAGAGAAAGGATAATGAAAGGAGATGGGTGAAAAGAGGAAAAGAAATAGACAGAATGGAAGAAAAGGGGAAGAGAATAAATAGAATGAGGAGAGAGAATGAATTGGAAAAAATAATGTGCGAATAATTTGATAATGATTAACTAAATATCGTATTTGTGTGAGATTTGGATCTATGGCTGTCCTCCTTCCATACTTTCTCCTCCCTCTCTCCCTCCTCATCATCACCCTCTCTCCCTCTCATCATTCTCATTTCCTCTCTCTCTCCACTTCTCTTTCATCATCCTCCCTCCTTCATCCTCTTCCCCTCCCTCACCCTCCTCATTATTATTACATTTTCTCCCTCTCACCATCATTATTCCCTCGCCCCCTCCACTTCTTCATCATCATCATCCTTCCTTCATCCTCCTTCCCTCCCTCCCTCCCTTACCTCCTCATTACCTTTTCCCCCCACACCCCATCATTATCCCATCTCCCTCTCCACCTCCTCTTCATCCTCCTCCGTCTTTCTCATCAGCCTTTCTCCCTCTCTGTCTCTCCTTCATCTTCATCCCTCCTTCCTCCTCCATCCTTTTTCCTCCTTCCTCCTTACCACCCATTCTCCCTTCCACAATCATTATTCCCCTCTCCCTCTCCACTTCTCCTTCGCCCTCCCTTCTCCCTCCTCCCTCTTTCCTCCTCCTCCCTC
>NW_028234440.1:85926-88426 GCF_977035675.1 Penaeus japonicus
AGGAGAAGAGGGGAAAGAGGAGGGGAGAAGAATAGGAGAGGGAAGAGAAAGCGAAAATAAAGAACGGAGAAGGAGAGAGAGATAGTAGAATAAGAGAGAAGAAGAGAAAAGAAAAAAAAGACAAAAAAACGGAATAGGATAGGAGAAGAAGGCCTGGTGAAGGATAAAGAGGTGAGAGGGGGAGAGGGGGAAAGGGGGGGGTAGAGAGGGGGAGAGGGAGGGGGTAGAGAGGGGAGAGAGGAGAGGGGTAGGGGATAGAGAGGGGAGAGGGGAGAGGGGAGGGGGAGAGGGGGGGTAGAGAGGGTCCCTCCGCCCTTCACGCCCAAGCTTTATCACGCCGATTGCAATCTCTCCTTATCACTGCAATCCTCAGCGTCTCTCCGCCGAGTAGAACTTCAATAAAAAGAGGAAGAGAGAGAGAGACGAAATATCGCCTAGGAAAAGAAGAAGGAGAAGAAGAAGAGGAAGAAAAGAAGAGAAGAAGAAGAAGAGAGGACGAAGAAGAAGAAGAGAAGAAGAAGAAGAAGAAGCAGAAGAGAAGAAGAAGAAGAAGGGAAGAAAAGAAGAAGAGGAGGAGGAGGAAGAAGAAAAGAAGAAGAAGAAAAAAATAGAAGAAGAAGAAGAAGAAGAAAATAATAATAAGAAGAAAAAGAGGAAGAAGAAGAAGAAAAGAAGTAGAAGAAGAAGAAAACAAAAGAAGAAGAGAAGAAGAAGAAAAAAAAAATAGAAGAAGGAAGAAGATGAAGAAGAAGAAGAAGAAGAAAAAAAAATAATAAGAAGGAAAAAGATGAAGAAGAAGAAAAGAAGATAGACGAAGAAAAGAAAAAGAAGAAGAAGAAGAAGAAGAAGAAAAGAAAAAGAAGAAGAGGAAAGAAGATGAAGAAGAAGAAAAAGAAGAAGAAGAAGATAGAAGAAGAAGAGCAGGAAGAAGAAAAAGAAGAAAGAAGAAGATAGAAGCAGAAGAAGGAGAAGAAAAAAAGAAGAAGGAGAAGAAAGAAAAGAAGAAAAGAAAAGAAAAAAGAAAGAAAAAAAAAAGATAATAGAAGAAAAAGAAGACAAGAACAAGAAGAAAAGAAGAAGAAGAATATAGTAGAAGAAGAAGAAGAAGATAGAAGAAGAAGATAGTAGAAGAAGAAGAAGAAAGAAGAAGATAGAAGAAGAAGAAAGAAAAAAAGATGAATAAAAGAAGAAAGATAAAAAGAAAATAGAAGAAAATAGAAGAAGATAGAAGAACAAGAATAAAAGAATAAAAGAAGAATAAAAAGAAGGCATAGATGTGTATCACAAGACGGGTGGGTCTCAGATCAGCTGGCGACCACGACCTCGCAATCTGCGGCTCGGCTCGGTTCGGCTCGGCTCGTGTCTGGCGAGGAAGGCTGACCCTCCTTAAGACTTGATAATTCACTTACTTTACGCCTGTCTAATTGCGACGTGTTGGTTCTCTCTTGTTGGGGTAAGAGGAGTCTTCGAGTCCTCTTGCTTCTTCTTTGTTTTTAGTTAGGTGTTGTGTTGCTCTTGTCTTGTATTAGCTTTCTTTGCTCTATTTTTTTTTTTTTCGTCCTTCGTACGTCCGTTTTTTTTTTTTTTTTTTTTTTATTCTTCATCTCTCCTCCTACTTCCATCATCTTCCCTTCCTCCTCCCTCCTTCCCTCCTTCTCTTTCCTTCAAGCCTTACGTAGCCCTCCTTCCTTCTCTCCTTTTCCTTCGACCCTCCCCCTCCACCTCCTCTCCCTCCACCCCTCCTCTCTCGACTTATCCCTCCTTCCTGTCCTTCCTCTCCTCTACCCCTACCTCCCCGAACTTTTCTTCCCTCCACCCCTCCACCCCTCTTCCTCCCCCTCCTTCCCCAACCTCCATTCCCTCCACCCTTCCTCTCCACCCTCACTCCGTTATTCTCCTCCTTCCCTTCCTCCCTCTCCTCTACCCCTACCTCCCTAAACATTCCTTCCCTCCACCCCCTCCAACCTCTCCACCCCCTCCACTACCCCCAACCCCTCCACCCCCTCCACCCCTCGTCCTCCTCTTCCTTCCCCTGCTTCCATTCCCTCTACCCCACTTCCTCCTCTTCCTTCCCCACCTTCCACCCCCTTCATCCCTCTTCCTCCTCTTCCTCCCTCCGTTATCCTCCTCCTTCCCTTCCTTCGCAATAATTGTGGAGCAGAGGGCAGTTAGGCTCAGCCATGGCTCTTAGGACCAGCTCGCAGTTATGGCCGATTTCACAGTCTGCAATTGCCGCTTGCAATTTGCCACGCCCGTTGCCTTGCTTAACTTATTTATTCTTAACACTGTTTCTCTCTCTTTCTCTCTCTCTATTTATTCTTAACACTGTTCTTCTCTCTCTTTCTCTCACTTTCTTTCTCTCTCTCTCTCTCTCTCTCTCTCTCTCTCTCTCTCTCTCTCTCTCTCTCTCTCTCTATCTATCTATCTATCTATCTCTCTTACAATCTCTCTCTCTCTAATGTACATTCTACCAAGAGAGAGAGAGAATGAGAGAGAAAGA
>NW_028234440.1:100926-110926 GCF_977035675.1 Penaeus japonicus
GGGGGAGTGAGAGAGGAGGGAGGGAATAGAGAGAAAGATAGATAGAAGGGAGGAGAGGAGGAGGACGAAGGAGAAGGGGAGAGGGAGAGGAGAGGAGGGAAGTGGAGGGGAAGAGAGAGGGTAATAGGAAGAAGGGGGGAGGGTGGTGAGGGCGAAGAGAGGGAGAGGGGGGAAGAAGAGGGAAGGGAATAATGATTGTGAAAAAGGAGAAGAAGAAGAAAAGGAGGTGTGGGTGATATGGAGGAAGGAGGGAGGGAGAATAGAGAGAGCGAGAGAGAAGGAAGATGGAGAAGGGAGGAGGAGAGAGGAGGGAAGGGAAGAGTAGGGAAAGGGAGGAGGACGAAGGAGAAGTGGAGAAATATGGGGAGGGAGGGAAAGATGAGAGGCGAAAAGAGGGGAATAATGATTGTGAAAAGGAGAAAGGGTGATATGGAGGAAGGAGGGAGAAGGGAGGAGGACGAAGGAGAAGGGGAGAGGGAGAGGGGAATAATGATTGTGAAAAGGAGAAAGGGTGATATGGAGGAAGGAGGGAGAAGGGAGGAGGACGAAGGAGAAGTGGAGAGGGAGAGGGGAATAATGATTGTGGAAGGGAGAAAGGAAAAGAAAGAGGAAGGAAAAAGGGTGATAGAAGAAGAAGAAATTAGAAGAGAAAGGAAGAGAGAAAGAAAGGGTGATATAGAGGAAGGCGGAAGAAAGAGGGAGGAGATCGAAGGAGAATTGAAGCGAGAGAGGGGAATAATGATTGTAAAAGGGAGAAAGGGTGATATGGAAGAAAGAGGGAGAAGGGAGGAAGGAGAAGTGGAGAAGGAGAGGGGAATAATGATTGTGAGTGGGAGAATGGGTGGTAAGGAGGAAGGCGGAAGAAAGAGGGAGGAGGACGAAGGAATAGTGAAGTGGGAGAGGGGAATAATGATTGTGGAAAGGAGAAAGGGTGATAAGGAGGAAGGAGGAAAAAGGATGGAGGAGGAAGGAGGGATGAAGATGAAGGAGAGACAGAGAGGGAGAAAGGGTGATGAGGACGGAGGAGGATGAAGGAGAGGATAATGATGGGGTGTGGGGGAAAAAGGTAATGAGGAGATAAAGGGAGGGAGGGAGAGAAGGAGGATGTAGGAAGGATGATGATGAAGAAGAGGTGGAGGGGGCGAGGGAATAATGATGGTGAGAGGGAGAAAATATGATAATATTGAGGAGAAGTGTGAGGGAGGAGAGGAGGAAGAAGGAGGGAGGAGGATGAAAGAGAAGTGGAGAGAGAGAGGGAATAATGATGGTGAGAGGGAGAAATGGTGATGATGATACGTTAATTAGTTAATTATTATCTAATTATTCGCACATTATTATTTCCAATTCATTCTCTCTCCTCATTCTATTTACTCTCTTCCCCTTTTCTTCCATTCTGTCTATTTCTCTTCCTCTTTTCATCCTTCTCCTTTCATTATCCTTTCCTTTAGCCTTCCTTCCTTCCTTTTTCGGCTGTCCCTCTCCTCTCCCTCCATATATTTCCTCTCTTTCCTCGCTCCTCTCACTCTCGCTAGTTCTCTTTGCCTTTCTAATCTCTCTCTCTCTCCTTTTCCCCTTCAATTTTCCATGTACTCATTCTTCTCTTTTTCTCTCTGAATCTCGCTCTCTTTCCCCCCTTCTTTAATTTCTCTCTCTCTCTTTCTCTTTCTCTCAATCTTGCTCTCTTTCTCCACCTCTCTAATTTCTCTCTCTCTCTCTCTCTCTCTCCCTCCCTCTTTCTTATTCTCTCTCAGTCTCGCTCTCTTTCTCCCCCTCTCAATTTTTTTTTTCTCTCTTTCTCTTTCTCTCAATCTTGCTCTCTTTCTCCCCCTCTCTAATTTCTCTCTCTCACTCTCTCCTTCTTCTATCTATTTCTCAATTTCTCCTTCTTCTATCTTTCCCACTCGCCGTCTTCCTCCCCTCCTCCTCCCCCTCCCCCTCCTCCTCCCCCTCACTCCGTCGACACGTTTTCAAGACGCAAATTAAGCAGTTAGAGGGATAGGGTAGGGGGAGGGGTAGGGGTAGGGGAGGGGTAGGGGTTAGGCGGTGTTTAGGCGGTGGGGGGGTGGGGAGGTGGGGGTGGGGGCGTGGGGTGGGGTGGGGGTGAGGGTCGAGGGGTGGGGTGGGGATTGGGGGGTGTGGGGTTGTGGTGAGTGGGTGTTTTTGGGTGGGGGGTGGGTGGGGTTGGGAGTGGGGGGTGGGTGGTGGTGGGGTTGGGGGTGTGGGGTGGGTAGGGGTGGGGGTGGGGTGAGGTCGGACTTTCATCCTCACAAGACGAATAGGAAGAACGTGCCAAGATGATAATTTCTTCTTCTTCTCTTTCTCTTTTCTCTCTTTCTTTATTTTTTCGTCCTCTCTCTCTCTCTCTCTCTCTCTCTCTCTCTCTCTCTCTCTCTCTCTCTCCTCTATTTTGCCTCTCACCCTCTCCTCTCAATATGGATTCTCCCCATCCTCACTTCTCCTGAACCCCTCTTTTCTTCCTCTGTTTATCTCTTCCTCTCCCACTCTCTCTCTCTCTATCTCCTTCTCACTCCCTATCTCTCTTTCTCTCTCTCTCTCTCTCTCTCTCTCTCTCTCTCTCTCTCTCTCTCTCTCTCTCTCTCTCTCTCTCTCTCTCTCTCTCTCTCTCTCTCTCTAATTCTCTCACTTCTCACTCTCCTCCCCTCTCTCCCTTCCCCATATCTCTATCCCTCTCCCTCCTCCCCTCCCCACCTCTCCCTCCTCCTCACCCCCACCTCTCTTCCCCTCAACCCTCCCTCTCCCTCCCCCATCCGCCCCCTCCCCTCAACATCTCTCCCTCCCCCTTCCACCCCCTCCCCCTCCCTCTTCCCCCTTCTCCCTCATCTTCCTCGTGATAGTCCTATTTGCTTCATCAGCTCTTGATATAAAAGAGGCGCAGGAGCATCACCACTCGTGCGGGAAATGAATAGGCCCATCAGTGCTGCGAGATGAGAGGGGGAAGGGGGGTGGGATGGGGGGTGGGGGTGAAGGGGGGTGAGGGGGGTTAGGATGAGGGTGGGGGTGAGTGGGGGTGAAGGAGGGAGGGGGTGACTGCTGCGGGGTGAGAGGGTGAAGAGGGGGTGAGGGAGGTGATTGGGGGTGGAATGGGGGTGTGTGTGAGGGAGAAGGTGTGGGTGTATGAGTGTGAGTGTGAGGTATAGTGAGGGTGAGGGGGTGAGTGGGGGTGAGTGGAGGTGTAAGAGGAAGATGAGAGGGTGAAGTTGAAGGGGGGGTGAGAGATGATGGAGTTCTGCGGGAAGGGAGGTGAGTGGGGTTAGGGGGCGTATTGTAGAGTTGCTGAGGGTAGGTGAAGGGGGGAGGGAGGGGGGAGAGGAAGATACGGGGGTGGAGAAGGATTGGAGGGAGGGGAGATCATGGCGAAGAGGGAAATAGATTGTGGTGAAGGGGGATCGGATGAGGGTGAAGAGGGGAGGGGGGTGAGTGGGGGTGGGATAAGGAGGAGGGAGATTGTGGTGAGGGTAAAGGGGGGTGGGGAAATCTTGGATGTGGGTGGTGAGGAAGTAGGGCTGGAGGAAGGAGGTGGGGGAGATAGTTGTGAGGGTGGACGTGGTGGGGAGGAGATGGTGAATGGAGGGGAGGAAGGGGGGCGGGGGGGGAGGGGGGTCGGTGGAAGGGAGGACTTGGGTTTCGGGGAGATGGGGGGAGTCTATGTGCTTCGTTATCGTATTTGTTTCTTTTTTTATCTCTTATTATTTCATCTCATTTATATCCGTTTTATATATCCATCTTTTATATTTTTTAAATTTTTCTTCGTTTTTTATTTATTTTCACTTTTTATTTCTTTTTTATAATATATTATCGTTTTCACTTAATCATTTAAAGATTTTATGTTGATATATAATTTTTATTTCTCCTTCTTCTTCTAAAATATGTCTATTTAACCGTGTTTTCATTCTGCAAACTATTTATTTTGTGTGTATATTAATACTTTCAGTATTCTGATTTTTTTGCTCACGTTGTTAGTCGTTACCTATTTTGTATTATAATCAGTTTACTTTCGTTGAGTACTTTTTTCTTTTCTACTTTTGTTCTTTTTTTTATTAAAAAGGGAAAAGGGGATGGGTGATGAGAGTGAAAGGAGGAGTCGATAATGAGGGAGGATTGAGGGAGATGATGAGGGATGGTGAGGGAAGATGTTGAAGAGGAAGGATTGGGAAGAAGGATAAGGAAGGGAGGCAGGAGGATAGGAAGGGGACAAGAAGAGAGTAAATAGAATAAGGAAAAGATGAGGAGGGACCGGGGAGGGTAAGGGTTTGTGAGGGGGGGGGGTGTATGGGGGGGGGTGGAGAGGGGGGGTGTTGGGGGGTGGGGGTGGAGAGGAGGCTGAGGTTGGGGAGGTGATGGAGAGCGGTGCGGGGGTGGGTTTGGAGGTGGGTTGGAGAGCAAGGAGGACGAGATTTAGAAAAAGGGAAGGAGGAGGAAGAGGAGGAGGGAGAAGGCGAAGGAGTTAGGAGGTGGAGGTGGAGGAAGAGGAGTGAGGAGAGAGGAGTAAGGAAGGAGAGGAGTAGGGGGGAAGAAAATAAGTAGGAGGAGGAGAAGGAGGGGGGAAAGAGGAATTAGGAGGAGGAGAAGGAAGGGAAGGAGGGAGGAGTGAAGAGTTAGGAGGAGGAGAAGAAGGAGGAGGAAGGAGGGAGGAGGGAGGAGTAGGAAAATGAGGAGGATCAGGGGAGGGGATGAGTCAGTAGGGAGAGGAGAAGGAGGAGGAGGAAGACGGAGGGTGGAAGATGGGGAGGGGGGAAGAGGCTGGTGTGCACAGCCTCTTTACCATCGGCACGCGATACTTCCTGGAGCCAAAATATTCTTTCCTCTTCCTCTTTTTCGTATTTTTTTTTTTTTTTTTGTCTTGTCCTTTATTTATATTTTTAAACTCTCCCTTGCTTTTTTATTGATTATATATATATTTTTTTTTTATCTCATTATTTTGATTCTGTTTTTCATTTTATTTTTGCGTCTCTTTTCTTTCCTTTTTGTGTTCTGTATGTTTTTTTTTTTTTTTCATATTGTCTCTTCCACTTAATCTCCAGTTTTCATTCTCTTTTCTCTTCTTTCTATCTATGTCTCATATTTTTTCTCCTACTCCTCCATCTTCTCTTCCTCATTTTCCCATTTCCCTCTTAATCCTCTTCCTCCTCCTTCTACTCCTTTTCCCCCATATTCCCTTCCTCCTCCTACTTTTTTATCTCTCCTTCTTCCTCCTCATTATCCTCCTTCCCTCTTCTCCGCCCTCAACATTTCCTGTCTTATTTTTCCCTCTTCCTCATACCTCTAATTCTCAAACACTATACTCATCATCTCTTTTTAGTGAGTATTTTGACTGTATTGTCGTTCACTATAGATTCAACTCGTTTAGTACATTAGAGGAAGTACAATGTACAGTTATTTCGTAGTCCTTGTTTACTATTCAGCGTTGCCAGTGAGATGAAATTTTTGGTTCGTACACTGGCAATGCTGCGAGGTGAATTTTGACGTGGTGGGTTCTTTTCATTGTACAATTATTGCATTTAGATTTTGTAGAATGTACTTATATATATTTTTTCTCTGTAACAGGTGCTCTCTTTCTCTCTCACTCTCTCTCTCTTTCTTTCTCTCTCTCTCTCTCTCTCTCTCTCTCTCTCTCTCTCTCTCTCTCTCTCTCTCTCTCTCTCTCTCTCTCTCTCTCTCTCTCTCTCTCTCTCTCTCTCTCTCTCTCTCTCTCTCTCCTCTCTCTCTCTCTCTCTCTCTCTCTCTCTCTCTCTCTCTCTCTCTCTCTCTCTCTCTCTCTCTCTCTCTCTCTCTCTCTCTCTCTCTCTCTCTCTCTCTCTGTATGTGTAATGTGTCCTTCGATTAATGAATATGACTTAATGAGATTTAACTGTTCTTTTTAATTGTCTCTTTAATCTTAATTAAATGTCTTATATGCCTTTTTATCTGTGATTTGATTATCTGTCCTTTTGATTGATCGTCATTTGTTTAATATTTCTTATCCACTTCTTTGTCTGTCTATCTATCTGTCTATCTGTCTTTCTCTCTCTCTTTCTCTCTTTTTTTTATCTCTCTCTCTCTCTTAATCTCTCTCTGTAACCATTGTATTTACATATATTATGTCTGCTGTAATTGTTATTATGTCCATTGAATATAATTTGCACGTGCATGCTTCTGCTACTGTATTCTATATGGTGCAATCATCAATGTAATCTGTATCTTTCATGTTACTCTAATTGTTATATATATATTCTACCACATACACATATATACATACATATACGTACGCTCGTTGCTTCACCTATCTGTCTACCCCTCTCACGCCAGACATAACAGTGTTGTTTTGTCTTTCTCTTTGCAAGAGCTATGTATTGATGCAACACATTCCAAATGTCACATGTCACAAGAAAACACGTGATTCACACACATCCTGACACAAATCACACATTGTGGTAGAATCTCCTCTCGGGGAGCAGAGGAGCAACACCTCGCTCCTCGGAGGAGGAGCAGCCCTCACTCCAATGTCCTACTGTTCAAGCTTAGCAATAAACCAAGAAAGCTGTTCCTGTCGTGTTCTTCACACCCCAAGCCACGTTACCACATACAAGCAGTGTCCAAGTCGGACCTGTTAAACTCTCTCTCTTTCTCCATCCTTATCTCTCTCTATCTATTTATTTCTCTCTCTCTCTCTCTATTTCCCTCTCTATATCTTTCAATGCCCTTTGGTTCTCTTCCATCCATGCTTTATAGATTTATTTTATAAAGTTACAGTCCGTAGGTATCTTTTATAAAGAGCAACCCTTATATTCGCAATACCTTTTATAGACAAAATAGACAAAAGTATCAATTATTATCAAATTTTGATTATCGTTTATGTATTACTAACTATTTATCATCATTAGTGTTGTCATAGAATTATTTAATTAATTTTTAATTGGTTTAATTGATACATGGTTTATTTATTTGATTTGTCAATTAATTTAGTTTATATCTATCTAGAATACATGGGAATGAGAGTATATAGTATTATGTATTTGTGTCAATGGAATGTATTGTGTGTGTGTGTGTGTGTGTGTGTGTGTGTGTGTCCGCATTTCTGTGTGCATGTCTGTAATTGCGTATATGTTTAGGTGTGTATGTATATGTGTATCTATGTGTGTGTATGTGTCATTGTCTGCGTGTGTGGATCTATGTGTGTGTGTACGTGTGCGGCTGTGTGCGATTCTATCCCGGGAGATCACTGTGTGTGTGGTCGGAGATGTGTGCACATGTGTAACCACACAGACACACACGAAAGGAAATATATAGGTAGACAAACAGACAGATAAAATGTAAAAGATTAGTATGAAGAGAAAGAGAAGGAAAGATTGAGAGCAAGAGATAAAACGATCGAAAGAGAGATGGAGAGAGAGAGAGAAAGCGAGATAGACAGATACATAGAGTGAGTGAGAGTGAGAGAGAGAGAGAGAGAGAGAGAGAGAGAGAGAGAGAGAGAGAGAGAGAGAGAGAGAGAGAGAGAGAGAGAGAACGAGATAAATAAATTGAGAAAGAGAGAAATAAAGAAAGAGAACGGGGTGGAGACGAAAGAGGACGAATACATCTAAATAGATAAACAAACAAACAGACAGACAGAGAAGAAAGATAAAACAGATAAAGACAGAGAGGCAGAGAAACACAAAAGACTAGCTGTCATTACGAACGAATAAGAGCGCAACCGCTATCACGTGGAGGACACATTATCATTGACCGTAATTAATAACACACTTTTAATTACTGGCTTTCAGAATTAGCTCATCGGCTTCTGTTGTTCTTGCTTTCCCGGTGGCGATGGGGAGGGGCCACTGGGGGGTGGGGGTGGGGGGGGAGAAATATGAAGAGAGGGAGAGAGGGAGAGAGGGCGATAGGCAGAGATATGGCAAGGAGGAAAGATTGATAGAATGATAAATAGAAAGATAGATAAAGGGAGGGAGAGAGGGCGATAGGGAGCGATATGGCAAAGAGGAAAGATTAATAGAATGATAAATAGATAAATAGACGGGAGGGATGTAGAGAGGGAGAAAGAAAGAGATATGATTGGTAGACTGATAGACAAATAGATAGATAGATAGACGAACGGGAGGGAGGGAAGAAGAGGAGGCGAAAGAGAGAGATATGGCAAGAAGGAAAGACTGATAGATTGATAAATAGATAGATATATAGATATATAGATAGACAGATAAATAGACAGAGGAACGAGAGGGAGAGAGAGAAGAATAAAGGGAAAAAAGAGAAAGTGAGTTAGATAAAAAACGAACAGATTCGAAAAAAAGGAAAAAAAAAAAATACTGAAGACTACAACAACAACAACAAAAATCACAACAGGAGAAGCATAGATAGTACCATCAACATAAATAATAACAGTAGAAAACACAATAACAGAAGTAGCAGTAGCATCAACACCAGGGCTACTAGTCCCAGAAGTAGAAATAGTAGTAGTAGTAGTAGTAGTAATAGTAGTAGAGGTTATATAGTTGTAGTTGTTGTAGTTATAAAGAAACGATAACATTGGTAGAGCTAGAGAGTGTTAAAACATTAGTAGTAATAATAGGAGGTTGGTAGTAATAGCAGTGAAAGAAGAGAGAGTAATAGTAATAGTAGTAGAGATGGGGAGAGTAAAGTGAAAATAGGAGAAGAGGTAGAAAGTATAGGTAGAGATAAGAGGGTTAAAATAGTTGTAGTAATAGTAGTAGTAGTAGTAGTAGATGTAGAAACGGTAGTAGTAATAATAGTAGTAGATTTAAAACAGTAACACTAATAGTAATTGTAGTAGGTTTAGAAACAGTAGTAGTAATAGTATCAGGTAAAAATAGTAATAGCATTAAAGATAAAAATAATTACAGTATTAGAGGTAAAGAATAATAATAGAATCAGAGGTAAAAATAGTAATAGTATTGAAAGTAATACTAATAATAGTATCAGAGGTAAAGATTGTAAATTATTAATTATTATTAATTAATAATAATAATAATAGTAATAGCATTAAAGGTAGAAATAATAATAGTATTAGAGATAAAGATAGTAAAAGCATTAAAGAAGAAGAAGAAGAAGAAGAAGAAGAAGAAAAAAAAAAAAAATCAGTAGAATAGCCGAGGCGTTAAGAGACAAGAGAGGAGGGAAGGCGGAAGGGGAGGGGAGGGGGGAGGGGGGGCAGCTTCCCCAGGTGCCTTGCGAGGGTCGTCCGTCCACCTGTTGTGTCGAGACCACCCACGACATCACTAACGAGTCGTCGGAGCAGCGGCGTCGGTGAGAGTGGGTGGCGCGATTCCTTTTTTTTTTTTTTTTTTTTTTTTTTTTTTTTTTTTTTTTTTTTGAGGGGAAGGGGTGGAGGGGGGGAAGGGGGGAGGGGAGGGGCATGTGGAGGGGTAGAGGGAGAGAGTGGCTAGGAGGTGGGGGAAGAAAGGGGGGGAGGGGCATGTGGAGGGGTTGAGGGGGAGAGTGGCTAGGAGGTGAGGGAGGAGGGGGGAGGGGCATGTGAAGGGGTGGATGGAGAGTGGTTAGAGGGTGGGGAAGGGGGGGAGGTAGGTGGAAGAGGTGGAATAAGGGAAAGCGGAGGGAAGGCGCAGATGTGGAGAGGTAGGTGGAAGAGGTGGAATAAGGGAAGGCGGAGGGAAGGCGAAGATGTAGTGAGGTAGGTGGAAGAGGTGGAATAAGGGAAAAGCGGAGGGAAGGCGAAGATATGGAGAAGTAGACGATTGAAGTGGAATCAAGGCTTGTGGAGGGCAGGTGGAGGAAGGTGCTTTTCGAGGGGAAAGTGGAGTGGGGGGAGTGGGGGGGGGGATTTACTAGGGGGAGATGGGGAGGGTATACTAGGAGGAGGGGAGAATAAATGTGTCATGAAAGAATAGCTGTTCTCTCGCCTGTATTGTGACGTCATTGCTATTTATGTGCGAATCGGAAGGAATAATTGTAGATTTGGTGGAGGTGGAAGAGAGGGAGAGGGGGAGGGAGGGAGAAGGAAGGGGGGAGTAAAAGAGAGGGAGAG
>NW_028234440.1:125926-128426 GCF_977035675.1 Penaeus japonicus
TCTTCCTCATATATTACTTCTTATTCTCTATTTCGTATCTCCTATTTTTCTTTCTTTCTTGTCTCTCTCCTTCTTCCTTTCATTCGTTTTTTTCTATCGTCTTCTATCTCTGTCCCTCCATTTTTCTTTTTTTTTAAATTAGTCCTTCTATTTTACATATTTCTATCCCCTTTTCTTCCATCTCTGTTTCGTTGTTTCAACTCTCTCATCCTATTCAATCTCTATCTCTTTTCCTTCCTTTGATCCTCATCACTCCTTTTCATCCTTCTCATTTCCCTCTTTCTTTCCTACCCATCTTTATCAACACCTCCTTCCCTTCCTTCCTTCGTATCTATTCATAATCCTCCTACCCTCTTTATCACCTATCTCTATCTCTCATTCTTCCCTTCAAGTTTTATTTTCCTTCTTCTTAAAACCCTTACTTCCTCCCTACCTTTTTTTTATTTTCTTTTTTATCTCCTTTTTTTATCATGATTTACACTCCTCTCCGCATCTTCGTACCTGGAAGGTGCCGGGAGTTAAGTATGCGTTAATTGGCATGCATAATTATAATTATACTTATCGATTTAATTTGTCAGGGTGACTTCGTAAAATATATATATTTATATATCTATACGAATTATAACTAAGGTAGATGCAGCGAGAGTAATTAAGTAGAAGAAAAAACGAAAATAAAAATGTATTAGGAAAAAAAAAATTATGTTAAAGAAAGGAAAAAGAGGATGGAAAAGGGGGAAGAGGAGGAGGAGGAGGAGGAGAAGAAGATATTAAGATATTGAGACATTAAGGTATGGAAGGAGGATGAGAAGGGAGAAGAAGACGAAGAAGACGAAGAAGAAGAGGAGGAGAAGAAGAAGAAGTAGGAGGAGGAGGAGGAGGAGGAGGAGAAGAAGAAGAAGAAGTAGGAGGAGGAGGAGGAGGAGGAGAAAGTGGTGGAGTACAAGAAGGAGAAGGAATAAGTTATAGGGAGGAGGAAGGAGAAGAAGAAGAAAAAGATAGGGAAGGTGGTGAAGGAAAAGAAGGAAAAGGAGGAAGAGCAAGTAGAGGAAGAAGAGGAAGGGGGAAAAGAGAAAAGATTGGCAATCGGTGGAGGATGTGTATGTTTGTTTGTGTGTGTGTATGTGTGTGTGTGTATGTGTGCATGTGTGTGTGTGTGTGTGTTTGTGTGTGTGTGTGTATGTGTGTGTGTGTGTGTGTGCATGTGTGTGTGTGTGTGTTTGTGTGCGTGTGTGTGTGTGTACTTATGTAATACAGGCATGATAAATACGTTCACCTATCTCATTCTTCCGCACAAAGCAAACGAACCAGAAATATTCCTCTCCCGTGAACTCAAAGAAGAAGAAGAATAAGAAAGAAATGCGTATAATTAAACACTCAAAAGAAATGGGCAGGAGACACTTTTAGACAGGTGATGGAGAATGCTCTTTTTCTTTATTGCTCTTTCTCTTACTCCTCTTCGCTGATTCTTTTTCCCTCTTTATCACTCTGGCTTCTTATCTCATTTCATTTTGTTTGTCTGTTTATCTGACTGTTTAATTTTTGTTCGTTCCCCCTACCCCAAAATCTCTCTCTATCACTCTCTCTTTATCTCTTCATCTATCTACCTATCTATCTATCTCTATTACTCTCTCTCTCTCATTCTCTCTTATTCTCCCGTACTCTCTTTCTCTCTCTTTATCTACCTATCTATCTCTATTTCTCTCTCTCTCCCATTCTCTCTTATTCTCCCGTACTCTCTTTTTTTTCTCTCTCTATCTATCTCTCTCATCCTCATTCTCTCTCTCTCTCTCTCTCTCTCTCTATCTATCTACTTCTCTCATCCTCATTCTCTCTATCTCTCTCTCTCATCCTCATTCTATCTATCTCTCCCATCCTCTCTCTCACTCTCCCCCTCTCCCCTTCCCCTCCCCCCTCATTTTTTCGTCTTCTACATAATCAAGAACATAATTACTGGGGACAAGAAGGCGGCCTCGACTTGAAAAATAACGCCCCGTGCTTTGAATGTGAAATTAACTTAATCGAGAGAAATTCCACACTTTGAACTTTCTTTCTGCTTAGATGCTGTCTTGATATACGAATGATAATGAATAATGAAGAAAGAAGGGGAATCGGATTAAAATCAGGGGAATAGAGACGGTGCTTGGGTTGTGTGGGGTTAGGTTTTTCTATTGTTGTGGTGATTGTTATAATTGTTATCATTAATATTGTGTTTTTTGTTACCATGATTATTATCGTTATTGTTGTTATTACTGTTGTCTTATTACTATTGTTATTGCTGTTATGCTTTTTTTTATTGATAGTAATGTTACTACTAATGATAAGAATGATGTTAAAAGCTGCACCAAGAGCAATGGTTATAATTTTGATAACGATTATACTGATAATAATATAATTATTTAACTAGTAATGATAATGACAATAACAACAATAATAATGACAATAACAAAAATAATAATGACAATAACAACAATAATAATGATAACAACAACAATAATAATTA
>NW_028234440.1:145926-148790 GCF_977035675.1 Penaeus japonicus
GGAGATGAGAGGTGTGTTCCACCTACCAAAGTCAGGTGGTAATTGTTCTAATAAGGATAATTATTATCATCTCCCTTGATTAATATGGATTAACTTAATCGCCAGCTCGTTGCATCGTGTGTGAGGTAATCAGAGATCCTTAAGCCAGCAAAACACGGCAAAATAACACGAACACCACGGTAACACGAAACACGCCCACACCCTCCGGGCAATAAAGGTCACAACACACACAACCCAAAATCCATCATGGATATATTATATGAGGTTCTAATGATCCTTATTGGCAGCGCGCCTCGGGTCTGATTGAACAAGAGGTCGGTTACACTACCAATTTCCAGAGCTTGGAGCCCCGTCAGCTGATCCCGGGCTGATACGGCCGGGCTTTTACGCGACTCAGAATTTTCGAGAACCGGACTTCAGGCCGATGTGTCTATTACGGCATCTGCGACAGTCTGTGGATCGGGGGAGGGGTGGGGGAGATATATATATGTGTGTATATACATATATATATATATATATATATATATATACACAATATATATATAAGGGTGGCCGCCGCGGCCGCGCCTCGGTGGGGGGAGTGGCACTCATATATATGTGTGTGTGTATATATATAATATATATATATAAATATACTCTCTATATATATATATATATATATATATATATATATATATATATATATAATATATATGCTCTATATATATATATACACACACACACACACACACACACACACACACACATATAATATATATAATATATAAATATATATATATATATATATATATATATATATATATCTCTTTAATATATATATATATGCTCTCGTATATGTGTATTCATATACATACAGACATATAAAAAAATATATACACCCCTCATGTATAAATATCTATATCTATATCTATCTATCTATCTATCTATCTATCTAATCTATCTATCTATCTATCTATCTATATATTATATATATATATATATATATATATATTAATATATGCATATATATATACACACACAACACATCACACACACACACACACATATATATATATATATATTAATATATATATATATATTTTTTATCATACATATATATATATATATATATATTATATATATATATATATATATATGTGTGTGTTGTGTGTGTGTGTATGTGTGTGTGTGGTGTGTGTGTGTGTGTGTGTGTGTGTGTGTGTGTGCGTGTGTGTGTGTGTGTGCGTGTGTGTGAGTGGTGAGTGTATAAACACACACACACACCCATTGCAGGGGGGGGACACTCATGTAATATATATGTATCTATCTATATATATATATATATATATAAATATTATATATATAACGCTATATAAACAACTAATATATATATCAATTTATAGTATTATATATATGCATCCGCAAAGAAGAATCCTACAGAGGGTGAAAGGCTCAAACACCAACAACAACATCAGAAAAAAAAAAAACATACCATAGACACCTTCTCCTCCAACACTTCTATCTCCCCCCCATCCCTCCTCCCCCAACCCCCACCCCCTCCCCCTTCACTTTTTTCCTCCCCCAATTGAACTCCCAAAAGGACTCCGGCGTAAGCATCCTTATCTCATCTCCCCAAGTAGCATCGTCCCTCATCTCCTAATCAGCGGGTGAGAAGCCTCCTCCAGCTGCCGACCTTGCGTTACGATTGGCAACTTATACACACAAACAACTCCCATCTGAGCTTATATTTAGCTAATCCCTAATCGAGCGAGTTAGCGGCAGTGGGATGGAGTGCGGAGTGGAATGGGATGGGAGTGGGTAGTGGGATGGAGTGGGAGTGGGATGTGGGCAGTGGAGTGGGCAGTGGAGTGTGGAGTGAGGCAGTGGGAGTGGGAGTCGGGAGTGAGTGGAGCGTTGGGAAGTGGGACAGGTGGGAGTGGGAGTGGAGTGATGGAGTGGATGAGTGGGAGTGGGAGTGGGAGTGGGCAGGAGTGGGGAGTGAGTGAGTGGGAGTGGGCAGTGGGAGTGGGAGTGGGAGTGAGTTGAGACGTAGCGAGTGCGGAGTGGGAGGTGATTGAGCTTCATGATTCGTCTGCAGATTGGGAGATTTGGTTGTGGGAATGCTGATGGTTGGGGATAATGGTGGTTGGTGATTGTGTGTGATAGTTTATGGTGTTGATGATAATGATCTAATGTATTGATAATCAGGTTATCTGTTAATGAAGCGGGTAGAGTGAAGTTCTGTTAGTGATATTGCATCATTAGTAACTTGGTAATAATGATAGTCAAAAATATGAGTAAAATTAATGTAATAATACTGTCTAGAAAGTATAGAGGAATTTGACACAAAATCATCAATATCTGTCATTAATGAAAGTACAAATTATAACCGATAATTTTAATCATAATCTTCTCTCAGATATAATGATGATGATAGTATTATCAAAACGTGGAAATTGATAACAAAATCAACAATGTGATTATACCAATGATGATTCTCATTATCATTGAAAATCTATGTCTCGGCAAATCATTCAATACAAATAGCTTTCATCCACATTTATTAATAGGATCAATAAGATAATGATGAATTTTATAAATGACAAACAATAATCATTAATATTGTTGTTATTACCACTGCATAGAGGGGCCGATATAGCACTGTTTTCATGCAATGTTCTAACGGTTAAAGTTATTCAATGGAATTTTATAGCAACATTTCGTGGCTTTTATTTATGTATCTGCAATAGAATTCCTTAACCATGTAGAAATACATCGCTTGCAAAGGGCTTTCTTTCGTACCCCAAAAGAGAAGAGAGAGATGAGAGAGAGAGAGAGCAGAGGAGAGAGAGAGAGAGAAGAAGAGAGAGTAAGAGAGAGAGAGA
>NW_028234440.1:148890-151390 GCF_977035675.1 Penaeus japonicus
ATGATAATTGTAAAACAAATAATTATACAATTACGAACACAAACGTTAATAATAAATTTTCTTATTTTCCTTTCTTCAATTATCCTGAGTTCCTTTTCATACACTGTCTTTCATAACTTCATAACTTCATATTCGTCCTTAAAAAAATACAACAAATAAATGAGGATATAGACATATAGATAAATAGATTAATTAATGACTGAATGAAAAATAAATAGATAATGATAGAATAAAAAAAGAGAAGTGATTAAATATATAGATGAATTTGTGAAGAGATAAACAAGTAAACACACAGATATATATAAACATAAACAAACAAACAAATTATTTAATAAAACAAAAGCCATTTCACAACGGCGAAACAAAGATAGGGATAAATAGATAGATAATAAAAAGACAAGTAAACTCTATAGATAGATAAGTAAATAAAACAAAATGCCAAAAAATAATCTTCCTTATCATACTCGAGATAAGAGGAATTCTCCCGGCGTGTCTGTGCGCACTCCGCCTAGCACTTGTTTTTATCTCGTTTTACTTTTGTTTATGCGTCGGGAATGCGTGTGACGGTATGCCGGTCTTGTGGAATGGATACTACTGTACGTGTGTGTGTGTGTGTGTTTTTGTGTGTGTGTATGTGTGTTTGTGTGTGTGTGTGTGTGTGTGTGTGTGTGTGTGTGTGTGTGTGTGTGTGTGTGTGTGTGTGTGTGTGTGTGTGTGTGTGTGTGTGTGTGTGTGTGTGTGTGTGTGTGTGTGTGTGTGTGTGTGTGTGTGTGTGTGTGTGTGACATACATGTAGTTATTTGAACGGAGTGGCTGTGTGTGTATGTTTGTGTGTGTGTGTGTGTGTGTGTGTTAGGTTGTTTAAGAAAGAAAAATTCTTGTTTTGTTTTCTTGTTCTACATATTGTTCGTCTTGTCTATTTTGTTGTTGTTGTTCTTCCTCTGCTCTTGTTTCTTCACTCTTGTTCATTTATTATAATTGTGTTTTCTTCTCTTCTTAATTTCCTTCTTTTCCCTATTCTTATTATTATCATTATTACTATTTTCCTTCTTAATAATCATCCTTTTCTTCTTATTATTTTTCTTCTTCTTTTTTCCCCTCTTCTTCTTCTTTTCCTTCTTCTACTTCTTCTCCTTCTCTTTCTTATTCTTCTACCTCTTCTTCTTCGCCTCCTTATTTTCTGCATCATCTTCACTCCTGTTCCTTACCTTCCCTCTTCCGTCACCTCCTCTTTCTTCTCCTTCATTTTCTCTTCCTCTTCCTCCTCCTCTTCCTCCTCCTCGCTTTACCCAGCCATCAATCTGTCACCAGTCAAAGCTTTCACACGTATATTTGATAATGTTTATATTTTTATCTCCTCTGCAATATGCTCAACATGATAAATACTTCGTCTTTAGCGCATGTCTTGGCTGTGGGCGTAGTTACTTATATACTTTAAATCTTACGTATGTATGTTAAAGTTCATATGTATCTTTATCTATTTTTTTATCTTTTGATCATTATCATCTTCTTATTCTTATCTTATTTTTCTTTGTTTGTTTATCTTTGAATGCTTATTTTAACTTTTTTTCTGATATTTTTTTTTCTTGACTTGTAATAATAGTGGAAATTATTTTGTTTATAATGATGATGATTGTGATGATAAGGATGATGTCAAGATATGATACCTTTAAGGGTGATGATAACAATGATGATTACTTATAGCAGTAGTATGATTACTTATAGAAGGAGCAATAGTAGGAGTAGTAGTAGTATTAGATGTTGAAGTAGTAGTAGAAGTAGTAGTAGTAGTAGTAGTTGTTGTTGTTGTTGTTGTTCATCTTGTAGTTCCTGTAGCAAAAGTAATAATAGTAGTCGTAGTAGTATCAACATCATAACTATTTCCATCATGATGATCAACCCCCCCCCCCTCACCCTTTACTTCTTCTACCACATATTGAAACATACGAAAAAACATTCAACTTTTCACCCTCGCATCCTGACAAGATGGGGGTAGTCTGGGGAGCGGGGGGAGGGGGTAGGGGAGGGGGGAGGCGACCCCCAACAAGACTTCAGGAATCGTGCTTGGTATTCCACGAGTTCTTGAAAGATCCTTCGCCAGCATCCTGCAGGAGGGAGATGAGAGGAAGGTGAGAGGGACACGAGGGGAGAGGAGGAGAGGGGCTGGGAGGGGGGGTATGGATGGCAGGAATGGGAGGGATAGAGGGGAGAGGAGTGAGAGGGGGGAGAACGGGAGAAAGAGGGAAGGAAGAAGTTTGGGGGATGGGAGGGAAGGGAGGAGATGACATGAAAAAAGGAAATAAAGCGAGAGAGAGGAGGAGGTGGGGAAGGAAAGGGTGAAAGAGGAAGGGAGGAAGGAGAGAAACAAAAGGAAGAGGAACCAAGGCGATGAGGACACGAAGGAGGAGGCAGAGAGGAAGAAGCAACAATGAAGGAGGAGGAGATAGAGGGAAGGAGGGCGACGGAAGGAGATGAAGAAGAGGGAAGGAGAAAGGGAAAAG
>NW_028234440.1:156390-160451 GCF_977035675.1 Penaeus japonicus
TGTTGTGTTGTGTTGTTGGTGTGTGTTGTTTGTGTGTGTTGTGGTGTGTTACGTGTGGATGTGTGTTGTGGTTGTATTATATATATAAATATAATATATATATATAAAATATATATATATATATATAGATATAAGATATAATATATATATATAATAGATATATATATATATATATATTTATATAATATATATTATATTTATATATATATATATTATGCATATATTTGTATATGTGTATTAATGAATATAATAATACATAAATAATAAATATATATATATAAATATATATATATATATATTATATGATATATATATATATATATATATATATTAAAGATATAAAACTATATATATACATATATACACACACATATAATAACCACTCCCCCCACCCCCCCACCCCTTAATATATTTTGTATACATATTATATACACACCATATATAATATCCCCCCCATCCCCTCCCCCCAATCCACAACTGTCGCAGATCCGTAATAGACACATCGGCCCAGAAGTCACGTTCTCGATAATCTGAGTCGCGAAAAGCCCGGCGTATCACCCGGGATCAGCTGACGGGCTCCAAGCTCTGGAAAGTGGTAGTGATAGTACGCGTCGACCTCAAGTATTGTTCAATCAGAACCCAGGCGCGGCTGCCAATAAGGATCATAAACCTCATATAACCAATTGGTGACCTTTATTGCCGTGTTTTTGCTGCTTAAGGATCTCTGATAGACCTCACACACGATGCAACGAGCTCGATTAATAATCATATTAATCAAGGGCGATGATAAGAATTATCCTTATTAGAACAAGTTACCCACCTGACACTTTGTAGTTGGAACACACCTCTCATCTCCTCCGTATTGTAATCTATATGCTAGCGTTTGATATAACAACTCAATAATAGGCAGTGTTTAATATATCCGCCCTAATATATATGCATCTCCTTCGGGCGTGGGCGCTGCGTTCGGCTGGGGCGCCGCGGCCGCTCGCTGGCTCTGGAATGCCCTCCTCCGCCTCCTCTGCCTCCTCCTCCTCCTCCTCCTCCTTCTCTGCCTCTTCCACCTCCTCCTCCTCCTCTGCCTCCTCCTCTGCCTCCTCCTCCTCCTCCTTCTCTGCCTCGTCGTCCTCCGTCTCTGCCTCTTCCACCTCCTCCTCTTCCTTCTCTGCTTTATCCTCCTCCTCCTCTTCTTCTTCTCACCCTTCCTCCGCCTCCTCTGCCTCCTCTTCCTTCTCTGCCTCTTCCTCCTCTTCCTCCTCCGCCTCCTCTGCCTCCTCCTCCTCCTCCTCTTCTTCTTCTTCTTCTCACCCCTCCTCCGCCTCCTCCGCTTCCTCTGCCTCCTCCTCCTTCTCTTCCTCTTCCTCCTCTTCCTCCTCCGCCTCCTCTGCCTCCTCCTCCTCCTCTTCTTCTCACCCCTCCTCCGTCTCCTCTGTCTCCTCCTCCTCCTTCTCTGCTTTTTCCTCCTCCTCTTCTTCTTCTCACCCCTTCTCCACCTCCTCCGCCTCCTCCTCTGCCTCATCCTCCTCTACCTCTTCCTCCTCCTCCTCTTCTTCTTTTTCTTCTCACCCCTCCTCCGTCCCCTCTGCCTCCTCCCACTCCTCGCCTCTTCTCTCTTCTTCTTCTTCACACCCTCCTCTTCCCGCCTCCTTCCTCTGCCTCTTCCCCTTCTCTCCTTTTCCTCCTCCTTCTCTGCGGCCTCCTCCTTCTCTCCTCTTCCCCTCTTCTCTTCACTCACCCCCTTCCGCCTGCCTCCTTCTCTCTTCTTCTTTCGCCTCCTCCTTCCCCTGTTCCTCCTTTTTTTTTTTTTTTTTAACACCACATTCTCCTCTTGTTCTTGGTTTCTTCTTCTTCTGCTCTCCTTCTCTCCCCTTTTTCCCTCCTCTTTTTTCCTCTTCTCCTCTTATTTTTGCACTTCTTCTCCTACAACTGTTTCAATTCCACCTCTTCCCCCACTATTCCTCTCTCTTCCTTCTCTCCTCTTCTCTTCCGTCACATTTCCCTTCCTCCTCTTTCTCGATTCCTAAATTTTTCTTCCCATTTCTAATCGTATTTTTATCTCCCATTCTGTCCCTGCTTCCAGTTGTTTATTATCAACATTATTATATTGCCCGTTGTTCTTTCATTCCTGTCTCGTCTTTCGTTTTGAAGTTATTCTTATTTTTTAACTTTAGATTTATTTTTTTCTATCATTTATTTCATAATACCAATATACATGAGGTATTCATTCCATATCTCATTACAAATACTCATATTGCAGTTGTTGCAAAGCATGGTGTTTTTGTTTTTCTTGTTACTGTTGCTATTGTTATTGTTTTTGCTCTGCTGTTCCTGTTGCTGCTCTTGCCGCTGTTGTTGTTGTTGTTGTTGCTTTGCTGCTCCTGTTGCTTCTCCTGCTGCTATTGCTTTTGTTGTTGTTTTCGTTGCTGTTGTTATTGTTGTTGTTGTTGTTGCTGATTTGCTGTTCCTGTTGCTGCTCTTGATGTTGTTATTGTTGTTGTTGTTTCTTTGCTGTTCCTGTTGCTGCTCCTGCTGCTATTGCTTTTGCTGCTGTTTTTGTTGCTGTTGTTATTGTTGTTGTTGTTGTTGCTGCTCTTGATGTTGTTTTTGTTGTTGTTGTTTCTTTGCTGTTCCTGTTGCTGCTCCTGCTGCTATTGCTTTTGCTGTTGTTTTTGTTGCTGTTGTTGTTGATCAAGGAACCCAGACTGGTTATGCTAGAACTCGCTCGCTTGGTTTTCTTATATATATAATTATTTTTTCTTTCCTTGGGGGTTATCAGCTGCTGAGAGAAGTATGGGGGAAGGGAAAATTGATACATTGTAAAGATAAGGGAGCAAATCTAGAGATACACACACACACACACACTCACACACACTCACTCACACACACACACACAGACACCCACACACACACACACTCACACATAAGATATAAATATATATATATATATATATATAGTATATATATATATATATATATATTTATTATACATGTAAGAGAGGAGGGAGAGAGAGAGAAGAAGAGATAAGAGAGAGAGAGAAGAAAAGAGAGCGAAAGAATGGCAATAGACAGTGAAGAGGTGACAAAAGGAATACATAGGTATACACAAAAAACAGACATATAGAAAAAGATAAGACTAAGGTATACATGCAATTATTAAAAAGAAACAGAAATAACAAAGTAGGCGACCAGAAGAGAAAGGAATATGAAATCAAGATGAAGAAAAAAAACATACACTCACATACACAAGAGAAAGAAGAATCTTTCAAGGAAAACCCGTATGACAGACAAAAAAAGACAGATTAGGTAAACAGAAATCTAACAGAAAATAAGAAATGCAATCAGCTGATACAAAAAAAAAAAAAAAAAAAAAGAGGTGGAATAGAGATAGAAGAAGAGAAATAAAGCATAAGAAAAAAAAAAAAAAAAGATAAATATCCTATTCATGCGATCACGCACTAATGCAATCATTCATCAAAAAGACTATAAACAGATATAGTGAATCAACACTTGATTGAAACTTGATCGTACTCGGCAAACATGACATGAAAACAGAAGCCACACACGTGAGACATATGCGAAGAGGAGAAGAGATAAAGAATGAGGAAGAGAAGGGGAGAGGAAGAAGTTGGGAGCGAGAAGAGAAGAGAAAGAGAGAAAGAAGAGAAGAAGAGAGAAGAAGAAAGAAGAGAGACCAGAACAAGTGAAGAAAAGAGAGAAGAGAAGAGAGAGAGACAAGACAGAAAGAAGAGAGAGGAAAGAAGAGAAAAAAGGGGAGACAAAGAAGGAAGAGATAGAGAAGAGAGAAAGAGAGAGAAGAAGAGAGGAGAGAGAGAAGAAGAGATAGAGGAAACTTGGACCGAGAGAGAGGGAGTGACAAAGAAGTAGGTGAAGGGAGCAGGAGAGTTGGACGAGAAGAGAGAGAGGAGAGCAAGACAGAGAGAGAAGAGATTAAGAGAAGAGGGAGATGAATTGAAAACGAAAAGAAAGAGCAGAAGTGGTAAAGAGAATGAAGAAGGTCGAATAGGTAGAGTGGATAGATTTAGGAAAAAACAGACAGACAA
>NW_028234440.1:160551-169921 GCF_977035675.1 Penaeus japonicus
CGCAAACACACCCATACACATACTCACACACAAATCACACACAATGTACTGAATACAGATCAACACTTACACACACATACACAAACAAACACACACACATATAAACACACACACATACACAAACAAACACACACACACATATAAACACACACACACACACACATACACAAACAAACACACACACATATGTATAGATAGATGGTTTATAGATATCTGTACATCTGTGTGTTTTCATAATAGAATAAGAAACCGTGAAATGTGGTGTGTTTCAACTTAGACTCTCATGCTTTCATTAGAGTTATTTGGAAATCTGTAAGGGAGATAGTTAATGAGTAATGCTGAGCTTGATGATTACAATAAAATACAATAAAATGATACTAACAACGAAATTTAGTATTACTACTACTGATACTACTAATATCAATAATAGTAACCTAGTAGTAGTAGTAATAATAGAAATGGTAGTAATGATGATAAATGTATAAAATACTATCATTATCAATATCATTATTTTTATTATCATTATCATTATTATTATAATCATTTTTTATCAGTATAATTATTATTATCGCTATTATTACTGTTGTTATTATCATTATTATTATCATGATTATCATTATCATCATTATCTATATTATCATCAGCATCATCATCACTATCATTATAATTATCATCCCTATTATTACCACTATAGTGATAATGAAGGGTAATGATGATAAGGATAATCATAACAGAGATGATGATAATAATAATGATAATAATGATGATAATAGTGGTAATGAGGATGGTAATGATAATAACAATGATAATATCAACAATGGTATTGATAATAATATTAAATATAACAATAAGGATAACAATGATAATACGAAAAATAATAATGATAATAATGATACTAATCATCGTCATAATAATAATAATGATAACCATAATAACAATTATAGCACTAAGGATAATGATAATAACAATAATGATAATGATGATAATAATGATAATAATTATAATGATTAATCATCATCATACTAGTGATGATAATGGTAGTGATAATGATAATGATAACAATGATGGTAGTAATAACGATATTGATGATGATGACGATAATGATGATCACTAAGATATTAGATATAATATTGATAACAGTAATGATAGTAATGAATATAACAATAAAAACTTCAGTAATAATAATGACGATAATAATAACGATAATGATGATGATAATGATAATAGTGATAATGATAGCAGTGGTATTAAGAACAATACAGATAATGATAATGTTAATATTAATTATGATAGTAATAATTATAATGATGATAATGATAACAATTGTAATAATGATAATAATAATGATAAAATTTTTTAATAATTTTGATGATGACAACAATAGCAATGATGATAATAATGATAAGGACAATGATTATATATAAAAAATAGTAGTAGTATTAACAAACAAAAATAATGTCAATAAAAGCGATAACAACAAAATTAATAATAATAATGATAATAACGATAACAAACAAATAAATAAGTAAACGACAATAACAACTACATAACCGACAGAAGCAACACAAACATCAATAAAAAAACAACAACAAACAATCCCAGACGCCAAACAAACAAACAAAAAAACTACCCCCCGCCCCCCGCCCAACACAAATATCAATACAAAACAACAAACAATCCAGACGCGAAACAAACAAACAAACACACAAACAAAAGAACGACCCCCTCCCGACCCCCCCCCCCTCCCACTCGATGCAATATAGACACACACACACACAAGATTCCGCAACATGATTACAACATGTCTAGCAACGTATTTCAAAGGCAATAAACCACCCTCACTTTACACCCAACATTTACGTTCGGAGCGCCCCAATTACGTAGCATCTGTATGTATATTCAGGAGATGAAGCCCAGCATCCGAAGATCCAGGATGTCTATTCTAATTTTAGGGGATTTAAAAGCATAATAAGAATCTCCTCGGATTAAAGAAGGGAGGCTTAAGATCATCACGAAATTGGTGGATTCCGCCAAGAGAAACGCGTTTGGAACACGTTTTTTATTTTTTTGTGGGGGGGGGAGGAGGGGAGGAGGGAGGTGGGGGGATGGGGAGGGGAAAAGGGGGGAGAGAGGGAGGGGGAGGGGGGAGGGAGGGAGGTTGCTTGTGTGTGTGTTGTGTGTGTTTGTTTGTTTTTGTGTGTTGTGTGTGTTTGTTTGTGTGTTTGGGTGTGTGTGTGTTTGTGTGTGTGTGTGTGTTTGTGTGTGTGTGTTTGTTTTGTGTGTGTGTGAGTTTGTGTGTGTGTGTGTGTTTGTTTTCTGTGTGTGTGTGTGTGTGCGTTTGTATGTGTTTGTGTTTGTGTGTGTGTTGTGTGTTTGTGTGTGTGAGTATGTGTTTGTGCTAATCTTTGTGTTTGTGCATGTGTGTATGTGTGTTTCTGTGTGTTTGTACTAGTGTCTGTATTTGTGTGAGTGTGTATTGTGTGTGTGTGTTTATGTGTGTTGAGGGGGAGGGGGGTTGAGGTGTCTCTGAGGTGGTCTCGGGTTGTCTTAAAATGGTTTCTTATTTGGTGTCGTTCTTAGTGTTCTCCGATTATCTAATGGGTAGTTGTTAGTTTGTTTGTTAAATGGGTCGGACGGCTTGGAAAAAGGGAGAAAAAAATTGTAGTCGGTGTTGTCTCGTCTTTGTATTTTTATGTGTTTACTCGTGTGTTTGTTTCTTCGTTTCTATTTATTCTTTCTCTTTCGTCTCTGGGTCTTTCTGGCCGATAGCTGGTCTTTTCCGGCCTTCCTTTTTTTTAATTCTTTCTCTTTCTCTCTCTCTCTCTCTCTCTCTCTCTCTCTCATCTTCTCTCTCTTCCTCTCTCTTTTCCTCCCTCCTCTCTATCTCGCCTCCCGCCTCCCACGCTACTGTGCTCTCGAACTAGATAATTGCATTTATTATGAGTGAAGTGAGTGATAATTTTTATATATCATATCTTATTCTTCTCGCTCTATCTCTATAAATATTAACTCTCTTCGCTCTCTCTCTCCTTCTCTCCTCACCAACACCCCGCCCACACAACCCCCCACCATCACATCCGTCTACTAACCAATCTCTCCTCTCTCTCCTCCTCTCTCCCAATCCTCTCCCTCCTCCATCTCCTCTACAAATCCTACTGCCTAGAATCATCTCTTATATCGCTAGATCTTAGAAAGCCAAGAGATGAGATAATTTCTGAAAGATCAGAGATAGAGAATAACGGCTATTCTATCGCTCTCGTGCCTTATCTCCGCTCCTCTCTCTCTCTCTCTCTAATTCTCACCTCTCAGTCGGCTCTCATCATCCACCTCCTTCGATATCGCACTTATCTAACAACACCCACATCGGTATCTCTGTCCATCTCCTTCTTATCTCATCATCTTTCCCTTCTCCTCCCCCCCCCTCTCCTCCCCTTCCTTTTGAAACACACCCTTCTCCTTATTACGTCCTGCTCTCTCTCCCTCCCCCTCTTTGATTGGCCATTAAAAACCCCACGCCAAAACAAACCCTGCTACCTCCCCTCTTTCACTTTCCCTTTGCCTATCCCATCCTCTTCTCCTCTCTCTTCTTCCTCTACCTGACCTCTTACCCCTTCTCTCCCCATCACCACTTTCACCATATCCTCCTCTCACCATCGCCTTTACCACCATACTTTTAGATGCATGATATCTATGACCACCATTGTCACCACTGCCCCTTCTTTTTGCCACCTCTATCACTACTTCGTATTCTCTCACCTTCCCATCACCATGAGCACCATACCCCATCTTTCTATCACCATGAGCACTACATCTCACCTCATCTCCCACCCCCCTTTCTCCCTCCACTATAATACCACTACATATCCTTCTCTTCCCCTTATCATGAGCACTATATCCCCCTCTCCCCCATCGAGCACCATATAAGACCCATATTCAAACCATAACTAATAGATGTGTAACTACCATAATTGCATAACAAGATCATAAAATAATTTATAAAAACAACAAAACCATAAAAATATAACAAACGAAATAATAATAAAGTCATACCATACTAAGTACCCAAATAATAACCCAAAAAAGAAGTAAGACAATACCAAAAAAATATCTATACATCATAACCGCCATTTATATAAACACACCCAACACTAAAAAAAAATAACCCCCACAAAACCCAATATACAAAAAAGCACCATACCCCAATAAACCCCCAATACCCTAACTACCCCATACCACCCAACCATATAACAACTACCATAGCAAGAAAAAACCAAATACCGCCCACCATACCCTAAACATACCACAACCATACAACACAAATACACACCTTTACCCACTTAAATGGTACCGGGCCCCAACCTCTACCTACAAATATAACCTACCCCAACTAACATAAAAACCCCATAATATAAAAATACGCTAAACCACACAAACTACCCCTACCACCTCACCTACTATGACCCCTAAAAACAGCCCACCCCATACCACCACACACCGATCCGCCCCCTCCCTCTTGTATTCCCCCATCACCATGAGCACCATACCCCATCTTTCTATCACCATGATCACTACATCCCCCTCTTCCCATTATCATGATCACTACATTCCTCCCTCTCCCCATCACTATAAGCACCATACCCCTCTTCTCACCTCCTCTCTCCCAATCCCTGACCTCACCCCATCTCCCCCCTCCTCTCCCCCCTCCCTCCCCTCCCTCCTCTATCCTTCCTACCCTCCTCTACCCCTTCCCCTCCCTTAAATAATATCTTAACCTCTACACTCTATACACAAGCCTTGTCCCCCCCCTTCCTCTACAATCCCATTTCCACCCCCCTAACCTCCCCTAAAAGAATCCTATACATCCTCTACGCAAAACACAATTCACCTCTATATAAAAAAAGAACAACAAAACCAACCCCACCCAACCCTCCATCTCAGACCGCAAGCGCATTATTTTTTTTTTCTCTCTCGTTTGCATAAGAGAAGAGTCTATGCTTGCGTGTGCATGATCGGGCATCAGCTCCCTCGCTCTCTCGTTGCACTTGCACTTGCAAAGCTGAATATCTTTTAGTGTAAATATATCTCTGGTCATGGATTATCGTGAGGAGGAGGAGGAAGTGGAGGGGGAAGGGGAAGGAGGAGGAGGAGGGAGGATGGAAGGGGGAATGTGAAGGGAAGGGTAGGAGGAGGGGGAATGGGGGGGGTGAGAAGGGAGGAGAAGGAGGAGGGGAAGGAGGAGGAGGAGGAGGATGGAGGATGGAAGGAGGAATGTGAAGGGAAGGGAAGGAGGTGGGGGAATGGTGGGGGGGTGAGAAGGGAGGGGAAGGAGGAGGGGAAGAGAGAGAGAGAGAGAGAGAAGGAAGGGAAAGGAGGAGGGGAAGAGGTGTGATGAAAAGGGAGGGGAAGGAGGAGGAGAAGGGGAGGGAGAGAGAGAAGGAAGGGAAAGGAGGAAGGGAAGGGGTATGATAAAAATTGGAGGGTGTGTAAGGAGGGAGGTGAAAAGAAATGAGAGAAAATGGGGAAAGTGATAGAGGGATGAGTAAGTTATAATGGAGGGGATAAGAAGGGGAGATTATGGGGTAAGGAGGAACGGAAGGAAGGAAAAGGGAAATTGGTGGTTGTTTTAGGGGGGGAGGTGGTGATAAGTTTGTTATGGGAAGGTGAAGTGGGGGAGGTTATGTGATGGTGTGTGGGGTATGGGTTTGGAATGTTTTGTTGTAGGCTAAGAAAGGGGTTGGCAGAGGGAGAGGAGGAGGGGGAGGAGGAGCGAGGAGTAGGTAGGAGCAAAGAATCGGGAAGAAAGAGGGGAGGAGAGGAAGGAGGAAGAGGGCCATAATCGACGAATAAAGAAAAGTTTTTTGTTTTTTATTTTTTTAAAGACAAAAGAAAGAAAAAGTTTGCGATAGAGGATAGAGAGAGGGGAGAGTATTAAATGATGGGGAGATAGATGTTGGAACAGATGTAGGATGGGGTGAGGAACTTTGGGCGAAGGAAAGGGAGGAGGTACAGGAGAGAAGGAAGAAGATGCGAAACAGAGAAAGAGAGTAGAAAGAGAAGGAGATGTAGATAGAGAAGGGATGGAAGAAGGAGAGAAGGAGTAGAGGAGAGGAAGTAAAAGGAGTAAGAGTAGGAAGAGGACCAGGAGAGAGAAAAAAGGAGGAAGAAGAGAAGGAGAAAACGAGAGGCGGTAAAAGGAGAAAAAGAAATAGGAGGTAAAAGAGAGGAGGAGGAAGAAAAGGAAAGATGAAGAGGGGGAAGGAGGAGGAGGAGGAGGAGGAGGAGATGGAAGAGAGGGGGGAGGTGGTTGGAGGAGAAAGAGAAGGTAAGAGGAAGAGGAAGGAAAGAGGAGTATATAAGACGAAGGAGATGGAAGAGAGGAGAGGGAAGGAGAGGACAGGAGAGGGGGGGGTTGTTCAGCCAAGATAACAGGGGCGAAACAACATGCCTCCTTTGACCTTTACTCCCCTACCCATCGCTCCCCCCTCTACTCCCCCCCCCTACCCTAACCGTGCTCCCTCTCCCCTTCACCCCTTTTTCTCTCCCACTTCCCATCTCTCCAGACCCCCCCCGCCCCCGCCCCCCCCCACCCCCCCCACCCCCCCCCCCACCCCCCCCTAAAACCCCCGCTCGCGGCGCGATATACGAGTGTAGGGAAAATCACAATTTAGGGGGAGTTTTATTATTCTCGGTGGCTGTATATATGGGATATGGGATAAGGGCTGTGAGACATAATAAAAACCCCTCAAAACAAACCCTCCCCCCCCCCAACACATCCCTCCATCCGCCCCTCCCTTTCCTCGCTCCATACCCCTCACAATTCCCTCAACCCCTTTCCCTTAATATCCCAACTCCCCCTTCCCCTCCATACTCTCCCCTCCCCCTCATTTACCCCAACCCCTCCTTTGCTTTCCCTTCCTTCCCGCTCTCATATCTCTTCCTCCCTCCCGCTCTCACCCTTTTACTAACTCTCTTATCACTTTCTTTCCCTCTCCCTCCCCCTCTTTTTCCAATCTTTCTCCCTCCCTCCTTTTCTTATCGAAGTACTACTTACTTCTTTCTACTTCCCCCTCTCTTAAATTAAACCTTACATTTTCCTTTTTCAAAATTTTTCTCCTTTTCAAACTTTTCTCTCTTCTCTTACCTTAATTACTACTCATTTTCTGTTTAATTACACCTTCTCTCATTTCTCCCGTGTTCTTCCTCCTTCCTTTAATTTTTAAAAACAAACTCTTTCTACTCGTTCACTCCCTCTTTCTTCTACTCTCTCCTCCCATCACTTTTTTTTTTTTTTTTCCCCTCGCCTTAAACTTAAACTTATCATTTTTTCCCTTAAACCTTCCCTCCTCCACTCCTTTCTCTCCCTTACACCTCCCATTTTCCCCTCCCTCCGTCATTCCCTCCCTCCCTCCTCACTCCTCCCTCATCATCCCTTTTCTCCTTCCTTACCCCATACCTCCCATACTCTTTCGCCCTTCCTCCCCTCCGTTCCCTCCTTATGCTTTCCTTCTTCCTTTTTAAACCTTCCCTACTACTTCCACCTCCTTTATCTCCCCTTACCCTCCCATTTTTTTTCCCTTTCCCTCCCCTCCTTCCCCCTTCCCTCCCTTACTTCTACTTCTTCATTCTCCGCCTTCCACTATCCTTCCTCCCTGTCCTAATCCTGCCCTCCTTCTCCTCCCTTCCCTCCCTCCCCCCTTCCCTCCTCCCCCCCCCTCCCCTTCCTCCCCTCTTTCCCCCCCTCTCCCTCCCTTCTCCACCCCTCCCTTAACCCTCCTTCTCTCCCTCCCTCCCCCCCTCCCTTACCCATGGACGTAATACCAATGAAACAATAGATCCAATTAGGTTGAACATCGATGCAAGAGGCAAAGAGTATTCTTCTTTCTTCTTCTTCTTCTTCTTCTTTTCTATCTTTTAGTTTGTTTGTTTTTTCAAGTTTTGATATTCTTTTTTTACTCTGCTCTTTCTCCTATCTTTTCTCGTTTTCTCAGTCTTTCTCTTTCTCTCTTTTTTTTTTTTTTTTTTTGTATCTTTCTCTCTATCGCTTCCATTTTTTTTCTCTTTTTTCTATCTTTTAGTTTGTTCTTTGCTATTCTTATTTCATTTTACTCTTCCTCCTATCTTTTCTCGTTTTCTCAGTCTATCTTTCTCTTTCTCTCTTTTTTTTTTTGTATCTTTCTTTCTATCATTTCCATTTATTATTATTTTTTTTAGCCTACAGGTTGGAACGAAAATGAAATATGACGTCATCATTATGGAATCATGGAATCAGGAGATTAAGATGATTGATAAAAAGTCTTGAAGACATTTTGACTAATTCTCCTTCTTTTTCAAAGTACATGTATCCATTTGATGTCTTAGTTAACATAATTGATATGCGTGTGATAAGAAGTTAGAGGTTTGTGTTTTGTTTGTGTTTATGTAGCTTATTGTGTTTATATCTTGGTTATAATACCTCATTTCTCTTCTTTTCTTTTCTGTGTCTCTTTTCACTCTCTCTGTTTGTATTTCTTACTCTCTCTGAGTCTCTCTTTCTATCTCTCTCTCTCTCTCGTTCCCCCCCCCTCTCTCTCTCTCTCTCTCTCTCTCTCTCTCTCTCTCTCTTTCTCTCTATTTATCTCTCTCTCTCTATCTATCTATCTATCTATCTATCTCTTTCCATATCTATCAATCTATCTATCTCTCTGTTTTTCTTCAGTACCTCTGAGCATTTTTTCCGTTGATATTTTGTGTTTTTCTATGTTGTGCTTACCTTCCTGTTGAGAAGCCTTTTTAACATTATCATTATCATCATTATTGTTATTATTATTAATTATATCATTATTGCTATCCTTATTATTTTCATTGTTATTATTACATTCTTTATTATTATTGTTGTTATGAACATTATCATTCTCATTACAGTTATCAATACTCTTATCATTATCACTATTGTTACTTTCGTTATCATTATCATCATAATCATCATTATGGCAATTATCATTATTGATATCAAAAGGACTATCATTATCATCAATATCTTCATAACTATCACAATCATTGTTACCTTCATTTAAATAAATCAATTAGTTTATCCATCTATCAATTTATTTATTCCTTTATTTGTACGTGTCTGTATGCCTTTGCTTATGCATACAAGCAGTAATTATATAGTCCATTTATGCGCGTGGGCATAAACATGAACAGGCAGGCATGATCGATATATCTATAGATAAAGATACCGATAGAGACGCACACCTGAGCACCCACATTAATAAACAAACAGACAAGCAGGTATAAAAGCAGAGACAATAAGATAATCAAATAAAAACTCATGAATAGATAGATCGGCAGATAATAGCGCCCTCTGTTGGGTATCTCTCTATACACCTTC
>NW_028234440.1:185021-187521 GCF_977035675.1 Penaeus japonicus
AAGGGAGAGGAGGAGAGGGGAGAAGAGGAGAAGAAGGGTAGGGAGAGCGGAGAAGAAGGCAAAGGAAGAGGTCCGCCAAAAAGAAAAAGCCCAAGAGAAAATTCCCATCTTCTGCAACAAAAGGTTCTTTGTTGCAAGCCGAGTTATCCGTTGCACCGACTTGCGTTTCTTTGTCAACCTTCACTACTGTTGATTCTTTCTTTTGTTTGGTCGTGTGCTTTCGTTTGTTCTTTGTAATTAAACCTTCTTTTACTCTTTTTTACTCTCTATAGAATCTCCCTTGTTCAGTTTTTTTTTTTCTTCTATCAGTAATAGAAGAAAATTATCAATAGATGTAGATAACTCATTTTCCAATAATAGTAAAAAAAGAAAGAAAAAAAGTCTTTATTTCATCAGCTTCAGATATCTATTTCCAGTTGATAAAGAAAGGTCATATATATATGCATAAATACACACACAAACACACACACACACACACACACACACAACACACACACACACACACCACACACATATATATATATATATATATATATATATAAATATATATATATATATATATACATATATATATATATATATTATATATATATATATATATATATATAAGATATATATATATATGTATATATATACATACATATATATATATATAATATATATATATATATATATTATATATATATATATATATATATATATATATATATATATATATATATACACACACACACACATACACACACACACACATATACATACATATTGTTTACATACATACATACATACATAGACTCCCAATAAAAATAAAAGAATACATTTTTCGTCCTTCTAAACTTATCTTTGCAAATACGATATCAACCACAGAGAACATAACCCCGAACACATCATCATCATTATCAGCCGATTGAGTGAATGACCGAGTGAGCGATAACAGGAGATCTGACAGAAATTAAAACGCTAATGAGAAATCCGCATTATCGCAATTGATAATCAACAATCGGACATAATGAGACACAGGATAAAGACAACGGCAAAATATCGGTTGATAAAAGGGCAACAGAGAGTGAATAAACGGTAGTGATAGAAACAGAATGATAGTGGTGTTATTAGAAGGTAAAACGGTTATGATACCTATGGAATGATGGTGATTCCAGTAGCGGGATGATGGTATTAACAGCAACGGAATGATAGGTATAACAGTAACAGAGTAAACGGTAATAATAACGGGACAATTACAGTGAGAGTAGCACAGTAAACGGTAATAATAACGAGGCCATTACAGTAAGAGTATTAGAAAAAACGGTAAAAACAATGGGATAATTACAATAACAGTAACAGAAAACGGTAAAAACAACGTGATGATTACAATAACAGTAATAGAAAAAACAGTAAAAACAACGGGAGAATTACAACGATATCAACAACTAGGTAATTACGATAATAACAACAGAAAAAACAAACAAAAATAACAACAAAACAAGAGCAATAACCATATCAAAACATCTATAAAAACTAACAGGAGACTAACGGCATTAACAGTAAAATAAATGACATGAGAGCAATAAAATTACCATAATAAAAACAACAGAAAAAAAAAAAAACGATTATTAAGTGATGAAAACACCAGTTCGTATTAATAAACAGAAATGTGTTCTTGGTTAAGATTCACGAACGATAATGACAGAGATAGAACACATCTATCATACAATAGATACCTACAACACATGTACAGATAAGTACACAAAGTACATATCTATATATACACGCGAACATAACGTGTACATCTGGTATATGAAAACCATAAATAATGCTGTAGTTACGAAATAAATGTCTTTTTTATTATAATTTTCCTTCTTTTTATTTTTTTTTCCTTTCTTTTTATTCTTTTTTTATTTTTTTCTTAGATGTTAATACTAACCGGCAAATCTTGGGACAAAACTTGATAAAAACCGAACTACTAAGCTTAGCTACTAAGCTTAACTGCAAAGCTTAACTGCCGAGGGAATTCATGGGAACTTTGGCATTATGTATCGTCAGTAGATTACGGAGAACAATTGAAAATGTTCTTGTCTTCGAGTTTCATTTTTCATAACAAATTCCGTCGGGGAGAGAGCTTGATCATTATCATATGACTCGTAACCCGAGCAATTATAGCGAGTATAAATCATGGTAATCTCTCTCTCTCTTTCCTTCTCTCTCTCTTTCTATCTTTCTCTTTCTCTTTTTTTTTCTTTCTTTCTTTATCTCTTTCTTTCTTTCTTTTTCTCTTTATCTCTCTCTCTTTCTCTCTCTTTCTTTTTATCCTTTTCTCTTTGTCTCTCTCTCTTTCATTTTATCTTTCTCTCTTTCTCTCTCTCTCTTTCTCTCTCTCTCTCTCTCTCTCTCTCTCTCTCTCTCTCTCTCCTCTCCTCCTCCCTCTCTCTCTCTCTCATCCTCTCTCTCTCTCTCTCTCCTCTCTCTCTAAAAAATATATATTTATATATATATATAATGTATG
>NW_028234440.1:206156-221156 GCF_977035675.1 Penaeus japonicus
ATGAAGGCTTTGAAACTTCGAAATTTCGAGATTTCGTGACCCACTATGAAAGCTTCGAGTGTTCGAGATTTTGTGACTTCGAAACTTCGAGATTTCGTGATTTCGTGACCCACTATGAAAGCTTCGAGTGTTCGAGATTTTGTGACTTCGAAACTTCGAGATTTCGTGATTTCGTGACCCACTATGAAAGCTTCGAAACTTCGAGACTTCGAGATTTCGTGACCCCCAATGAAGGCTTCGAAACTTCGAGATTTCAAGATTTCGTGACCCACTATGGAAGCTTTGAAACTTCGAGATTTCGTGACCCACTACGAAAGCTTCGTGACTTTGAAACTTCGAGATTTCGAGATTTCGTGACCCACTGTGAAAGCTTCGAAACTTCGTGATTTCGTGACCCACTTTGAAAACTTCGAAACTTCGAGATTTCGTGACCCACTTTGAAAGCTTAGAGATTTCGAAATTTCGAGATTTCGTGACCCACTATGAAAGCTTCGTGACTTCGAAACTTCGAGAATTCGTGATTTCGTGACCCAATATGAAAGCTTCGAAACTTCGAAACTTCGAGATTTCGTGACCCACTACGAAAGCTTAGAAACTTCGAGATTTCGTGACCCACTATGAAAGCTTCGTGACTTCGAAACTTCGAGATTTCGTGACCCACTATGAAAGCTTCGAAACTTCGAGATTTCGTGACCCACTACGAAAGCTTCGAAACTTTGAGACTTCGAGATTTCGTGACCCACTACGAAAGCTTCGAAACTTTGAGACTTCGAGATTTCGTGACCCACTATGAAGGCTTTGAAACTTCGAAATTTCGAGATTTCGTGACCCACTATGAAAGCTTCGAGTGTTCGAGATTTTGTGACTTCGAAACTTCGAGATTTCGTGATTTCGTGACCCACTATGAAAGCTTCGAAACTTCGAGACTTCGAGATTTCGTGACCCCCAATGAAGGCTTCGAAACTTCGAGATTTCAAGATTTCGTGACCCACTATGGAAGCTTTGAAACTTCGAGATTTCGTGACCCACTACGAAAGCTTCGTGACTTTGAAACTTCGAGATTTCGAGATTTCGTGACCCACTGTGAAAGCTTCGAAACTTCGTGATTTCGTGACCCACTTTGAAAACTTCGAAACTTCGAGATTTCGTGACCCACTTTGAAAGCTTAGAGATTTCGAAATTTCGAGATTTCGTGACCCACTATGAAAGCTTCGTGACTTCGAAACTTCGAGAATTCGTGATTTCGTGACCCAATATGAAAGCTTCGAAACTTCGAAACTTCGAGATTTCGTGACCCACTACGAAAGCTTAGAAACTTCGAGATTTCGTGACCCACTATGAAAGCTTCGTGACTTCGAAACTTCGAGATTTCGTGACCCACTATGAAAGCTTCGAAACTTCGAGATTTCGTGACCCACTACGAAAGCTTCGAAACTTTGAGACTTCGAGATTTCGTGACCCACTACGAAAGCTTCGAAACTTTGAGACTTCGAGATTTCGTGACCCACTATGAAAGCTTCGAAACTTCGAGATTTCGTGACCCACTACGAAAGCTTCTAAACTTTGAGACTTCGAGATTTCGTGACCCACAATGAAAGCTTCGAGACTTCGAGACTTCGAGATTTCGTGACCCACTATGAAAGCTTCGAAACTCCGAAACTTCAAGATTTCGTGACCCACTATGAAAGCTCCGAGACTTCGAGATTTCGTGACCCACTATGAAAGCTCCGAGACTTCGAGATTTCGTGACCCACCATGAAAGCTCCGAGACTACGAGACTCCGAGACTTCCAGATTTCGTGACTCACTATAAAAGCTTCGAAACTTCGAGAATTCGTGTCGATCGAGTCTAACTCACCGCCGCATCTTGGGTCACTTGCATCACGGCTGTTGTATCGTTGCAAATTTGCATACAAAGGCTGGTGTGTGTGGCTTGCGGCTGCGGCGGTGACTGCGGCCATGTCGAAGGGAATGAGTGTCTGGATCTCATAGGGTTTGTCTTATTTTTTTTTTTTTTTTCATTTTCTTTTTTCTTCTACTCATTTTTGTCTTTTTTGTTTTTCTATTCATGTTTATATGTCCTTTCATCTTCTGTTGCTCTTCCTCATCTTCTTCTTTTGCTCTTTTCTTATTCCTCCTTTCCTCCTCTTCTTCTTCTTTTTCTCTTTTTCTCTTCTTCTTTTTCTCTTTTCCTCTTCCTCCTTTCCTCCTCTTCCTCTTCCTTTGCTCTTTCTTCTTCCTCCTTCCCTCCTCTTCTTCTTTTTCTCTTTTCCTCTTCCTCCTTCCCTCCTATTTCTCTTCTTTTTTTATCTTCTTCGTCCTTTCCTCCTCTTCCTCATATTTTTCTCTTTTCCTCTTCCTCCTTCCCTCCTTTTCCTTATATGTTTCTCTTTTCCTATTCCTCCTTCCTCCTCTTTCTCTTCTTTTTCTCTTTTCTTCTTCCTCCTTCCCTCCTCCTCTTCTTTTCCTCTTTTCTTCTTCCTCCATCTCTCCTGTTCCTCTTCTTTTGCTCTTTTCCTCTTCTTCCTTCCCTCCTCTCCCTCTTCTTTTTCTCTTTTCCTCTTCCTCCTTCTCTCCCCATCCCTTCCTCTTCTCAAAATAGGCTCTGATATCCTTCTGTCTTTAACTTCATCTCCCGATCGAACTTCAGACAAACTTCTTCCTTCTTCTTCTTCTTCTACGCTTTCTCTTTCTTCTCCTTCTTATGAATCTCCTCCTCCTACTACTACTTCTTGTTTTTCTCCTCTTCCTCCTCCTCTAACTACTTCTTCTTTCTCTCCTCTTCTTCCTACTGTTTCTTCTTCTTCCTCTTCCTCTTCCTCGTCTTCCTTTTCCTTCTCCTCCTCCCACTCCTCCTCCTCCTTTTCTTCCTCCTCTTACCCTTCCTCTGCCTACTCCTCCTCCTCCCCCACCTTCTCCTCTTCCTCCTCAACCACCACCACCTCCTTCTCCTCCTCCTCCTCCTCCCCTTCTTCTTCCTCCTCCTCCCCATCTCCTCTTCCTCCTCAACCACCACCACATCTTCTATCTCCTCCTCCTCCTCCTCTTCTTCCTCCTCATCATCATCCTCCCCACCTCCTCTTTCTCCTCAACTCCCCCTCTTCCTCCTCCTCCTCCTCCCTCCCCCTCCTCCTCCTCCCCTTCCTCCTCCTCCCTTTCCTCCTCCTCCTCCTCCCCCTCCTCCTCCTCCTTCTCCCCTCCTCCTCCTCCTCCTCCTCCTCCTCCTCCTCCTCCTCCTCCTCCTCCTCCTCCTCCTTCTCGAACTGCATGTTCAACAAGGCGTGGCCGAAGATGTTAAGAAGAACACAAAAGATCAAGTTAACAAATAAATCGACCATAAATATCTTTAATTACCTTTGAGTCTTATTTTATTGTTATCGCTCTCTTTATTTCTTTATTCTTCTTTTCGTTTGATTCTTCTTTTTCTTTTTCGTTTCTCTTTCTCTCTCTCTTTCTTTCCATCGCCATCTCTCTCTCTCTTTTTTATTATCTCTTTCGATCGCTCTTTCGTGATTTCTCTTTCTCTTTCTCTTTTTTTTTTCTCTCTCTTTCTTTTAAAAAAGCATCGTCATCTCTCTCTCTCTTTTTCTCTTTCGATCACTCTTTCGCTTTTTCTCTCTTTCTCTTTCTCTCTCTCTCTCTCTCTCTCTCTCTCTCTCTCTCTCTCTCTCTCTCTCTCTCTCTCTCTCTCTCTCTCTCTCTCTCTCTCTCTCTCTCTCTCTCTCTCTCTCTCTCTCTCTCTCTCTTCCTCACTTTCCTTCTCTTCCTCTCTCTCTCTCTCTCTCTCTCTCTCTCTCTCTCTCTCTCTCTCTCTCTCTCTCTCTCTCTCTCTCTCTCTCTCTCTCTCTCTCTCTCTCTCTCTCTCTCTCTCTCTCTTCCTCCCTTTCCCTCTCTTCCTCTCTCTCTTGCATTATCAGGAAACTCATTTTAATAGATTTATCGGTTTTGAAAAGCTGTATTTATTGTTATTATTGTTTGCTTTCCTTTTTTTTTTTTTTATATTGAGCATGTATATTCATATTTGTCTTCTGTAAAATCCTTTTTTAAGATTATCATTTATTGATGGGAATATATTTTGTCTTGTTGAAAAAAAAGAAAAAAAAAATCTGCTACGAAAATGAATTGTTGTCTTTTGAAAAATAAAAATAAAAAAAGAAAGAAAAAAAGAAACAAAATAAAGAAAGAAAAAAGAAAAGAAAAAAAGAAAAGAAAGAAAAAAAAATATATATACATATACTTATATATACATATATATATATATATATATATATATATATATATATATATATTATATATATATATATATGTATATATATATATATATATATATATATATATATATATATATATATATATATGTATATATATATATATGTATATATATATATATATATATATATATATATATATTATATATATATATATATAATATATATACATATATATATAATATATATATATATTATATATATATATATATATATATATATATATATACATATATATACATATATAATATATATATATATATAATATATATATATATATATATATATATATATATATATATATATATGTATATATGTATATATATTATATATATATATATATATATATAAATATATATATATATATATATATATATATATATAAATTTTTTTATATTTATATATTTATCTATATTTATTAAGGATTTTTTTTTTCTCGATGGAAATGTGGACATGTTATGTACGTTGGAGACACTTAGGAATTTATTGATGATATAGGAAGACAAAATTTGAATTCTAAATTGATGAATTTTTGAAGATAAGAATCAGAACGTGAAAAAATAGATAGAATGTGAATTAATGGATACATTGATGGATAGATAATAGAGATATGATTGAGATATGAGACTCCTGCTCCTCCTCCTATTCCTTTTCTTCTTTCTCTTCCCCCTTTTCCCAATCCTTCTTCTCTCTCCTCCTCCATCTCCATCTCCTCCCCATCCTCCTCCACCTCCTCCTTCACCTCCTCCACCTCCTCCTTCACCTCCTCCCCCTCCTCCTCCACCTCCCCCTCCACTCCCACCCCCACCCCACCACCACCTCTCCACCTCCTTCTCCCCCTCCTCCTATACCCCCACCTTCTACAATCACCTCTCCCCCCTCCTCCTCCCCCACACCCACCACCTCTCCACCCCCCCAACCCCACCCCCACTCCTCAACCTCCCCCACCCCCACCCCCCCTCCTCCTCCTCCCTCTTACCGTTCGAAATCCTCTCTTGGTAAACAAGATGATATACGATTTTGCCGACGTAGTTACATTTACATATATTGATCAGTAATAACACCCAGGCTGACAGCACTACCGAGATAAATGGCTGAGGCAATAAGCAACCTTTTCAAGCTTCACCTACAGCCATGCGCACACCGGCGTACACGTGTGGAAACGTATATGGAAACGTACACACAGAAATGCATACAAGTACATGCATATAGAAAAGTACACATAAGAATGTCTATGTGTGTGTGTGTACATACACGCAAATATACAAACTCACACACACATATATACGTAATTATATATGTATATATATATATATATATATATATTATATATATATATATATATATATAATATATATATATATAATAATATATACTTATATATATATATATATATTATATATATATATATATATATATATATATCTATATATATCTATATATATATATACACACATCAATAATCATACTAAAAGTGTAAATCAATAAAAATGCACGTGCAAATAAAAATAATAATGAAAATATAAACACATATGCAAAATCATACACACAAACACACACACACACACACACAAACAAACATACATACACAAATGACCCGAACTTAATCTCTCGCTCGTAATATATCCCATCTATCTATGCCCTGTCGATTCCAAAGGAAAGAAAGAAACAAGTAAACAAAAGAAATGCAATTTATATCTTGGGGTCAAGAATCCATCTGTCTTCGGAAATCTCTCAATTTTCTTCGTCTTGTTCGTGTCTTCATTTACTTGGAAGACATGAATGTATAGAAAGATAGATAGATAGATAGATTTAGAGATGTATATATATATATATATATATATATATATATATATTATATATATATATATATATATATATATATATATATATGCATATGAATCACAAAAAACGTTTCGAACTTTTTCAAGAAAGTTCCTCATAAAATTCAAATTCAAATTTAAACATTTTATTCCATAAATTACAATGGTTATTCTTATATGAATACATACAAATTTACACTTGATGAGTAAAATGGTGTTCTTTCAATTTTGTTTTGAAATTACAAAAGTTGTTAATGTTTTTAATATTATCTGGTAACAAGTCCCACATTTTCGTTCCACGAATTTGTACCTGTCTTGCCCCTGTTTCTGTATTTGATCTTTTTACATATAGGGAATTTACCTGGCGTGTTTGAATACAAGCTGTGTTCCCTACAGTTTGCAGGGGGAATAACCATGGTGGATAGAATCCATGTATCAATTTGAAGGTAAAGAGACAGGTATCATAAATGCACTTAGGATGAACTTTTAACCATTTTAATTTTTGTATATATGGGGTAACATGATCGAATTTACAGGCGTAAGCAATCCAAAAAATGAATAGTCACTATTCATTTTTTGGATTGCTTACGCCTGATGAGGAAATTTCTTGAAAAAGTCCTTTTTTTCTGGCAGTGTTTTATTATAATTTATTACATATATATATATATATATATATATATATATATATATATATATATATAGATAAATATATATATATATATGTATATATATATATATATATATATATATATATATATAATATATATATTTATATATATATATATATATATATATATATATACATATATATATATATATATATATTTATATATATATATATACATATATATAATATATATGTATATATTTATATATATATATATATATATATATATATATATATATATACATATATATATATATATATATGTATGTATGTAATAAATTATAATAAAACACTGCCAGAAATTCAAGAAATTTTCTCATATATATATATATATATATATATATATATATATATATATATATATATATATATATTATATATATATATATATATACATATATATATATATATATATATATATAATATATATATATATATATATATATATATATATATATGCGTGTGTGTGTGTGTGTGTGTGTGTGTGTGTGTGTGTGTGTATATACATACATATATTACATACATACATACATATATATATAAATATATATTATATATATATATATATATATATATATATATATATATTTATATATATATATATATATATATATATATATATATATATATATATACATATATATATATATAATACATATATATATATATATATATATATATATATATATATATATATATATATATATATATATATATATATATATATATATATGCATGTATGTACTGTATGTATATGTATATGTATATACATAGAGAGAGAGAGAGAGATATACATATATATATATATATATATATATATATATATATATATATATATATATATATATATATCTGTGTGTGTGTGTGTGTCTGTGTGTGTGTGTGTGTGTGTGTGTGTGTGTGTGTGTGTGTGTGTGTGTATGTGTGTGTGTGTGTGTGTGTGTGTGTATAAACACGCACACAGACACACACAAGCAAGTATTCATCACAGCCATCATATTCATCTATATTATTATCACTGTTGCCATTAGTCTGTGATTAGCCCGCTCCCTCCCTCCTAAATCTTAACCGGGATTAACTCCGCCATAAGTCATTCGAGCAAGAGAAAGCTAAAGCCATTTAGATTTTACTCTGAAAAATCCCGACATCTTTTGGCAGGGATGTTGGGAGAGGGAGGAGGGAGAGGGAGGGGGGGAGGGAAGGTGAGGTGGGAGAGGGAGGAAGGAGAGGGAGGTGAGGTGGGGGAGGGAGGAGGGGAAGTTGGGGTGGGGGAGGGAGGACGGGGAGGGAAGGAGGTGGGAGGGAAGGGGGTGGGAGAGGGAGGACGGGGAGGGAAGGGGGTGGGAGGGAGGAGGGGAAGGTGAGGTGGGGGAGGGAACAGGGTGGGAGGGAGGGGGAGGACGGGGAGGGAAGGGGGTGGGAGGGAGGACGGGGAAGGTGAGGTGGGGGAGGGATGGGGAAAGGAGGAGGGGAAGGTGAGGTGTAGAAGGGAGGAGGAGGGAGAGGGAAGAGGGTGGGAGGGTGAAGTTGAGCTGGGGGAAGGTGAGGGGGGGGAGGGAAGAGGGGCAGGTGAGGTGGGGGAGGGAGGAGGGGAAGGTGAGGTGGGGGAGGTAACGGGGTGGGAGGGAGGAGGGGGAGATGAGGTGGGGGAGGGAGGAAGGGATGGGGAAAGGAGGAGGGGAAGGTGAAGTGTGGAAGGGAGGAAGGAGGAGGGAGAGGGAGGACGGGGTGGGAGGGAGGTGTGGAAGGGAGGAAGGAGGAGGGAGTAAAGGGAGGGAGAGGAGGATTGGGAGGAAAGGGGGTGTAGCCGTAGAGGAGGGTGAGGGGAATGGGGGGAGGAGGAAAAGGTGAGGGGGAGGGGAAAGGGGATGAGAGGGAGAGGGGTTAGAGAAGTGGGAAGATGGGAGAGGAGATGAAGGAGGGGTGTGGGAGAGGAAAGGGAGGGGGGAGGGGAGTGGAGGAGCACATGTAGAATTAGAAACAATTTTATGATTATGAACCACTCTTGTTATTGTTATTGTTTTCAATATAATGTTGATGTTCTTGTTCTTGTGGCCATGGGATGGTGCTGATTATCTGTCTCTCCATTTATGGCTGGTTTTATGCCGCACTTCTGGCTCTTTCACTCTTTTTGTCTTTTTTTCTTTACTTTCTCTCCCCCCTCTCTCTCTCTCCCTCTCTCTGTCTCTGTCCCTTTCTCCCTCTCTCTATCTATCTTCCTCTCCCCGCTTTCGTCTCTCTCTCTCTCTCTCTCTCCCTCTCGCTCTCGCTTCCTCATTCCTTGATGTAAACAAATAATAAAAAATAAAAAAAATCAGTATAAATAACAATAAATAATTAAGATAATTCCAAAGCTACCAACAAGATAATTAAAAAAATAGAAACAAATAATAATGCAACATAAAGATAAAGAAATCAATGATAAAAGATAATGATTAAGTAACATAAGTAACAAACAGTGTTCCTCACAATGTATGGGGTAAAGGGAATAATTTGGTTGTTACTTAATTAGGGTATTAATGATTGGCTGCGATTAGAAATGATTGGAACGTAATTAGATCATTAATGATTGGCTGCGATTAGAAATGATTGGAACGTAATTAGATCATTAATGATTGGCTGCGATTAGAAATGATTGGAACGTAATTAGATCATTAATGATTGGCTGCGATTAGAAATGATTGGAACGTAATTAGATCATTAATGATTGGGGGTATGTGGGGGGGGGGGGAGGGGTTGAAGGGAAATATTGTTAGAGGTGATTGTTATGATAATTAGGCGTTGATGGTGATGATAATGATATTTCTGATGGTAATGATATTGAAATAATAATCATTAAGAGCAAAGTTATCTATATGACATTCATTATCATTATCATTATTCACATTATCATTACTTTTGTAGTCACTATAGTCATTATTCTTATCATGGTTATCATCATTTTCCTTCATCATTATAATGTTTATATTTAATGTCACACTTATCATCATCATCACCATTATTAATATCATCATCTTCGTCAGCATTATCATCATTACTCTTTACATTTCTATCAAAGATATTCTCTTTTTTCAACATATTTTTTCTCTTTTTATTTTCCTTTTTTTTTTCTTTTTTTTTCTTTTTTTTTTCTTTTTTTTACTCTACGAGAACCCAGCTGCAATCGAACGCAATGAATCGAAATTGATTGCAACTTTTACCCCTCGCGGAGCCAGCGCACGATACGGGACTGTGCAACTTGCAAGGCTGTACGCAAAAATGCCTCTCCCGTTGCAATCGATGCATTCGACCCGAGCAGCAAGGAAGGGTGATTGCAGAGGTCGAGGCTGATCAACAATGCGAGGTTTGGGAGATTGTTGCATTGTTGACCGCTTAGTCAGAGGGTCAGGAGGAGGTGGGGTTAGGGTGGGTAGGGGGTGGGAGGGAGATAGAGGGAGGAGGTGGGGTTAGGGTGGGTAGGGGGTGGGAGATAGAGGGAGGAGGTGGGGTTAGGATGGGTAGGGGGTGGGAGGGAGATAGAGGGAGGAGGTGGGGTTAGGGTGGGTAGGGGAGGGGAGGGAGATAGAGGGTGAAGGTGGGGTTAGGGTGGGTAGGGGAGGGGGGATAGAGGGAGGTGGTGGGGGTTTGGATGGGTAGGGGGTGGGAGGGAGATAGAGGGAGGAGGTGGGGTTTGGGTGGGTAGGGGGTGGGTGGGTGGGAGATAGAGGGAGGAGGTGGGGGTAGTGGGAGGGAGATAGAGGGAGGAGGAGGGGTTAGGGTGGGTAGGGGGTGGGGTTAGGGTGGGTAGGGGAGGGGGAGATGGGAGATAGAGGGAGGAGGTGGGGTTAGGGTGGGTATGGGGTGGGAGATAGAGGATGAAGGGGGTAGTGGGAGGGAGGGAGATATAGGGTGAAGGGGGTAGTGGGTAGGGGGTGGGAGGGAGGGAAGGAGTGCTGAGGGGAGGGAAGGGGAAGGAGGATGAAGGAAGGAAGGAGGGAGGGGGGGTAGGGGTAGCGGAGGAAAAGGAACCAGGTGATGGAGAGAGGATAAGGGAGTGGAGGGACATAAAGATTAAAGGAAGAAGTGAAACTAGGAAGGAGAGAAAGGGGATGAGAGAGAAAGAGTGAGAGAATAAAAGAGAGAGAGAGAGAGAGAGAGAGAGAGAGAGAGAGATGGGAAGAACAGAGAATAGGGAGGGATGAGTGAGAAAGAGAGAGAGAGAATGAGAGAGAGTGAGAATGAAAGAGAGAGAGAGAGAGAGAGAGAGTATGTGAAGAGACACACAGAGTGAAAGTGTGTGAGAGAGAGAGAGAAGAAGGAGAGAGAGAAAAAGAAAGAGAGAAAAAAAAATAGGAAAAGAACGAGAGAAAGAGAAAGAGAAGATGAAGAGAATGAGCGACAGAGAGAAGGGGGAGGGGGAGGAGGGGGCAGGAGGTGGGCATGTGGGTAAGGGAGGGGTACAGTGTCAGGTTTAGGAACGTGTGTCCTTTCCTAGCATGTGGGGGAGGGGGAGGGGGGGGAGTGATAGGGTGTCAGGTGTCACAGGTAAAGTAGGGATGATTGGATGGGGAGAAGGGGGGGGGGACTCAAGAGGGAGAGGGGGGAGGGAGGGGGAGGGGGAGAGACTAGAAGACGTGTGTTGTAACTTTGATAGGAAGCGCATAGATGGTGTGGGGTTAAGATCTCTTTCTTATGTCTCACTTTCTTTATTTCTCGTTCGTTTCATTTTTTTTTATCTCTTTCTTCTTCATTATCTCTCTCTCTCACTCTCTCTCTCTCTCTCTCTCTCTCTCTCTCTCTCTCTCTCTCTCTCTCTCTCTCTCTCTCTCTCACTATATCTCTCTCTCCATCTTACTTTCAATATTAATTATTTTCTTTATTTGGATCTCTCTCTCTCTCTCTCTCTCTCTCTCTCTCTCTCTCTCTCTCTCTCTCTCTCTCTCTCTCTCTCTCTCTCTCTCTCTCTCTCTCTCTCTCTCTCTCTTCTCTCTCTCTCTCTCCTCTCTCTCTTTCTCTCTCCTCTCTCTCTCTCTCTCTCTCTCTCTCTCTCTCTCTCTCTCTCTCTCTCTCTCTCTCTCTCTCTCTCTCTCTCTCTCTCTCTCTCTCTCTCTCCCTCCTTGAATATTTGTATGTACGTATGTATGTCTGTATATATAAACATGTACGCATGTAAGTATATCTAAAGAAAAAGTGAGGGCATACTCCCAGCATGAAAGTACCTGGTCTCTGCCCTATATATTCAGAACACTTGATTGCAAAGGAATTTATAATTGTTGAGCAATTGTTGCGAGGTGTTGCTTTTTTCGAGATGCCTGTCAATATCGAAAATATATTTGGTTGCAGAACATTGTTGCAGGAATGGAATTTTAGAGGATGATGGGGGCGGGAGAGAGAGAGAAGGAAAATGAGAGAGAGAGGAGAGAAAGAGAGAGAGAGGAGGAGGGGGGGGGGGCAGGAGAGAGAGAAGGAAAATGAGAGAGAGAGGAGAGAGAGAGAAGGGGGGGTTGGGGTTGGGGGAGAGAGAGGGAGAGATTAAGAGACGGAGAGGGAGAGAGGGGTTGAGACTGAGAGTCAGAGAGAGAGAGAAAGATGGTAGGTTGGTATGTGTATGTGTGTGTGTGTGTGGGGGGGGGGGTGAGTGTGTGTGTGTGTGTGTGTGTGTGTCTGTGTGTGTGTCTGTATCTGTGTGTGTGTGTGTTTGTGTGTGTGTGTGTGTGTGTGCGAGTGGGTGTGTCTGTGTGATAAAATAGATAAAAGAGAGACAAAAAATGCAAACAGGTAAAGAGAAATCAGACCTATATGAAACACATACAAATACAAACACAACAAATACAACCACACACATACAAAACCAACACCAACAACAAAAACAGACCCGGTAAAGAAAGTATTTGCTTTTAAGTCATAGAAAAAAAATATATATATTCCATTTTCACTTCATGATTTCTTAGGCAATATTTACCAAATCTTGCATATATATTTTTTTCTTCCTTTTCTTAAGCTGTCTGTCTGTCTCAACAATTTGCAACTTGAGAAGCAACTGCAGAGGCTGTCACGGGTAATTTTTTATTGCTTGATTTCTCAAACTATTTTTTTTTAATTCAGTAAAGTTTTATAGTAGTATTGATTCGCAATAAAATATTATCGCTGCAACAATTAATAATATTCAAAATGATGATGATAATGATAATGAAATAATATCGACGATAATCAAAATAACAATGACAATAATAAGGAAAATAAATAAATCATAATGATATCAACATCATTAGCAACATTAACAACAAGAATAATAATGCTGCTGTTAATGATAATGCTTTCACTATAGCCACTGTTGCTACTAATATTAAAGATATTTTTCTTTTGCAAGCGTCCTGTCTGTTTTAGCAATATGCAACATGAGAAGCAACTTAAGAGGCCGTCACGGATCAAGTTTTTGTCATTATCATAATCATTTATTACTTCTATTGTTACTATCATTATTATCATCATCATTGTTACTGTTATTATCATAATTGTTATTACTTCTATTATCACTGTCCTTATTATTATTATCATCATTACCATTGTTATCCTTTTGACCATTACTTTTATCATTATCATTGTCATCTCCATCATTGTTATTGTTATCATCATTATCATTATTGTTATAATTATCAGTGTTAGATTTTTTTTTTTTCATCATTATTAGTACTATCAATTTCATATTTTTTACTGTCACTGTAATCATACAGATCATAATGATAGTATTGATGATGATAGTGATGATAACAAAAACGATAACAATAATGATAATAATGATAATATTGATAATGATAATGATAAACATGATAATGATTGCAGTAATGATGATGATAGTGATAATAATGAGTGTAACAGTAAGAATAATAATGATAATAATGATGATAATAGTATTAGTAATGATAATAATGATGATGACAATAATGATAATAATAGTAATAACTACAATAATGATAATGATACTATAGATAACGTTGATAATAAAGACATTAATAAGGATAATATCAACAACAAAGATAACAATAGTAATGAAGATAAAGATCATTAGCATTGTCTTAACATACGTCATTTGTTAATGTATTATCATCATCATTTTTAACGCATTATTTTTTTTTACTGAGTTTATATACTTCATTTACATACTTAATTTCTTGGGATCTTCCTTCCCCTTTCATTGTTTTTTTTTTTCTTTCTTTCTTTCTTCTTCTTCATTCGTTTATTTTAGTTTCGTTATTCTCTTCTTTGTCAGAAATTCCTTACATAGTTTTAGTTGTCTTGCCTTCTCTTTTCTTATTTTCTTTTTTCCTCGTCCTCCTTCTTCTCTTTGTTGCTGGACTTCATCTCTTATTTTTTTCTTTTCTTTTCTTTTTTCTATCTATCTCTTTTCTTCTTTACTTCCTCCACCCGGTCTTTTCTATACTTCTCCTTTTTTCTTCTTCTATGCCTTTTTCCTCCCTCTCTCTCTCTCTTTTCGTCTTCCTTCTTTTCACTTCTCTTTTCTACTCTTCTTTCTCATTCCCTTCTTCCTCTTACTCTTTTACCCTGTTCATCCTCTTCCTCTTTTTCATCGTCTTTGTCCTCCTCTTCTTCCACTTTCCTTTTTTTTCTTCTTTTTCCTCTTCCTCCTCTTTCTCGTTATCCAACTTCTTTTTCTTCATTTTCCTCGCTCTGTTTCCCTTTCTCCTCTTCGTTCTCATTCTCTTTCTCCTCCTCCTCTTCGTTCTTTTCCTCTCTCCTCCTCCTCTTTGTTCCCATTCTCTTATACCTTCTCTTATTTTTCTTTCTCTTTTCCTCTCTCTTTTTTATTCCTCGTCTCTTTCCCCCTTCTCCTTCTCTTTTCTCCTCTCTCCTCCTTCCTTCTCCTCGACTTCTTTTCCTTTTCTCCACCCTCCTGCTTCCTCCTCGGCCTCCCTCCTCTCCTCCTTCTCTCTTTTCCCCCTCTTTTTCCCCGTTCGCTTTCTTCTCCTGGTCTTTCCTTTCCCTTTCTTTCTCCTCTTCTTCCTCCTCCTCCTCCTCCTCCTTTTTTTCTCCCCTCCTCTCCTCCTCCTCGTCCCCTCTCACTTACCCTCCCACTCCTTCCTCTACCCTCATGCTTCTCCTCTCACTCTCCCCAACAACTCAACTTATCCTACTTTCCAACTCCTCCTCTACCGACTCTTCTTTCTTTTCTCTTTCTACTTCTTCCTTCTCCTCTCTCTTCTCCTCCTCCTCTTCCTCTTCTTTCTCTATCCCTCTTTTGTTGT
>NW_028234440.1:237853-240353 GCF_977035675.1 Penaeus japonicus
ATGAAGCCCTATGACCTCGCACGACCTCTTACAGCGCCTCATGAATTCCCACAATGCCTCATGACGGACCTTTACCTCCTTCACTCATTGTTTCCCCTCTCACTCCCCTCACAACTCAGTCTCCTTTCGAATCGCATGACCTCTCCACCCTCTCCATCCATTCTTTCTCTTTCTCTCTCTCTCTCTCTCTCTCTCTCTTTTTCTCTCTCTTATCTCTGTCCCTCCCTCTTACCCTCTTTCTCTCTTTTTCTCTCCATCTACTCTCTCTCTCTCTCTCTCTCACGCCCACCCTCTCCCCCTCCCTCCCCTCCCCCTACCTCCCCCCACCCCTCTCTCCCTTCCTCCCACCCTCTCTCCCTCTCCCCCCCTTTCTCTTACTGCCACCCAAAACAAACCAAGCTTCACGATGATAAGAGATTTTCCAGCATCTCGTAACTCGCAAAGATTTTTTTTTTCTTCTTCTTCTTTTTTTCCATCGTTTTCAAAAGACTGAATTCCCGTCCATCATCTTCTGGCTCTGCTATTAGCATCTATCTCGTAATTCTTTTTCTTATCGCTACTTCTTCTTTGTCTATTAGTTTTTTTTTTTCTCTCTTTTTTTTAGTTATTGCTATCTCTTTTTCCATCTTCGATTCTTTTTTTCGTTTTTTTTTTCTATCTCATTTTCAGTTGTTCCGCTACGCCTTGTTTTATTACTCGTTTTCTTCTTGTTTTGTTTTCTTTGACTTTTTTCTCTTTCTTTCATGTGTAATTTCTCTTTCTCTTTCTCTCTCTCTCTCTTTCTCTCGGTCTCTCTCTCTCTCTCTGTCTTTCTTTCTCTCTCTCTCTCTCTCTATCTCTCTTTCTCTCTCTCGGTCTCTTTCTCTTTCTTTCTATCTCGGTCTATCTCTCTCCCTCTCTCTCTCTCTCTTTCTCTCTCTATCTATCTCTCGGTCTCTCTCTCTCTCTCTCTCTCTCTCTCTCTCTCTCTCTCTCTCTCTCTCTCTCTCTCTCTCTCTCTCTCTCTCTCTCTTTCTCTCTCTCGCTCTCTCTCTCTCTTTTCGTTTATTGTTATCTGTTTCTCCAACTTTGATTTTTTTCCGTTTTTTTTTCTTTAGGTTCTCCGCTACGCTCTGCTGTATTATTTGCTTTTCCTTGTTACTTTGCCTCTATTTTTTTCTTCATGTATCACCTTTCTTTCTTGCTGTTTGTCTTTTTTCTCTTTTCGTTTTCTCCTTATCCCTCTCATCATCTCTTTTTTTCTGTTACTACTTCTCTGTTCCGCTAATATTTCTCTCTCTCTCTCTCGCTCTCGCTTTCTCTCTCTTTCTCTTTCTTCCTCCCTCTCTCTCTCTCTCTCTCTCTCTCTCTCTTTTCTCTCTCTCTTTCGCCTTCTTTTTCTCTCCTCCCCTCTCTTTCTTTCGCTTTTACTCCCTTCCCCCCCCCTCTCTCTCTCTCTCTCTTTCTCCCTCCATCTCTTTCTCTCTCTCTCTCTCTTCCTCTTCTTCTCTCCCTCCATCGCTTTATCCCTCCTTCTCTCCCTTCCTTCCCCCCTCCTCCTCCCTCTCTCCCTCACTCCTTGTCTCCCTCAACCCTTCCCTCTCTCCCTTCCCCTCTTCTCTCTCTCTCTATTTCCTTGGTTTGTCTCGCTCCATCTCTCATTCACGGTTCTTCTCCGATTTATTTCTCCTCCGTTGGTGTGTACGAACGAACGACAGGCTTTATAAAGCTTTGGTTTTAATTGCGTTCATTATACGTCATTAGTATGAGAGGTTTTGTATGATTTCCCATGGTGTGTGTGTTTGTTTTTTTGTTGTTGTTATTGGTGGTGGTGGTAGTGTTTTTGTTTTATCGTGGGGTTTCCGGAGAAGTGTATTTCGTGTTGTTTTTTTTTTTTTTTTTTTTTTTTTTGAGGGGGGGGAAGGTTTCATAGAAATTCGAGTGGATTTTGGATTTTCATTCAAATTGTCATGAGTCTTTTGAAGGTAATTAGCTACGGTATTTAGAAGTTGTATTTAATGTACTGATTATAATTGAATCTATATTGCATTTACGGTTGGAGATTTCTCAATTTTTTCGAAAAGAAAAAAAAAATGGTAATGTGTGGAATCTAAAGAAAGAGAAAAAAAAAATTAAAAAATAGGATAGAAAATAGAAAGAAATGGAGATCTTCTACGGAACATATCGTAAGAAATATCGTACCATACATAAAAATTATCGTGCTGTGCCCTAGGGTTATCGTACGTACTCAAAGAATTTTCTCGCGACTATGAAATCCCAGGAGAAAAAAGAAAAAAAAAAAGAAAAAAAAATCTGGGTACATCCCTACGTAAACCACAACCTAACCAGTTAATTAAAAGAATAAGATTAAAAAAAGAAAGAAAGAAAACAATTCATACCTGTAACAAAGTCAAAATAGATTCTTCAGTATCTACTTCACTTAAAAAAAAAAAAAGAGAGAGAGAGAGAGAGAGAAAGGAAAAAAAGAATTTCTGTCCTCGCGGTCTCCCAAAAGCATTCG
>NW_028234440.1:260353-265162 GCF_977035675.1 Penaeus japonicus
AGCAGAAGAATATCTGTACAAAATTATTTATTTTTCCCGTGGTCGGGTTTTTGAAGAAATTCTCTGAATGGTCATGAATAAAACCATTGGGTGTTGGAATGCGGCTGGGGCACTTTACTTCCTCCCCCTCCTCCTCCTCCTCTTCCTCCTCCTCCCTTTCTTCTTCTTCTTCCTCGTCCCTTTCGACTTCTTTTTCCTCCTCCCTTTCTTCTTCTTCCTCCTCCTCCCTTTCTTCTTCTTCCTCGTCCCTTTCGACTTCTTACTCTTCTTCTTCTTTATTCGTTTATCTTCTTATTCGCTTCCGCCTCCTCTTCTTCTACTTTTCCTCCTCCTCCCTTTTTTCTTCCTTCTTCTCTTCTTCTTTTACTCCCCCTTCTCCCTTTCTTCTTCCTCCTCATTTTCATCTTCTTCTCCTCCTTCTCCCTCTTCTTCTTCTTCCTCCTCCTCCTCTCTCTCGTCTTGCTTCTCCTCACTCTCCTCTCCCTCCCCTTTCCCCCTTTCTTCTTACTCCTCTTCCTCTTCGTCCTTCTCTTCCTTCTCCTATGCTTCTTTCTCCTCCTTGTCTTCTTCTTCCCCTTCCGCCTCCTGTTCTTCCGGTTCCTCTTCCTTTTTTCTCCTCCTCCTTCTTCTTTCCATCATCATCATCCTATTCCTATTCCTTCTCTTTTTCCTCCTCCATCTCTACTCCTCCTCCTCTTCCTCATCCCCTTCCTCCTCCTCCTTCGTATTCACCTTCCTATACATCCTTACATTCATCATACTCACCCTCATCCTCGTACTCATCACATCATACTCACTCTCACCTTTATCTTCCTTCTGCACTCAACATCTCTTTCTTTTCCTCCCATTCTATCCTCCCCATCCTCCTCATCCTTCTTTCTATCCTCTCCCCCTTTCCCTCTTTCCCCCTTCCCTCCTCCCCTTTCATCCATCACATTCACACCCCATTTCTTTTCCTCCCCTTCTCATCCTTCCCATCCTTTCTATCCTCTCCCCCTTTCCCTCTTTCCCCCTCCCCTCTTCCCCTTTCGCCCCCCACACCCACACCCACACCCCACACCCTACCCCCACCCCCACACCACCACCCTACCCCCATCGCCACCCCCACCCTACACCCCCACCCCCACCCTCTTTCCCTCTGTCTAACAAATGACAAGAATCAATCACCGATGCCTTGGTCTCACGGTGCCAAGAAACCTGTTTTTCCTTCTTCTTCTTCTTCTTCTTCTTCTCCTCTTCTTCCTTCTCCTTCTCTTGTTTATCTTTTCTGTGATCATTCTTTCTTTTGCTTCTCCTTTTTTTCACTCTTTCCCGCTCCATCTCCGTATCCTTTTCTTTCTTTCTTTCTTTCTCTCTCTCGGCATCTTTTTTTTTTTCTCTCTCTCTCTCTTTCTCCTTCTATCTCTCTATCTTTATCTCTCTCTCCGTATCCTTCTCTCTCTCTCTCGCTCTCTCTATCTATCTCCCCTCTCCCTCTCCCTCTCCCACTCCCTCACCCTCTCCCACTCCCACACCCATTCTCACACTCCCTCTCCCTCTCACCCTCCCTCTCCCACTCACCCTCCCTCCATCCATCCATCCCTCTCTCCCCTCCAACTCCCCCCTCCCCCCTCCCTCTCTCCCCCCCTCACCCCCCCCCCCTCACCCCCTCACCCCAGCTCTCAACCCAAACCGGGCATTCGATAAATAGGTATTAGTTTCAACACCCGGCGTCGAGGGAGCCAATTAAACAACCCATTCGGCCGTGACCAATTACGAGTGATTTGAACCAAACTACCCATTTGACATGAAGATGTCAATAAGTTTGGCCAAGCACGAGAGGATGGGTTTAGAAAAAAAAGGAAAAAAAATGAAAAAAAGGAAAAAAAAGAGGGAAAAAAAAAAAAAAAAAAAAAAAAAAAAAAAAAAAAAGTAAAAAAAAAGAAAAAAAGGAAAAAAAAAAAAAAGAGGAAGATGATAAGGAAAAAAAATAGACTTGACTTAAAAAAAGAAGGAAAATAAGAAGAAAGATAGTGTTGGAGTGAGGTCTGTCTTCCTCGGGTGTGGAGGTTATTTATGTTTTAATGGTGATGTGGTGTGGTGGTGATGATGTGGTGTGGTGGTGATGATGTGGTATGGTATGGTGGCGATGATGTGGTATGTGGTGATATTGTGATTTGGTGATGATGTGGTGTGGTGGTGTTGATAGTGTGGTGTGGTGGTGATGTGATGTGGTGGTGATGTGGTGGTTTGGTTGCTGTCTGTCTGTTTTGATTGTGTTGTGTCTGTGTGTTTTGTCTGTTTTGGTATTTTTATTTGTTGGTTTGGTATATGTGTATTTCTGTTTGCGTGTGTGTGTTTGTTTGTGTGTGTGTCTGTGTGTGTGTGAACATATGTGTCTTTATTTACACTATGTTCTTATCTTAGCTGTTCATTCTCTTTATTTCTCTTTGTTTTTCTATAATATTTATCCTTCAAACCTAAAAGATTTTTATCCTTTGTTTACACCGAGAGCAAAATAACGCTTGAGTAATCACAAAATAATATGTTGTGATTTATTAAATTGTTATTGTGTTTTCCTGTTCTTTTTTATTGTTAATAATTAATGACTGACTTTTATATTGTTTTATTAGTTTCTGGTTGTGTTTAATCTCTATATATTTTTTTTTTCATTCTCTCTCTCTATCTATCTATCTCCATCTCTGTTTCTCTCTCTCTTTCCATCTCCTCTCTTTTCTCCTCCTCTTAGTTTTTCTTCTCTTCTCTTCTCTCTCTCTTTCTCTTCCCTTCCCTTCTCTTATATTCTATTTTCTTCTCCCCTATACTCTCTCTCTCTCTTCTCTTCCCTTCTCTTATATTCTATTTTCTTCTCCTCTCTCTCTCTCTCTCTCTCTCTCTTTCTTCCTCTCTTCTCTTCTCTTCCCTTCTCTTATATTCTACTTTCTTCTCCTCTCTCTCTCTCTCTCTCTCTCTCTCTCTCTCTCTCTCTCTCTCTCTCTCTCTCTCTCTCTCTCTCTCTCTCTCTCTCTCTCTCTCTCTCTCTCTCTCTCTAACACTCTCTCTCTCTTTAACACACACACACACTCTCTCTCTCACTCTCATTCTTCAGTGCCCCATCTTCCTCTACCCCCCCCCCTCCCCTCTCCCCCCTCCATCTTCCCACCTCAAGCCACTCATGCGACCGTTTTTATTCAAAATCTTCTTTGCAAATGTTTGGCTGGACGAAATTTACGTCAGAGTTCAGGTTTTATTTTTTCCTTTGTTTTTCTTAAAGAAGGTGACACTGAAGTGATCTTGAAGACGTGTATGTCTATTTATTCTCCCCGACACATAATTAGAACCCTCACCCCAACGCACACAAACCAGGTTCAATAAAACACACACTTGCACAGGGACAGACATGGGGAAAAGCAGACAGTCACACGTGCATCCATGGACACATATGCAGTATATACATAGAAACAGTACATATACAGGACACGTATAAACATACACACACACGTACATACACATTCTAACTAGTACCTACATACATACACATACACATCCTCTCTCACACACACACAGATACACACACTGACACGCACAAACATACACACACACACTGACACGCACAAACACACACTGACACGCACAAACACACACACACACACATATCCACACACACACATCCACACACACATCTACACACTCACACACACACAGAAACCAGGTCCTAATAATGAGACATCTAGAGTACATTTGTCATTACGTGTCCAGTTCTCAATCAAACCAACATATACACACCTAAACCAACTTACATTTTGAGGGTCAAAGGTCAAGCGATTATTTATGTAAATAAGGACCCTTTTTTTTTTCTTCTTCTTCTTCTTCTTCTTTTGAATTCTTACATACCAAGGAACTAGTCTGGTTACTAGTTCAGGTGGAAAATGTATTGGTAGGTTCTGTGTTAGTTAAAGGTGGTAGGTAGTATGTGTACCTTGAGGATTACTTGAAATACTGAAGTGTTAAGGATATTTATGTGTACATAGGATACATGAATTACAAGAGGGAGACACGTAAGGATACGTGTTAGAGAAAGAGGCTGAGATCTTGGGATCAGGTCTTACGTCTCGTCTTGTTTTGATGCTTGTTTGTTTTCTTGATGGCTTTAGAGTTATTGAAAAAAAGGAAAAAAGAAAAAAAAAGAGCTATAGTTTGAATCTTAGAAAAACGGGAAAAAATAGATGATTGTTCTATTATTAGTGTTAGTTTGTTTGTATAGACTATATATCTATCTATCTATCTATCTATCTATATATACATATATATATATATATATATATATATATATATATATATATATATATATATATATATATATATATATATATATATACAAGTTGTGTTTGTTATGAAATATACATGTGTGTCTAGCCGTCGGTGTGTGTATGTGTTTTGTGTGTGTGTCTGTGTGTGTGTGTGTGTGTGTTTCAGTGTATATGTATGTATATGTGCATGTGTGTGTATGGCAACATAATTAAAAACATATACACATCCACTCACAATCACCCAACATCCACATATACCCACCCATCCACGTACATGCATGTGTATAAGTATCATTCCACCCAAAGCCTGTATGTATGTATGTACGGTCAGACGCAACCAAAACCTCGCCATCTCTGTCAATAAAATGCAATAAAATCCTTAACTGCAATCAATTTTGGATTGTTCTGAACTCGTCCAAATAAGAAGGATTTGAGGAGGTAGGATACCTTTTGAAGCTTTGACATTGGAATGGGGGGGGGGGAGAGAGGGGGTGAGCCACAAAGTTCTACAAAATTTGGG
>NW_028234440.1:265262-284236 GCF_977035675.1 Penaeus japonicus
ATACTACTACTAATAATAATAATTATGATAATGATAATAATAATGATAATAATAATAAAACGAACAACACTAATAATAACAGTGATGATCCCTGTAATAACACAGATACTGATAACACTAAAAGCAATGACGAATTAATATAAAAAAAGCAAGATGATCACTCAACGCTGCCTTCGCTTAGCAGTTGGCAAGCATTGTTAAATAATTGCTCTGATAAACGAACAATCGACGGAAAGCATTAGGTCTTGTAATAGATTGTCTCTAATGATATACAATTAGGAAATTGGTCTGGTCACGTGACGGACATCTTAAGTGAGTATAGGAGAAGGGGGAGGGATGGGGAGAAGGGGAGAGGGGGAGAGGGAAATGGGGAGGGAAAGATTGGAAAGGGAGGTGGGTGAGAGGTTGGTTGGGGGGGGAGAGGAGAGAGAGGGGGGGGAGTGGGGGGAGGGAAGGAGGGAAGAGAGAGAGAGAGAGTGGGGGGGGAAAAGAGAGAGAGAGAGAGAGGGGGGGGGGAGGGAAGGAGAGAGAGAGAGAAGGAGAGAGAAGTGGGGGGGAAGGAAGGAGAGAGTGGGAGAGAGAGAGAGAGAGAGAGAGAGAGAGAGAGAGAGAGAGAGAGAGAGAGAGAGAGAGAGAGAAAGTGAATGAAAAAGGCGGAAGAAAAGAGAGAGGAAAAAGGAAGAGAGGGGAAGGAATGAGGAAGAAGGAGCGAGCAAGCAAGAGAAAGAGAGAGAGAGAAAGAGAGAGAAAAGAGAAGGGAGGGAGAGAAGGAGAGACGGAAAGAGAAAGAGAGACGAGAACCAGAGACGAGACAGTGAAGAAAAAAAAAAAGTGGGGAAGAGGAGGAAGCAGAAAAAAAAAACATGCCAGACTAATGGAGACAACAAATAAATAAAAAAGCAAAGCAAAACAAAAGCAAAAAAGAGTCACAAAAGACTCGAAAACAGACAGAGCACAAAAGAAAGAAAGAGAGAGAGAGAGATGCCAGCGAATATCTGCCATCCAAAAAGAGGCTTCGGAATGCCCGATGGTCTGATAAACATGTTTCTGTGGCAGGTAAACGGTCGAAGCTACAGGTGTTTACGGTTCTTTAGTCTCCCCTTCGCGTACGATGCATAGAAAACGGGGTTCGAAAATTATGGCTGCCACTCACAGCTTGGTTGTTGAAGCTGAGAATACAGGGTTGTCGACTTGTATGGCCTGAGATTGCGATAAATGATGACTTCGGGTGAAGGTGATAGAGTGGGAGGCAGAGGAGGAAGAAGAGGAGGAGGAGGAGGAAGGAGAAGAAGATGTGGAGGAGGTGGAGGAAGTAGAAGAGGTTGATGGGAAGGAGGGGGAGGAGGAGGAGGAGGAAGAGGAAGGAGAAGAAGATGTGGAGGAGGTGGAGGAAGTAGAAGAGGTTGATGGGAAGGAGGGGGAGGAGGAGGAGGAGGAACAAGAAGAGGTGGTGAGGAAGTAAGAGGTAGATGGGAAGGAGGAGGAGGGGGAGGAGGAGGAGGAAGGAGAAGATGAAGATGTGGAGGAGGTGGAGGAAGTAGAGGTTGATGGGAAGGAGGGGGAGGAGGAGGAGGAGGAGGAAGAAAAAGAAGAGGAGGTGGAGGAAGTAGAGGTTGATGGGAAACAGGGGGGGGGAGGAGGAGGAGGAGGAGGAGGAGGAGGAAGTAGAGGTTGATGGGAAGGAGGGGGTCTTTCGGCTTAGTTCCCGGCTTCTTAAGTCCTTACTCGGAATCCTTTCCTTCTTGTTCCTATCTCTTCCCTGCTCGCCTCTTATTCGTTCTACCTTAAGAAACTTCCTTCTCCCTCTCCCTTCGTCTTAGTCTCATCGCGAAAGGAGGAAGAGGAGCTTCTTAAGAGGAGGAGGAAGTAGAGGTTGATGGGAAGGAGAAAGAGAAGGAGGAGGAGGAGATAGAGATAGACGGAAAGGAGGATGAGGATGAAGCAGAGGTGGAGGAAGTAGAGGTAGATGGGAAAGAGGAGGAGAAGGAGGAAGAAGAGGTAGATGGGAAGGAGAAGGAGGAAGAGGGGGATGAGAAGGATGAGGACGAGGAAGAAGAAGAAGAGCAGGAGGAAGAAGTAGATGGGAAGGAAGAGGAGGTGGAGGAGGAAGAAGAGGAAGGAGGAGGGAGAGGTAGATAGGAAAGAGAAGGAGGAGAGGGTGGTGGTGGTAAATGAGAAGGAGGAAGAGGAGGAGGAGGAGAAAGAGGTAGATGGGAAAGAGATGGAGGAGGAGGAGGAGATGGTGAAGGAGAAGTGATGGGAAGGAGGAGGAAGAGAAGGTGAAGGAGACGGAAGAGGTAGAGGAGGAGGAGGAAGACATGGAAGAGAAGGATGGAGAAGGAGCAAAATAAAAAAAAGAAGAGGAAGAAGAGACGAAGAAAATGGAGGAGGAGGAGGAGGGAAAGAAAGCAAGAGGTGTAAAATGATGATCATAAAGAGGAGGAAAGGGAATCTGAAGAAGAAAAATGAGGAGATGAAATTAATGGAATATAGATAAAAGGAAAAAAAAAAAGATGAATAAAGATAAGAAAATATGAATAGAAGATGAATAGAAAAAAAACAAGACATAAAAGAGAGAGGGAAATGTAAAAAAAAGAAAAAAGAAAAAAATAATCTGATGACGATTATCAAAAATAAACCAAACACGAGGAACTCAAAAAGAACAGCAACGCTAATTCAAACGACAAACAAACCATCCAAAGACTACACACCAAGACCCAATAATCAAATCAGGTGTAGACAGCCAGGGTACAGGTACACTGGTATAGGGTCCAGGGTCCAGGGTACAGGGTCCAGGGTACAGGGTACAGGGCACAGAGGAGGGGGTATGGGGACGAGATGACTGGAGGGTAAGGGTGGACAAAGAGGGTCCCCTTGATGCCATACCGACAAAAGGAGGGTTGTCAGCAAAGGGGTGTATGATCACAGGGGATGAAAAGAGGGGTTGAGATACCATCGGGAAAAGGGGCGACCAGAAAGGGTGCCGTATGGGTGAGAGAGAGAGGGGGAGGGGAGGGAGGGAGGGAGAGGGAGGGAAGGGGGTGAGAGAAGGAGGGAAGGAGAGGGAGAGGGGGGGAGGGAGGGAGGGAGGGAGGGAGGGAGAGAGAGAGAGAGAGAGAGAGAGAGAGAGAGAGAGAAAGAAAGAGCGAGAGAGAGAGAAAGAAAGAGCGAGAGAGAGAGAAAGAAAGAGCGAGAGATAGAGAGATAGAGATAGAGAGAGAGAGAAAGGAGGGAGGGAGGGAGGGAGGGAGGGAGGGAGGGAGAGAGAGAGAGAGAGAGAGAGAGAGAGAGAGAGAGAGAGAGAGAGAGAGAGAGAGAGAGAGGGGGGTAGATAGAGGAGAGAGAGAGAGAGAGAGATAGGAGAGAGAAAGAGACAGAGAGAGAGGAGAGAGAGAGAGAGAGAGAGAGAGAGAGAGAGAGAGAGAGAGAGAGAGAGAGAGAGAGAGAGAGAGTTAAAGACAGATATGCGGCCAGCCATGATCACACAGACACTCCCTGATTAGGTCGTTTAGGGCTGTTCCGTGGTCGGGCGGTTCGGCTTTTAAGAGGACCGTTTCCTTTTTTTTTTCTTTTTTTTTTTCTTTTTTTCAGGGGTTTTAGGGAGGTGTTGTGGTTTTCTAAGAGGTTGTCTGGAGGGTAGGTTTGCCTTTGAAGTCTTCGAAGAGGTTTCACAATCAATCAAGATCACTTTGGCGCTTAGGATTAAGTCGTTGGAGGCTGTTCTGTGGTCTGGCGGTGTACACGCCTTTTTAAGGTGTACACGGCTTTTTAATGTGTATACGGCTTTTTAAGGTGTACACGGCTTTCTAAGGTGTACACGGCTTTTTAAGGTGTACACGGCTTTTTAAGGTGTACACGGCTTTTTAAGGTGTACACGCCTTTTTAAGGTGTACACGGCTTTTTAAGGTGTACACGGCTTTTTAAGGTGTACACGGCTTTTTAAGGTGTACATGGCTTTTTAAGGTGTACACGGCTTTTTAAGGTGTACATGGCTTTTGAAGAGGCTTTGGGGACGACTTTTCTTCAGGGGGTTTAGTTGGGGTGGGAGTTGGGGGTGGTTGGGAGTTCTAAGGGTCTTGCTAGAGGGTTTGATGTCTTCATATGGCTATTTACAAGCAACCAAGGTCACAGGGATGCTTCTGTTTCCGATGTTTAGGGTAGTTGTTGACAGGGTGTGGTTATTAGGGTGACCTTTTTTCTTTAAAGGGTTTTACGGGGTTCTGTGGTTTCTAAGAGGTTGGCTAGAGGGTTTGACTGTCTTTGAAGTCTTTAGAAAGTTTTTTTTATATAATCAGATATTTTGGGTCATTTCTTGGTTGGAGTTTTTTGTTTATTTGTTATTATAGTCTTCCAAGAATATATATATATATATATATATATATATATATATATTTTTATTCTTTCTGAAGTCTTTGGAGAAGCAAGATCAGAAAGGCACTTCTAATTAGTCTATATGCGCGGTTGAGGTTTTTGGAAAAATTGAAGGATCGAGGTAGAATTTTTTTTTTTAACATAGGCTTATTTCAAATCCTAGTTTTGGATTCTGGCGTCCTTCCGAAAGGTGTTTTTTTTTTTTCTATTGTTTATTTTGGAAATCTTCGGAGCGCGATTTGAAACATGATCGATCAATAATGAGGGACACTTTTGAATGAGTAATGTGAATTGTTCCTTTCATGGTCAATTTTTCGGGTGATGGAATGGTGTTCATAATAGGGGCTATTTACGGGCGTATAGGAGGCTTCTAAGGCCCCATTTTAGCGGGTCTATTTTACCGAGGGGTTTCCAGGGGTTCTAAGAAGGTCTCATAATGAGGTTCTTTTTGTGTATCTTAAAGTTCTTATTTCGTTTTCCGGGCTTCCGCACTTTCAGAAAGTGTATAGTCGGTCAGTAGCTTTTCGATAGCATTTCAGTGTTTTTTTCTTTTTTTTATAGAAAGGTCGTCATTTTAGTCGTTATAGTCTTTAGGAAGAGATAAAAGTAAGGAAAAAGAGGGGAAGACAGAGAGAGAGAAAAAGGAGAAAAAAAGAGAGAGAGAAAAGAAATAGAACAAGAGAAGAAAAAACAGAGAGAGAGAAGACGAAAGAAAGAGGGAAGAAAGAGAAAAAAATAGAGAGAAAAGAAAAGAGAGGAACGAGGAGAAAGAGAAAAAAATAAGAATTAATAAAGAGAGAAGAAGAAAAGGAGAGAAAAGAAGAAAAAGAGAGAAAAAGAAAGAATCAGAAAGAGAGAGAGAGAAAAGAAGAAAGAGAAAAAGAGAGAATCAGAAAGAGAGAGAGAGAGAGAGAGAGATAGAGAGAGAGCCAGCAAGGAGAAAGGGGTAGCTAGTGAGATATCTCTCCATCTTTGATATGTGAGTCCGGTTGAACCCTTGCATTATTTATAAACATATTTTTTCCCCTCTTCATGTTGCTTTCACTGAGCAACTTCGAAAGAAAAAAATATGTTTGCGAACGCGAATTAAACTTCATTTGTTGGTAAGTTATATTAGCTTTGCTCTGACCTGTCAGCGCGAGCCTTAATAAAGAAGTGGAATTAATTAGATTAAAGAGGAATTTTATTTAGTATTTTTAGTATTTTTTTTTTTTTTTTTTAGTTTGGAGGATAATAGTGAAAGTTATATGTCATCATCATGATAGTAATGATCATGATGAAAATAATTATAATGATGAAGGAAATGTTTATGGTAGTTATGATATCAGCAGTAATTATATGATGATAATTATGCCATAACGATAATAACAATCATTAGGAAAATAGTGGTAGAACAATAATGGTAATTTTCTTGATGATAATGATATTTCTACTTAAACAACTACTATTATTACTAGTTGTAGTTTACTAATGATGATTATGATGATGATAATGATGACGTAATATTGATCATGATAATAAATAGCAATGATGATGATAATGATAGTAATAATGAAAATTGATAACAATAATAATGATGCTAATAATAATGACAATAATAATAATTATAATGATAATGTTAATGACTCTCGTAATCATAATCATCATAATGATAACAACATTTGAGCCATAACAAACACATAACTTCCACATTAACAAACAAAACAAACAAAAGCAAGAACAAGAATTGTACCCAAGATAATTTCATTCATAAATAAATTCGAAAATGAAAGTTCTCGTTTTTTTTGTTTGTTTGTTTTTATCTATATCGATTTACTGATATGTTTTTATTGATTTAGTTCTGTTTCATGTTGTTGTTTTATTTGTGTGTGTGTGTGTTTGTGCGTGTATGTTTGTGTGTGTGTGTGTGTGTGTGTGTGTGTGTGTGCGTTTGTTTGTGCGTGTGTGTGTGTGAGAGAGAGAGAGTCAGTGTGTGTATGTGTATAAGAGAGAGAGAGAGAGAGAGCAAGAAAGCAAGAGAAAGAGAGAGAAAGAGAGAGTAAAAGAGATCATTTTTTTTCTCCGTCTCCTCCTCCGTCACTCATTGCACGACCCTCCAGCTCGAGTACGATAACTGACGTACGATAACAGCTTCCCGGCGATGACGTGTTGATGTACGATAACACCGTGTAAATGGTCTGGACGAGGGTGTTGCCATACCTGTAGCACGGTGTTTATGTGATGCTATCGATGTGCTGATGGGGGGTAGGGGGTGGGGGTGGGATGGGGGGGGTAGCATCGTTTCTCTCGTCACTTTTTCTGCTTTACTCTCTCTCTGTTTCTCTCTCTCTCTCTCTCTCTTTCGATTTCTATAGTTCTCTCTCTCTTTCGATTTCGATTTCTCTCTCTCTCTCTCTCTCTCCCTTTCGATTTCTATAGTATTCTCTCTCTCTCTCTCTCTCTCTCTCTCTCTCTCTCTCTCTCTCTCTCTCTCTCTCTCTCTCTCTCTCTCTCTCTCTCCCCCCTCCCTCTCTCTTTCTCTATCTCTCTCTCTCGTTCTCTCCCTTTCTCTCCGAGGCTACAACTACCTATTCTAGTAGTAGTGATAGCAGAAGCAGTAGGTACAAAGAAGAAAAAGAAGAGGAAGAGGAGAAAAAGTAGGCAGAGAAATAGAAAGAAGGCGAAGTGGTAATGATGATTATAATAATGATGATGATAAAAATGATTATGATAATAAGGATAATGGTAATGATGATAAAATTAATGCTGAAAAAATTAAGAATGATAATCATGCTGATGATAATAATAACTGTAATAATGAAAATGACAACAATAATGAAAAATAAATAATTTTGATGATAATAATAATAATGATAATATGATAGTATTAGGGATAACAAAACAAATGGTTATGGAGATCATTATCATAATAATAACAATGTTAATAAGATAATCAGAAGAGAAATAAACAGACAGAGAGACAAACAGACAGACATGGAGACAGATAAACAGATAAAAATAAAAACTGACAAGCAATTATACAAGCACACAGACAGACATAAGAAAGCAGACAGAAATACAGACAAACAGAAAAATAGATGGGCGGACGCACAAACAGACAGACAAAGAGGAGAACAAGCAAACAGACAGATAAGATAGACAAAGAGACAGACATACAGCCGGTCTGATATATAGAGAGATCGACAAATAGACAAAGAGACAGATGTACAAGCAAACAAACACATATACAGACAGACAAATGGACAACTTTGCAGACACAGATAGACAAACAGACAAGCAGACACATTCAGTCAAACCGACAGATAAGTAGACAGACAGACACATCGATAGACTGACAGGCAGGCACATAGACAGATAGACAGACTGACAGATAAACATGCAGGCAGATAGATACACAGGCAAACAGACAGACACGCAGACAAACAAACAAATAAACATACAGACAGAGAGACACGCAGACAAGCAGACAGACAGACAGACAAATAGACACAGACAAGCAGTCAAACAAACGGATAAACAGACAGATACACATACACACAAACAAGCAAACAGACAGACAGATAAACATACAGACAGATAGACGCACAGACGCACAGACAGACAAATAGACAATAAACAGATAAACAGATAGATAGGCACAGACAAGCAGACAAACAAACGGATAAACAGACACAAGACACGCAGGAAAGCAAACAAACAGACAGATAAACATACAGACAGATAGACACACACAAAAGCAAACACACAGACAAGCAGATAAGCAGACAGACACAAAACAACCGAACATACAGACAGACAGACACAGACAAACAGACACAGACACAAGCATTGCAGACAGACACAAAACAGACGAACAAACAGACAAACAGACACAGAATTGCAGACAGATAGACACAGACAAACAGACAGACAAGAGCTGCCACAACCCTTTCAGTAAGTCCTGAAACATCAATAAAGGACTGACACTCCTTTGCATATAAAGAGGATATCCTGTAACATCCTATCAATTTAATCGGACATTCATCCCGTGATACTATCAGATTAAAGTACACACCGACAAATCATGTATGTATATGCGTTCTTGATTCGTGTGTGTGTATTATATGAGCGTGTGTACGTGTGTGCGTGTGTGTACGTGTGTGCGTGTGTACGTGTGTACGTGTGTGCGTGTGTACGTGTGTGCGTGTGTGCGGGTACCTAATCACCTTACGCTCATGACCCCGAATTTTAAATCGGAGGGTCATGAGGAGGGTACGCTTGACCCGCAGCCGGTCGGAAATAGCAGCGGAAGGAGGAAGAGGAGGAGGAGGAGGAAGAGGAGGAAGGGGAGGAAGAGGAGGGGGAGGTGGAGGTAAGAGGTGGTGGTGGAGGAGGAGGAGGAGGAGGAAGTGGTTGTGGTGGAGGAGGAGGAGGAGGTGGTTGTGGTGGAGGAGGAGGAGGAAGTGGTGGTGGTGGTGAAGGAGGAGGAGGTGGAAGAGGTGGAAGAGGAGGAGGGAGTGGAAGAAGAGGAAGAGGGGAGGAGGAGGAGGAAGAGAAAGATTTGGAAAAGGAAAAGAAGGGGGGGGGGAGAAGAAGAAGAATAGGGAAAGGAAAAGGAAAAGGAAGAAGAGGAGAAGGAGGAAGAAGAATAAGAAGTGGAGAAGCAGATACAAGAAGAGGAAGCGAGGAAAAGATCTAGAAAATAGAGGAAGATGAAGAGGGGGCGAGGAAAAAGGAAGAATAAGGAAGAGGGAAGCAGGGAATGAAGAATCTTGAAGAGGAAGAGGAAGAGAGGGCGAGGAAAAAGGAAGAATAAGGAAGAGGGAAGCAGGGAATGAAGAATCTTGAAGAGGAAGAGGAAGAGAGGGCGAGGAAAAAGGAAGAATAAGGAAGAGGGAAGCAGGGAATGAAGAATCTTGAAGAGGAAGAGGAAGAGGGGGCGAGGAAAAAGGAAGAATAAGGAAGAGGGAAGCAGGGAATGAAGAATCTTGAAGAGGAAGAGGAATAGAGGGCGAGGAAAAAGGAAGAATAAGGAAGAGGGAAGCAGGGAATGAAGAATCTTGAAGAGGAAGAGGAAGAGAGGGCGAGGAAAAAAGAAGAATAAGGAAGAGGGAAGCAGGGAATGAAGAATCTTGAAGAGGAAGAGGAAGAGAGGGCGAGGAAAAAGGAAGAATAAGGAAGAGGGAAGCAGGGAATGAAGAATCTTGAAGAGGAAGAAGAAGGGAGGCGAGGAAAAAAAAGAATAAGGAAGAGGGAAGCAGGGAATGAAGAATCTTGAAGAGGAAGAGGAAAGAGAGGCGAGGAAAAAGGAAGAATAAGGAAGAGGGAAGCAGGGAATGAAGAATCTTGAAGAGGAAGACGAAGACAGGGCGAGGAAAAAAGAAGAATAAGGAAGAGGGAAGCAGGGAATGCAGAATCTTGAAGAGAAGAGGAAGAGAGGGAGAGAAAAAAAGAAGAATAAGGAAGAGGGAAGCAGGGAATGAAGAATCTTGAAGAGGAAGAGGAAGAGGGGGCGAGGAAAAAGGAAGAATAAGGAAGAGGGAAGCAGGGAATGAAGAATCTTGAAGAGGAAGAGGAAGAGGGGGCGAGGAAAAAGGAAGAATAAGGAAGAGGGAAGCAGGGAATGAAGAATCTTGAAGAGGAAGAGGAAGAGAGGGCGAGGAAAAAAGAAGAATAAGGAAGAGGGAAGCAGGGAATGAAGAATCTTGAAGAGGAAGAGGAAGAGAGGGCGAGGAAAAAGGAAGAATAAGGAAGAGGGAAGCAGGGAATGAAGAATCTTGAAGAGGAAGAGGAAGAGGGGGCGAGGAAAAAGGAAGAATAAGGAAGAGGGAAGCAGGGAATGAAGAATCTTGAAGAGGAAGAGGAAGAGAGGGCGAGGAAAAAAGAAGAATAAGGAAGAGGGAAGCAGGGAATGAAGAATCTTGAAGAGGAAGAGGAAGAGGGGGCGAGGAAAAAAGAAGAATAAGGAAGAGGGAAGCAGGGAATGAAGAATCTTGAAGAGGAAGATGAAGAGAGGACGAGGAAAAAAGAAAGAATAAGGAAGAGGGAAGCAGGGAATGAAGAATCTTGAAGAGGAAGAGGAAGAGGGGGCGAGGAAAAAGGAAGAATAAGGAAGAGGGAAGCAGGGAATGAAGAATCTTGAAGAGGAAGAGGAAGAGAGGGCGAGGAAAAAAGAAGAATAAGGAAGAGGGAAGCAGGGAATGAAGAATCTTGAAGAGGAAGATGAAGAGAGGACGAGGAAAAAAAAAGAAAAAGGAAGAGGGAAGAGGAATGAAGAATCTTGAAGAGGAAGAGGAAGAGAGGCGAGAAAAGGAAGAATAAGGAAGAGGGAAGCAGGGAATGAAGAATCTTGAAGAGGAAGAGGAAGAGAGGGCGAGGAAAAAAGAAGAATAAGGAAGAGGGAAGCAGGGAATGAAGAATCTTGAAGAGGAAGAGGAAGAGAGGGCGAGGAAAAAAGAAGAATAAGGAAGAGGGAAGCAGGGAATGAAGAATCTTGAAGAAGAAGGGGGGGCGAAGAAAAAGGAAGAATAAGGAAGAGGGAAGCAGGGAATGAAGAATCTTGAAGAGGAAGAGGAAGAGAGGGCGAGGAAAAAAGAAGAATAAGGAAGAGGGAAGCAGGGAATGAAGAATCTTGAAGAGGAAGAGGAAGAGGGGGCGAGGAAAAAGGAAGAATAAGGAAGAGGGAAGCAGGGAATGAAGAATCTTGAAGAGGAAGAGGAAGAGAGGGCGAGGAAAAAAGAAGAATAAGGAAGAGGGAAGCAGGGAATGAAGAATCTTGAAGAGGAAGATGAAGAGAGGACGAGGAAAAAAGAAAGAATAAGGAAGAGGGAAGTACCGAAAGAAGAATCTTGAAGAAGAAGAAGAAGAAGGAACGAAGAAGGGTGAGACAGGGGAAGTGGAGGAAGGAAGGATGGATGGAGAAGGGGGGGGGGGGGGGAGGAAGAGGAAGAAGGAACTAAGGAAGCAGAATCTTCGAGAACATGATCTCCGACACGTAGGAAAGTGAGACTGGCTTACCAAAGTGACTCCTTTGTGTTGCTTTGTGTTCTTATTCCTGTTTATTGATTTTGCAACTGGTAAGAACATTGCCAATAGGAATGGTGATGATGATAGTTAGGATAATGAGGATAATGATAGTGATGATGGCAATGATGGTGATGTTAGTGATTATGATAGTGATGATAAAGATAATGACAGTAATAATGATTGTGATAATGGTTATAGTGATAGTGATAATGGTGATAACGATAGTGATGCTAATGATAATGATTGTGATAATGGTCATAGTGATAGTGATGATGGTGATAACGATAGTGATGATAATGCTAATGACAATCATGATTATGAGGATAAGGATGATAAAAGCAGCAAAAACGATAACAACAACAATAATAGTAAACATAAAGTTAAAAATAATAATGATAATACCTACTACACTATCAACAATAATGATAATGATAATAAAACAACTAAGAATGATATAATCGCTACCACTACTAATTATTATCATTATTACTGTCATCACCATTACTATCATCATAACCAAGACGATAATTATAATTATCACTATCACCATGATCCCTCCCCCTTCATCCACCCCCTGCCACCACTCTCCCTCACCCCCCACTACCCTCCCTGTACCCCCACTACCCTTCCTGCTTCCTCCCCGTCCCTCCCCCTTTACCCTCCCTGCCCCCTACCCCTCCCCCCTCCCCCCACCCCAATACACCTGCAAGAACCAGTGGTTGCTAAGATGTTGCAAACTTGGTTTAAGGAAAAGTTTTTGTTATCCAATTAAGGTCAATGCGTAAGACAAAAATGGGAAGAGAGAGAGAGAAGGAGAGAGAGAGAGAGAGGGAGGGAGAGGGAGAGAGAGTAGGTGAGGGAGAGAGGGAGATAGACGGGTGGGAGAGAGAGAGAGAGAGGAGAGAGAGGGAGAGGGGGGGGAGGGAGAGAGAGAGAGAGAGAGAGAGAGAGAGAGAGAGAGAGAGAGAGAGAGAGAGAGAGAGAGAGAGAGAGAGAGAGAGAGAGAGAGAGAGACAGAGGGAGAGAGAGAGGGAGGGAGGGAGGGAGAGAGAGAGAGAGAGAGAGAGAGAGAGAGACAGAGAAGAAAAAGAGAGAGGGAGATGAAGAGACAGAAAGAGAGAGAGAAGGGGAGGGGGGAGAGAGAGTGAGAGATAGAGAGAGGGAGAGAGAGAGAGACCGAGAGAGGGAAAGAGAGAAAGAAGATGAGAGAGAGAATGAGAGAGAGAGAGAGAGAGTGAGATCCACTGCCATATACGGGAGTGGTCGTGCCATGAGGATGAATCCATGACCATAACTTTTTTTTTTTTTTTTTTTTTTCATCTCCACCTCTTCTCCCTCTGACACCTCCTCCTCTTCCACCACATCCTTCTACATCGCCTCTTTTTCCACCTCCATCTCCATTTCTTCTTCCTCCTCCAACTCTACCCCCACCTCCACTCACCTCCTCCTCCTCCAGCCCTACCTCCCCCTCCTCCTCCTTCACTTCCACTTTCTTCTCCACCTCCGCCCCTACCTCCTCCTCCTCCACCTCGTTCTCCAACCCTACCTCCACCTCCATCCCCACCTCCTTCTCCACCCCTACCTCCACCTCCCCCTCTACCCCCACCCCTACCTCCTCCTCCTCCACCACCTCTATCCCCACCTCCACCTCTTTCTCCACCTCCATCCCTACCTTCTCCTCCCCCCCCCACCTCCACCTCCTTTTCCATCCTTATCCTCCCTTCTCCTCCACCCCTACCTCCCTTCCTTACCCCCACCCCTACCTCCCCCCTTACACCCCCCCTCACACCCAAAGCCTCGGGCACAGGACTGACACTTGGCAAATGGGTCAGAAATTATAGTCGCCGAGAGACGAGTGAGTAAGTGAGTAAAAGAATGAATAAACGCTCATTCATCATTCTAATCTTACGAGTTTTTATTTATTTGTTATCTTTTATTTTCTTTGTATATGTCTGTTCTTTCATTTTTTGTATTATTATTAGGGGGAGGGGGAGGGGTAAGGGTGGGGAGATCTAAGGGTGGAGTTTGTTTGTTTGTTTGTTTGACAATTTGAGTTTGTTTGTTTCTTGGTCTGTATGTTTGTTTCTTTGTCTATCTGTCTGTTGTTGTTTTTCTGAGAGAGAGAGAGAGAGAAATAGAGATAGAGAGATAGATAGAGAAAAATAAATAGCTTTGATACTGATATTTGAAAAAAGAGAAAAAAAAAAAGCATTAACGTTGCCTAGACTAATCACAATATTATCAGTAATTATGTAGAAGATATGAAGAGAAAGAGATTAGAACAATAAACAACAATACTATAAATATCGGTGACCTCTCTGCTGGGAAATGAATAATGATGAAATGTGATGAATTGTGGTAATAATGGAAGGAGAGAAAGATGTATTCAATTTGCTTTTTTCTTTGTTTATACATTCTCAGTTTTTTTTTCTTTTTCTTTTATGATTCTCTATTTTTTCCTGTCTCTCTTTCTTCTCTTCTCTACCTGTTCTTTTTCTATCTCTGTCTCTCTTTTGATATATCTCTTCCTCTTTCTCCCCCTTTCTCCTTTTCTTCCCTTCTCTCTTTCTTTCCCTTCTTATGTGTCTGTTTTTTCCTTCTCTTCCTCTATCTCTCTTCTTCTCTTACATCTCTTGAAATCTTTCTCTCTCTTTTTCTGTCTGTCTGTATCTCCCTCTCTTTTTCTCTCTCTCTCTCTTTCTGTCTGTCTCTCCCTCTTTCTCTCTCTCCATCTTATTCGATCACTTAAATTTCCTCAAGTGTCTCCGCTCTACCGTATACCCTCCTCTCAGTGTTACCCCCCCTCCCCCTCCCCAAACTCCCACCTTTATTTACACCTTCCACTTTCCAAAGCCCCCCCCCTTCTCATTCCTTACTCCTATCCCCCTTCCTTTAGTTTCTCCCCCTACATCTTCTCCCCTTGCCACCCCCACCCCCCAATTCTCCCTCTGATCATCTTCCTCTCTCCTCTCCCATTCTTCTTCCCCCTCCTTCCTCTCCTCCCTCCCCAATCCCTCATACATCTTTCCTGGATCCTCTCTCCCTCCTACCCCCTTCTCCTTCTCCCTCCTTATCCTTCCTACCCCCTCCCTCCATCCAGTCTTTCCTTCCCCCTCTCGACCACCTCTAAAACATAGACAGACTGGGAATCCCCTCCCGGTAAACTAACCCCCCTCCCCCCCTCTCCTTCCCAACCCTCCTCTCTCCCTCTCTCCTTCCCACCTCCCTCCCACCCTCTCTCCCTCCTTCCCTCCCTCTCTCCCTCCCACCTCCCAACCCTCCTCTCCCTCCCTCCCTCCCCTCCCTCCCTCTCTCCCCCCTCCCTCCCACCTACTCTCCCTCCCCTATCCTAATCACCCTCCCACCTCCCAACCCTCCTCTCCCTCCCTCCCTCCCCTCCCTCCTCTATCCTAATCACCCTCCCTCCCTCCCCCTCCCACCTCCTCTCCCTCCCCTATCCTAATCACCCTCCCTCTCTCCCTCCCACCTCCCTCTCTCCCTTCCAACCCTCTCTCCTTCCCCCCTCCCACCTCCTTCCCACCTCCCTCCCCCTCCCTCTCTACCTCCCTCCCTCCCTCCTCCCAACCCTCCTCTCCCTCCCTCCCTCCCTCCTTCTCCCTCCCACCTCCAAGACACCGAAAGAGCGCGAATCACCTCCCAGTAAACTTATCAGAGAGTTCCTTTGCAAAGTCATCTCGATTTATGATTATCGATCAACGGCGCTGATAAGGCCGTGTTGTTACAACCCGCTGACTTTCATCGTCAGGAACTACATACTGTCAGCCGGCAGCCTCGTCAGGTAGTACCGCGGGTGGTGGAGAGATGGAGGCGGTGGTGGGGGGGGTTGGGTTGAGTGGAGGAAGGAAGATAGGGGGGGTAGAGGGAGAATGGAAATTGAGGGGGGTGGAGAGAGAGAGAGAGAGAGAGGGAGGTGGGGGGGAGGGAGAGGGGGAGAATGTGGGGGAAGAGGGGAGAGGGGAGAGAGTGGTAGGAAGGGAGAGGTGAGGGAGTGATAGTGAGGGAGAAAGGGGAAGAGGGAAAATGAAGGAGATGGGGGTAAGGGGGTGAGGAGAGAGAAGGGGAGGGTAGAGAAGGGGAGGGGGGGGGTATAGGGAAGAGCGATGAAGAAGGAGGGTTAGGACGGGAAGAGGGGAAGAGGAGGGGAAGGGAAGAATAGGAAAGGAGGAGAGAGAAGTAAGACGAGAAGGAATATAGAAGAGGTTGAATAAAAAGCGAAGAAGGAGGAAAGGCGATGAAAGGAGAAAGAAAGAAGATAAAGTGAAGAAATAGAAAAGGATGTAGGAAGAAGTGGAGAGAGAGGAAGAGGTGCAAGAAGGAGAATATGTGTAAAGAATGAAAAAATGGGAATAACGGAGAATGGGAAGAATACAAAAGAAAACCGACAAGTTAGAGAATGAAAAGGAAGACGAAAGTATGAAATAGTAAATAGGGAATACAAGAAAGACAGAGATGAAGAAAGAGATAGAAAAAAAAAAAACAGAAAGAGACAAGAAAAGAAAAGAAAAGAAAAAACTAGAGAAGAAGAAAAAGAAACCTTAAGAGAAAAAAGAAAAAAGAAAGAAGAAAAAAAAAGAAAAAACTTAAACAGGGCAACGGGTAAAACCGTTACGAACTCTCGTACGCAGAATGAATTAGACGGTTAAAACAGGATTCAATAGATGGTTATAAGAAATAGGGTAGTTAAGTGCTAGGTAAAGGGGTGAAGGGTGAAAAGAGGCCAAGTGTTGGAAAGGGTTAGAGAGAAGGGAATGGGATGTTTCAGATGATTAAGGAGACAGGAGAGAGATAAGAAGATTAGGGGGATAGATAAGAGGGGTTGTGTTAAGAATGAGGGTGGTGGGAATTGTGATGATTATTATGGTATTTAAGGTGAGAAATAGTAATGATGATGATTGTGATTATGTTGATGAGTGGTGTGAGGGCTGTGGGTGTGATATTAAGAATGGTAATAATAGTTATGATAATATAGAAATATATTTAATGATGATAACTATATCAATGGTAATGATGATAGTAAAGTTAATAATGATAATGGCAATAATGATAATGATAATAACAATAATGATAATGACAATAATGATAATGATAATAATAATGACAATAATGATAAAAATAATGATAAAAATAATGATAATGATAAAAATAATGATAATGATAAAATGATCATGATCATAATAATGAAAATAGCAATGATAATAATAACAGTATTATGGTAATAACATTAAGTACACATTCCAACAACAAGAATAACAACGTTGATAACCACCATCATAACAATGCCAATAAAGATTATGATAAAAAATAAACATGATAGAAACACCAACAATAACAAAACAAAGACACCACCACCAACAATGACAACAAAAACAAAGACATCAACAAGAACAACAATAACAACAAAGACAACAAAGACAACAAAAACAAAGACATCAACAAGAACAACAAAAACAAAGACATCAACAAGAACAAGAACAAAAACAACAGACACCACCACCAAAAAACAAAACAAAAAAAAAACATCAACAACAAAGACAGCAACAACAAAGACAGCAACAACAACAACAAGAGCATGAGGAGAGAGCGCTGGATGGTCCAAATCCTCAGCTGACGAGTCGAAGAAACCCAGATCAGGTACAGATAAAGTTAATCAAGAGGGTGGTGGGGTTATGTCATTAATTAATTTGAATCAGCTTGAATTTAATTAGCATTTGGCGAAAGGGGGTGGAGGTATGGGGCTGGGACATCATAACTATGTGATTAGTGTCATTATCTAAAATGATTATCGTTATTTGTATCATTATTATTGTTGTTAATATCATTATGATTTTTATTATTATAATTTATTGTTCTTTATGATGGTAATATCGTTATCATTAGTAGCAGTAGAAGTAGTTGTGGTAGTTATAGTAGATGTAGTAGTAATAGTAATGACAGTAGTAATAGTAGATGTAGTCGTGATAGTAGTAGTAGAAGTATCAGTAGTGATAGCAGTATTAGTAGTATTAGTAGTGGTAGTAGTAGTAGTAGTAGTGTTAGTGGTAGTGGCGGCCGTAGTAGTAGTAGTAGTAGCAACAACAGCAGAGATTAGCAAGAGAACGAAGCAAGGAAATGTTCAAAAAGAGAAAATTCGAAGAAGGATGCATAATATCTCAAGAAATGACTGTAGACGGGATAAGAATATTGCTACAAGTGTCCTAAACTATCTCATAACCAACATATTATGAGGTGGGAAGATGAGGTAGCAAAGATAATGCTTTGGAAATTATCTAAGGAGTTTAGATCCCATAGAGGAAAGACATGATATGAATGCAATATATAAAATGTAATTGAATCACAGGCATGTTTGAAAGAAAAAAAAAGAAAAAAAAAATATATATATAATAGTGTTAGAGCATAACAAACCAGGCCTAACTGTGGTAGTTAAGGTGTAGGAGGTTTTGGTTATCAATAGATCTAGAAAATACCATTTGTTCCAAAAATAGCAAAGAAAAAAACAAAAAACAGGATTTACAATACTGGTCAAAATATGAAGAAGCAAAAATGTGAAAAAAGAAGGAAAGATAGAGATGATACATAATACTATTGTATAATTTTTGGAAAGAACATCAAAAGACATTGGAACCTATGTGATACAAAGAGATACAGAGCGTTCAGTTGAAATATTGCAAAAAGGTTACCTTCTTGATACAGCAAGATTTTCAATAAGGTGCTGAACTAAAGAGGAATATGCCTATGATGTATTGTACCTTAGAATACAATACTCATGCTGATGTTGATAAAGATAGTAATAAGAATAATAATTATAATGATCTGATAACAATAACAATTAATAATTGTTATTATAATTACCATTATTGTCATTAGATATATTTTTATTCTCATCTTTATTGCTATTATTGTTATAATTGTTGATGTTACTGATATTATTTTAATCCTCATTGGTGTTATTGTTATCATTCCTGTTTTATACATGATATTCTTTACCAGTATTACTATCATTGTCGTCATCATTATTTTTATTGTTATCCTTTTTATAATCATTATTGTTATTAATACTATTGTTGTTATTATTACAACTATTGTTATTAGTATTTTTGCTATCATTTTCAATGCCATTGTTATAATTAAAATCATTATTATTGTCATCATCATTACAATCTTTACTATCATGCTATCATTATAATCATTATTATCACTGTCATTATTATTGTCATTATTATCTTTGTCACTATCATCATTGTAATCATTATCATTATGACCATTATCATTGTCATTATAATCATTATCATTATTATTGTTATCATTATAATTATTATCATTGTCATTATCATCATTCTGACCATCATGTTTTCCTTTTAATCATCATTGGTGTTATTTTCATCTTTACTATTTTACATACCATTATATATCTTACGCTTCTTGATTTCTTAAGCCCATGAATATACTCCAATATTTTTTATTTTTTAAAATCATCTTTTAATTATCTATTTATCTTTTTATTTATTTATTTTTAATTCTTTTATCTATTTATCTATTAATTTATTCATGAGGCACCATTTTTCAGCTCCGAGGCAATC
>NW_028234440.1:284336-296135 GCF_977035675.1 Penaeus japonicus
AGGGATGGGGAGGGGATGGGAGAGAGAGGGAGAGGGAGAGGGATGGGGGGAGAGGGATGGGGATGGGAGAGTGAAGGAGAGGGATGGGGGTCGAAGGAGGGACAGGGGAGGGGATAGGAGAGAGAATGGGAGGGGAGAGAGAGGGGTTGGAAGAGGGAGGGCGAGGGACGGGGGTTTGAGAGAAGGAGTTTGAAGGGGGGTTGAAGGGATGTTAGGGATGGGGGTATGACGATATGTGGGAGGAATGGGGTGAGGGTTAGTGGAAGTAGGGAGAATGGATGAGAAAGATAAAGGGAGAGAGTGGGTAAGAGGGAGAAGAGGGAGTTTAAGGGGGGGAGGTATAGGGGGAGAGAAAGAAGGATAGGGGGAAGGGGAGACAGTGGGATGTGGAGGATAGGTTAGCGGGTTCGGGGGAAGGGGAGGGTAGGGGAGGTGAGAGAATGAAGGAAAGGGGAAGGGAAAGTGAAATGAAACTGGAAATAGACAAAGGGCAGGAGAGGGGGGGGGGATGGGTAGGGTACAGAGGAATATAACTTGAATGGGGGAAAGGAGGGGAATGGGGGCTATAAAAAGATGATGTATGATGAAAGAAAGAGGAGGATAAAGAAGGTAGGAATAAATAAATGGATAAGATTGGGTTATGCAGATAATAATGAAAATAATAATGAGAATGATAACAATGATGATAATAACGATGATGATAAAGATGCTAAAGCACTGAGGATAACTATTATAGTAATGATGATAATGATAATGATAATAACAATGATAACATTGGTGATAATAATGATAGTAGTAAAAAAAAACAATAACGATAATAATAATTGCAATAATGATAATGATGATAATCATAACCATAACGATAAAAATGATAACAATGACACTGATAATAACAATCAATAGTTATTTATGATAGCAAAAATTAAAAAATGAATAACAGAATAGATAAATGTATGAAAAGGTGAACAAATAAACAAGCAAACGAATTACCATCATCGAAAAACAAAGAAAGGGAAGACAAATAATGACAAGAGAGAGAGAGAGAGAGAGAGAGAGAGAGAGAGAGAGAGAGAGAGAGAGAGAGAGAGAGAGAGAGAGAGAGAGAGAGAGAGAGAGAGAGAGAGAGAGAGGAAAAAAAAAAACATTTCTTAAAGACAAGAGTAATGTTAATAACAAGAACAGCTTTGAGATCCAGGTAATTAATGCTAATGGAGAAAGTGGCAGCAGGTAACAGGTACTTAGCAGGTAAACAGGTGCCTGCTTCGCTACCTGCGAGGGAGGGGGAGACGGTGGGAGGGATGAGAGAGGGAGAGTAGGAAGGAGGGATGAGAGAGATGGGAGGGAGGGAAGGTGGGATGGGGGAGGGAGATGGATGGGAGGAAGAGAAGGAAGGAGGGAAGAGGGAGGGAGAGAAGGATGGCAGGGAGGGAAGGAGAGAAGGAGAGAAGGAGGGAGGGAGAGAAGGAGGGAGGGATGAGAGAGGGAGAGAAGATGGGAGGGAGGGAAGGAGGAATAGGCGAGGGAGAAGGATGAGAGGGAGAGAAGGAGGGAGAAGAAGACGTATAAAAGGCCGGGGGAAAGAAGGAAGGAGGAAGTGAGTGAGGGAGGGAGAGAAACAGGGAGGGAGGAAGGAAAAAAAGAGAGGGAGGGAGACAGGGAGGAAAAAAGAGAGGGAGGATGAAAGAAAGGGAGGGAGGGAGGGAGGAAGAAAGGAAGGGAGGGAGGGAGGAAGGGAGGGAGGAAGGAAAGGAGAGAGGGAGAGAGACAGGGAAGAATAAAAGAGGGAGGGAGGAAGGGAGGGAAGGAAGTATCTGAATTTTGTCATCATCATATCTGTTGTCTGTGCAAGCGTGTGATGATAATGAAAATGATAAAAATGATGATAATGATGATAAGGATAATAATGACAATAATAGCCCTCAATATGAACAAATATAACATAAATATAACAAAATAAACAGAGGTGTTTGTGATGATTATAATAAGGATAAGGACAATAATGTTAAAGTTAATGCAAAGTTATATCTGGAAAAGAACACTCATAAAAGATATGTCTAATAATTCAAACATTGATAAGATATATAAACAAAATGAAGATAAAAAAGATAACAGACATGTAAGAAGAAAGAGAAAAAAATGAAAAAGAAAAAAAGAAGTGAAGAAGGGAAAGAAGACCAAGGAGGTGAAGGAAAAAGAAAAAAAAAAAAAAGAAGAAAAAGAAAAAAAAAAAAGAAGAAAAAAAAAAAAGAAGAGAAGAAGAAAGAAGAAAAAATGAAGAAGAAAAAGAAGTGAAAAAGAAGAAAAAGTAGTGAAGAAGAAGAAAAAGTTGTGAAGAATTAAAAGAAGTGAAGAAAAAGAATGAAATAAATATAATAATGAGAAGAAGACTGAGAATATGGAGAAGAAGAAGGAAGAAGGCAAGATAAGAAGAAGAAGAAAAGAAAAGAGAAAGAGTAGAAGAGGGAGAAAAAAAAGGAGGGGAAAGAGGAGCGGAGAAAAGGATGGTAGGAAGGAGGTGGAGTGAGGGGTGAGAAGTAGGGGAGAGAAAGAAAAGACAATGAAAAGAAGATGATGAATTATGATGGACGACGGAGAAGAAGAAAGAAGAAGAAGAAGAAGAATACAAAGTAGAAAAAATAATAGCAACAAAAGAAAAAGAAAAAGAGGCAGAAGAAAAAAAAGAAAAACAATAGAAGAAGGTGATAATAATAATAAAAAGATAACAAAAGAGACAAAGAAAAGAAAAGGAAAATAAAGTTAATCATAAAAAGACGAGAGGAATAAAAAAAAAAGAAATTAAGATTAAAAAACACCCCCCCCCAAAAAAAAAAAAAAAAAAAAAAAAAAAATCTCCACCCTTCACACTTTCCTCCTCTAGGTTCTTATCTTTTCTACATCCTCCCTTCCCCATCCTCATCACCCCCACCCTCCCCTCACAGACCCAAAGAGAAAAGTAAACATCTCTGATTGACAGGATGACGCAGTTTTGGTGCGTGCTTGTGGTAATTTGAAGTGGTAGTTAATGATAAATGAGTATGTTATTATTTAGGCAGGCACAAAGACGGGTGGATGTTAGGATAGTATGTGAGGGCTTTGTTTCGTTGAGGTCTGGGTTGGGCTGGGGAGGGTATGGACGAGGGTGATTGAATTTATTTTTTATTTTTATTTTATTTTTTTTTCTTGTATTGCTTTGTTATTGTATTGTTTGTTGTTTTTAGCATTGCTTTAGGGGTTTTTTTTCGTTTGGTTTTTGTTTTTCGTTTTTTATTGTTGTTGTTGTTATAATTTCTTTATTATTTTTTTGTTTTTTATTATTGTTGTTGTTATTATCATTTCTTTATTGTTTTTTGTTTTTTATTGTTGTTGTTGTTATGGTCATTTCTTTATCATTTTTCGTTTTTTATTATTGTTGTTGTTATTATCATTTCTTTATTATTTTTTTGTTTTTATTATTGTTGTTATTATCATTACTATTATTATTATGATTTATATTATCATTATCATCATTATTACTATTATCCTCTTTCTTAATATCATTATTGTTTAATTATCATGATTACTATTATTACTATTATTAACATCATCATTACCATCATCACTACGATATGATAATGGAAATAATTATGATTATAATATCAATAACAATGGTAAAAAAATCTGAATCATTATCATAACCATTATCCTTATTATTGGTAGTTTCATCATAATTATTCTTATCATTAATAATAATATTATTATTACTATTATCATTACTTTTATTATCACTATTATTAGCAGTATAACTATTAATGTTATCATTATCATCATCATTGTTATTATTATTATAATTATCCTCATCATAATCATCATCCTCACTATCACCATCAATCACCATCACCACACATTATCACCATCATTATCATCACCATCACATTATCATAACATTACCACCACATCATCGTCATCACCACTATCACCATCACATCACCATCATCATTAACACCATCACATCACCACCACCATCATATACTTGTTGTTGTTATTGTTTACAAAAGGAAAGTTTAGGTCTCTTGAATGATGTATAAATTGTTAGCAACTGAGCTTAAGCCACAATAAATCTCTCTAAATCTTGAAATAGTTGGTGATATATTCGCGTGGCTTTTATCGTATCTTCTTTGGGGATGAGTTGCATTGCAATTGGAAAATTGAAAAATCTTTTATATATGTGTCTTTCTGTGTGTCTGTGAATGTGTTTGTTTGTCTATGTGTTTCTCTGTCTGTCTGTCTGAGTATATATATATATATATATATATATATATATATATATATATATATATATATATGTATGTTGTATTCAAAATCACCACATACCATATATATACATACATACATACATACTTATATATATATATATATATAATATATATATATATATATATATATATAATATATATATATACTAATATATATATGGTTTGTGTGCGTTGGCACGATTGGTGTGATATAGTGTGTGTGTGTGTTCGTTTGTTGTGTTGTTGTTGTGTTGAGAGTTTGTTGTGCTGTGTGTATGTGTGTGTGTCTATCTGCATGTCTGTGTGTCTGCCAATAATGTATGTCTTAGAATCTAACATGAACTGTACAAACCATTTAGGCATAGTTCCTATGCCTATTCATGTATATACACTGTTTATAGTATGAACAAACTTTGCAAAATCAATCAAAATCAAATCTGTCTGTCTATGAGTGAAGTGTGTCCTGGGTGTTTAATGTTTTTGTGTGTGTTTTATTTGTGAGTAGTCGTGTCATGTCTATCTGTCGCTATCTCTCGGCTCTCTTCTCTTCTCTCTCTCTTCTCTCTCTCTCTCTCTCTCTCTTCTATTTTTCTCTTCTATATTCTATCTATCTCCCTCTCTCTCTCTTCCCTTTCTCTCTCTTCTCTCTATAACTCTCTCTCTCTCCTCTCTCCTCTTATCCTCTCGATCTCTCACTTCGCGCTCCTCCTCTCCCTCTTTCTCTCTCTCTCTTCTCCTACTCTCCCTCCCATTACTCTTCCCCCCACCCTTCCCTACTCTGCCTCTCCCCCCCCTCCCCCCCCCCCCCCCCCCCACCCCCCCCCCCCTCTCCCCCTCCCCCTTCTTCTTCTCTCTCTCTCCTCACTCCATTCATTGACGTTTTGAACCAAAGGAATAATAAAAAAAAATAAAGAAAAAGAAGAAAAGAAAAAGATATATAAGAAGTAAAAAAAAAAAAAAAATAAATTTATCGATTTGGAATAAAAAAGGGGAAAAATATATAAAAAAAAAAACAAAAAAAAGGGAGTAAATGAATATAAAAATAATAAAAAAAAAAATAAATATAAAAGTTACAAGATCCCTTAAACCAGCCATTCAAAAACCACGACAATAAATCTCTTACCCAGAGCTTTGGGTATCTCCCCAACTGTCGTTATGGATTTGTTTCTTTTTAGGGGACTTTCTCAAACGGAGGCCAGAAGAAATTAAAAAAAAAATCTAAGGTAGAATAAATTAATAATCTCTAGAGAATCTAACACAGCCAAAAATATTCTAAACCTTTTAAGAGTTAAGAGATTTAAAGATCATTCGTTTTGCGTTGGTGTTTTGTTAGTAGGTTATGTAGAGTTATTTTTAGGTTTTAGAGTTTAGGGATAGTAGATATCTGAGTGAAGCTGAGGGCCAATAACAGATTTGGACTTCTTATTTGCTTGGGTTTGATTGTGAAACATCGATTGGTGTTTTGTTTTATTTTGACCGTGCGTTGAGCACCATCAAGCCACTAAATCATATAATTTTCTTAGCCAGGACTCTTCATAATTTCGTATCATTGATATGTTTTAGTCTGGTGATTTTGTTTGTGATATTTAGTTTGAGAGTGTTGGGTTGTGTGGTGTTCTTGGGGGGAAGCGGGTTGTTGTGGTGGTGGTGGTGGGTGTCGGGGGGGGGGAGGGGGTTAGGGTAGTTTATAATTCTCTCTTCCTTCCTCGCCTCTCGTAGCTCTCTCTCTCTCTCTCTCTCTCTCCTTCCCCATCCTTATCCTCTCCGATCTTTCATATATTTCTTGGTTGTGCTTACCTCCCTCCTACCCCTTTTCTCTTCATCTCCTCCTTCCCTCTCTTCTCTGGTATTGTCTCTCCCCTCTTTCTTCTATCTCCCACCCCCTCCTTCCCCCTGGTATCCCTCCTCCCCTTCGTCTCTTCATCTCTTCTCTCTGCTTCTGGACACCAACCCCTCTAGCCTCCCTCCTCCCCTCCCCCTCCCCTCCCCTCTCTCTTTCCTGCTTCTGGTTCCTCATCCCTCTAGCCTCCCCCTCCCCCTCCCCCTCCTCTCCCCCTCTCTCTTTCCTGCTTCTGGTTCCTCATCCCTCTAGCCTCCTCCCCCACCCCCCCTCCTCCCCCTTCCCCTCCTCTCCCCCTCTCTCTTCCTTGCTTCTGGTTCCTCATCCCTCTAGCCTCCTCCCCCCAACCCCCCTCCTCCCCCTCTTCTACCTACATCTTATCCTCCCCCCCTCCCCTCCCAACTAAGATACAACCTTCAGCCACCTATCCTAGACAGAGCTCTCATACCAAGCCAAAGGATTCTAGTCCTAATGCCCTCCTCTCCGTAAGACCCAAAGTCCCTTCCCTCCCTCCTCTCATCCCTTCATTTGCAAAACCATTCGCTTCTCCCGTTTTCTTCACAGCAATTAAACCTGTGAGCTTGTTGTATAAGCAGACACTTGCCTAAATGCTAACTCAGGCTATGTCTTGCTTACTTCGCTTTCGCTCTCTTCATGTTCTCTTGATTTTTTTGCCTCTCTCTCTCTAAGTCTCTCTAGTCGTCCTCGTCCTTCCTCTTTCTCACTCATCTCTCTTGCTCTCTGTCTCATTTTCTCTTTCTTCTGTACCTTCTTTTTCCTTATTCTTTTGTGACTTTCTCTATCTCTCTCTCTCTCCGTCTCTCTCTCTCTCTCTCTCTCTCTCTCTCTCTCTCCTGCCTTCTCTCTCCTCTCTCTCACTCTCTCTCTGTCTCTCTCTATATATATAGATATATATATATCTATATTAACTAAAATATATATTATATACATATATATAACTAATTATAATGATATATATATAATATATATATATATATATATATATATATCTGAGACCAGATCTTTCTCTACTCTCTCTCTCTTTTCTTCCCTCTCTTTCTCTCTGTCTATGCCTCTCTTACCTATTCATATCTTTTCTACAGAAGAAGAAGAGAGAGAAAGAGAAATGAAAAAAGAGAGAACAAGAAATGAGGGAAAGAGAGAGAGAGAGCGAGAGACGAGAGCTCATGTAGAGATCGAGCAGAGAGAGAGAGAGAGATGTACTGAACGGTACATAATCACACCCACGACACGAACCACACGAGGCGACCGCCGAGACGCTCCGCCCCCGCACCCTCGCACGAGAGCAGAGAGCCTAGAGAGAGGAGAGAGAGAGAGAGAGCAGAGAGAGAGTAGAGAGCGGAGCTACAGACGAGAGAGTAGAGTCTCGAAGAGATAAAAATGAGAAAACTTGAGAGCGTCTAGAGAGCGAGAGTGGAGGAGAATAGAAGAAGGGAACAAGAAAAAGGAGAGAGAGAAGAAGTAAGGGCGAGAGAAAAATGAGAGAAGAGAGAAACAAAAAAAAAAAGAAAAAAAAAAAGAAAAAAAAAAATTAAAAAAAAAGAAAATGAATAAAGAAAAAAAAAAAAAAAAGAAAGACAAAGAAAAAAAAATAAAAAAAAAAAAAAAAAAAAAAAAAAAAATGAGGGAAAGGAATGTAAAGAACAAGAAAGAAAAGAAGCGGGGAAAAGGGGAAATGAGAGATCGTTGAAGAGTTGTTGAGGGTCTAAGAAGGAAAAAAATAAAAAGATAAATTCTGATAGAAAATTAAACAAAGAAAGGGGTGAATTGAATATTAAACTGATTAGTGTTTTAGTTAATGAAACAATAATAAAAAAACAAAGAACAAAATGAGTAGACCGATTAGAATGATATTTCAAAATATATAATGATGTGGGTAAGTCTGTAATGATGTAAATGTGTGACCTAATGACATACGGGTAGAGATACGCGTAAAATAAAGTATAAAAAAAAAAAAAGAAAAAAAAAAAAAAACAGAAAGATAAATAGAAATTAAAATTCAAACAATATAAGAAAAAAAAAAAAAAAAAAAAAAGAAAAATGAAATGAGAGAAGAAAAATAAAAAATAATCTAATAAAAAAAAAAATCCCTCAATGAAGAATCGAAAGTAAATGAAAAAAAAAAAAAAAAAACAAAATATTAACGATTTGAGAAAGAAAAAAAAAAAAAATGAAAAAAAAAAATAAAAGAGAGAGTGAGGAGGAAAGTTAGATATTACTAGAGCATGTTGGATTCTCCAGGAATAAAAAAGCATAAAATAAAAGAAATAGGTAGAAAGCGATGAACAATAGCTATAAGGGAAGATAGATAATAAGAGTGAGGGATATAAGTGACGTCTTGTAGTCTAGAGAATGTGAGAATATGTAAAGAAAAGAAAAGAGAAACAGGAGAAAGGAAAGGAACAAAAAAAACAGAGGGAATGAAGAAAAGAAAAAGAAAATAAAAAGAGCCAGAGACACCAGACGGAGAAAGAGAAAAGGAAAAAGAAAGGATAAGATAAGAAAAACAAAAAAGAGAACGAATCAGTCGTCAAGTAGCCTAGCAGGTGCAAGCAAGGAGAAGAAAGAAAAAAATAGATTATAGAGGAGTGAACAAGAGAGAGATAGAAAAGAGACTCTACACTGATGAGGAGAGGCAGTAGATAATCTCATACTAGAAGTGTGGAGAGAGAGAGAAGAGAAGGAGGTTGAGAGTTTAGTGTCAAGGCAGAGAGATAGAGTATGGAAAAGGTAGCGTGTCTGGATGGACTTGTAAGTTTATATGAGTATGTAGTAGTACGATAACCGAGGCGTGAATAGAAATACGAAATAAAGAGACTGCAACAGATATGGGGAGAGACATCTGAAGATTTATTAATTAAATAAAGTATACTCTGTGAAATGATGTATGAAAAGCATAAAAACAATAAAAATAAACTATAAGATAAAATGTTCTGAGAGAAATTCGATAAGAGAAAGAGGAAACAAGAAAGAAAGAGAAAGAGATAGAGAAAGACAAAAAACAAAACACAAAAACCTCTCAGCAGAAAACCCAGGACATAAAATGGCACTTCACAGTCCTCCATTATTCCGCACTGGCACTCTCCTCAGCTGATTCCTGACTTAATCGTTTATCATCATGCAAATGAATGCAAGTCCAAGCATGTCGTTTGAAGTTACACTTAAACAGTAAAGAGGTCGCATGAGGCCCCATGATCTTTGCAAATAAGATTGTCTTTGTGTTTTTTTTTTTCTTCTTTTTTTTTAAGTTCTTATGGGGGAGGTTTTCTTGTTTTTGTTTTTGTTTTTTTCTTTGGATTTCACTTTATCTCTTAGTGGTGGGGGGATTAAGCATGGATGAATTGGGATAAATAAGTAGATAGATAGATGAAACACACATATATACAAATACATACATACACAAACACACACATACACAGAGACATACACACACAAAAACAAACACAGAAACATACATATATATATAGAGAGAGAAAGAGACAACGCACGGGATCCCCACTACCCGTGACCGGCAGAAAAGGAGAGAGGAGAGAGAGAGAGAGACGAGAGAGAGATAGAGAGACGTCGGAAGTCGAGAGAGAGACAGAGATCGCCCCGCGTGATGAGAGATAAAGAGGAAAGACTAGATAGAGACGAGAGAGAGAAGGAGAGAGTAGAGAGGAGAGAGTGGTTCAACGCCAACCACCATTTGCAAGCCAAAAGGATCCTTGTTTTGCAATGGGACAAATATGGCAAATGCAATCAAGTCCGACTTCCATATGTCTGATAAACAAGCAAAATGGCGCCTCCTCCAAAACAATTACACGGTAGACGGTATGAGAAAACAATTAAGAAATCACCATGGCCACAGCTCGCCGAGGGAGGGGAGGGGGAGGGGGGAGGGGGAGGGTGGGGGGGAGGGGGAAAGGAAGAAGGGAAAGAGGAGAAGAGAAAGAAGGGAGGAGAGAGGAGGAAGTGAGAGGAGACGAGAAGAGGGAGAAAAAAAGGGTATAGGGAGGAAAGGGAGGTGGGAGGGGGAAGGAGAAGGGGAGAGGAATGAGGGGGAAGTAAGGAGGGAGGACAGGAAAGGGAGGTGGGAGGGGGAAGGAGAAGGGGGGGAGGAAGGAAGGGAAAGTGAGGAGGGATGACAGGAAAGGGAGGTGGGAGGGGAGGAAGAAGGATGAGAAAAGGAGGTGGGAAGGAGGAGAGGAAGGAGGGGAAAGGGGGGAAGGAGGAGAGGAAAGAGGGGAAAAGGGTATAGGGAGGAAAGGGAGGAAGGAGATGGGGACGGGGGAAGAAGAGAAATAGAGAAAGGGAAGGGGAAGGAGGCGAAAGGGAGGAAGGAGGTGGGGATAGGGGTAGGTTGGTTGGTAAGGAGGGGTAGAAAAAGGGGAATTAGGTAATGGGAGATTAGGTTAGGATGATGAGGAGGAAGGGGTAAAGTGGGAGGTCGGGAGAATGGAGAGGAAGGACGGGGAAATTGAGGTGGAGTCCGAGGACGGGATGAGAGATAGGCGACAAGAAGGGAAAAAGAAGGAGAGAGGGGGATGGAGGGGAAAGAGGGAAAGGAGGAGGGAAGGAGGAAGCTGGATGATAGGGGGTAAGGAGGAGAGAGGGGTAGGGAATTGGGATAAGGTGAGGAAAAGAGAGGGAAGAGAGGAGAGAGGAGAGGAGTGAGAGGAGAGGGGAGGAGTGCGGGAGAGAGAAGGAATGAGAGGGGGAAACAAAAGTGGGGGAAACAAAGGGAAATGGAAAGGAAAAAAAAATAAACAAAGAGGACATAGGATAGAGAGTGAGAGTGGGGAACGAAGGTACGAGAAAAAGAGAAAAAGGACACGATGGAGGAAGAAGGGGGGAGGAAAGAGGAAAAGGGGAGAAGAAAAGAGGAAAGGGGCGAGAAGGAAGGAAAATAGGAAAAAGTGGAATGGAGGGAGGAGGAAAAGTGGAAAGAATAAAGGGGGAAGATAGGGACAAAGTGGAAAATCGGGGAGGGGAGGGGAGAAAGGGGAAGGGGAGGAGGGAGAGAGCAGGGGAGTGAAATGACTTAAATACAGGGTGTGAGTAAAGGCGAGAGGTTGTGAAATCATTCAAAATGGGCGCCTGAAAGGGGAAGGTCTAGGGGAGGGGAGGAAAGGGAGGGGAAAAAAGGAAAGGCGTAGGCGCCGGACAGGTGGGGGGGGGGGGGGAGAAGGGGAGGCGATGGGAGGGGGAGGGGAAGCTAGAGCGGGTACAGGAGGGTTTGGGGGGTGAGGGGGGGCGAGTAAGAGGGAGGGGGGGGAGGGCTCTAGGGAGCGACGAGGGTAGGGGGAGGGGGAGGGAGGGGGGTTTTGGGGGGTGGTTGGGAGTGAGAGGAAGGGGAGGGAAGATGAGGAGCGTGTGGAGCGGTGGTGGGGTGCGGTTGGAGCTGGGAGGTGGTACGGTTGTGGTGAGGGGAGGGGAGCAGGGTTTGCGGGGTGTGAGGAGCGGGTTTTATATACATGGAGGGGAAGAGAGAGAGAGAGAGTTGGTTAGAAGGAGGGAAGGAGGAAAGGGGAGGGGGAAGGAGTAGAGAAGAAGGAAGAGGGAGGTTAATATAGTTATCAGTTGTATTTACTTCAATTATGGAAGCCGTAATGACAGCAAATACAACCGGAATAAGCAAATGGGGGGGCTGGGGGGAGCTTTGTGGCAGTGGGGGGTAGAGGGAGG
>NW_028234440.1:301235-306235 GCF_977035675.1 Penaeus japonicus
AAGAAGAAGAGAAGGAGAGAGAGAAAAAAAAGAGAGAAAGAAAGAAAAAGAAAAAAGAAAGAAAGAAAGAGAGAGAGAAGAAGAAAGAAGAAGAAAAAAGCCCCAAGCGAGCCTTCCTTGCGCCTTCGTCCGCTCTTCCGCTTTAGCATATTCATCAGTCAATCCATCTATCCATCCATTAATTTCCTCTCTCGACTAACAATTATCAATCAGCCATTCCGTTCGCGCTGGACGAGCCATAAATCCATCGGGAAAGTATGCCTGCTTTTTTTTTCTTTTTTTTTCATTATCCTTCTCTCTCCCTCTTTTTCTTTCTTCTCTCTCTCTCTCTTTATACTTTTTCATTATCCTTCTCTCTCTCTCTCTCTCTCTCTCTTGAATGGGCAGGTTGTGTGGGTGGTGTCTGGGTGGGTGGGCGTCAGGTGGTGGGGGTTAGATAGGAGGGGGTGGGGCTAGGGGGTGGTTTGGGGGTGAGGGGTAGGGGGGATAGGGGGATTCTAGTAAGCTGGTTTTGTTTCTCTCTTTTTTCTGTTTTCTGTTTTTTGTTTTTTCCTCTACTTCGATCCAGCTGGCCCTGTTTATCTGTCTGTCTGTTCCTCTCATTTCAATTTATCTGCATCTCTCTCTCTCTCTCTCTCTACGTCTGTCTGCTTATCCTAACCTCTCTCTCTCTCTCTCTCTCTCTCTCTCTCTCTCTCTCTCTCTCTCCTTTTGGCCTTTGACAGAATGTGAAAATCAGCAACAGAAAGGTCTGTAAAGGTTGCAAGATTTTCTGCATCAATTTTAGGAGAGGGTTAGAGGAAGGATTTAATTATACTTTTCTTTTATTTCTTTTTCATTTCTCTTTTTTTTCCTATTTCCATTACTTTTTTTTATGTCTCCCGTTCTTGCTAATAAATTTATTTTTCTTGTTGTAATGATTTATCTTATTTATATTTTTCTTTCTCTTCCTCTTCCTCCTCCTCCTCTTTCTCCTTGTTATTATCATTCATTGTTCGACAGTTATGATGAACATTATCATTATCATTACAATCACCATAACTATCATCATTATCCTTACTGTCACTATAACTGTTTTCATAATTACAATTACCATAGCTATCCTTAATATCACCATTATCATACTGCTCGGCATATCATCTCTACAAAATCAATAAATAAACAATGCAATGCAAACTAGAATCTCCCATATGACGAGCGGGTGTACGCCCATTTGGATGTCTTCCTGTTTGCAATATATTCGCAATAAAACGAAGTGTCATTTGTTATGTTATGTTAGAATTTATGGTTAGCTTATGATAAGCTTAGTGATTACAATGATAATTATTTCACTATATTGCTATGTTGACATGATGGTGATGATGATAATGATAATGATCTAAAAATAGTTATGATAATTATGATGATGCTAATAATGAAAACAATGATGATAATGATAATAATAATAGAAGTTATATATTTACTCATAATTCCTTATCACTCCGACTTTTACTTAACTTTATTACATTTAATCAATTTTTATCATATTTTTCTTCCATCTCATAATACATGACTGAGGTCTATTTACCCTAGAAAAAAGCACCATATATATCAACGATGGTTTACATACCTTTTTTTTCTCTCTCTCTTTCTATTGTTTTCCTTCTTTAATGTGTCTGTTTGTTTATATTTCTCTTACTTAGTTTATAGTTGTCTGTTTGTCTGTCTGTCTCTCACTGACTCACTCCCTCCTCTCTTTATCACTACCTTCTTTCTTCTCTTCCCCTCTCCCTCTCTCTCCCCCCCTCTCTGTCTATCTGTCTCCCCCTCCCTCCCTACCTCTCTTTATTTCTCATTTTCCCTCTCTATCTCTTTTTCTCTCTCTCTCCTTCTTATTCTTCTTTTTTTTTTGTAAGGAGATATTCAGTTCAACATGACCCAGCAAGATTTCTATTCCACGAATTTTAGATATATGCAAAGTAACTTTCTTTTGGCAAAGTGGTAGTGATGCATCAACAATTAGAAAGAACAGAAAGAACACGAACACACACACACACACACACATACACACACACAACACACACACACACACACACACACACAAACAACACACACACACACAACACTATTTCATATACACGACATTAATTTCCATATCCTTATAAATCATAAAATCACTTAACCCCCATACCATTATCATTGCAACATTAACCACCATTTTTTTTCTACCCTAATCTCATGCAATCTATTTCCACAATCTAAAGCAAATATTACCTGGACGAACAACCCGGTCCTTCTCAACTTCAGACTCAGCAACATCAATCTACTTTCACTTGATGTTATTATGAAGTATGTTGATTGTAGATGTAGACTGCACCGGAGGCGAGGCGAGGCTGGGATGCAAGTTGAATTCATTATTGCATGTTGTAGGTTCAACTTCGTTCAACTACTATGAAGTTCAAGTATCATTGGTTCAAACTATTATTGCTTTAACTACCGTTGGTCGGTTCGATTATCGGTTTAACGACTATTACTGTGTTTAAGACTGGTTTAAATACCATTAGTTTGACTATAACATTGGGTCACCTACCATCGGTTAAACTACCATTGCTTAAACTACTATTTGTTCGACTACCATTGATTTAACGGCAATTTGTTTAACTATAAATTGGTTCAACTACTACTATTTCAAGTACCACTATATCAACCATCTCTAAGTTCAACTACCACTGTTTTCAATTACCATTACCTTAACCATCTCAAGTTCAACTACCACTGGTTTCAATTACCATTACCTTAACCATCTCAAGTTCAACTACCAATTTTAGTACCATATATCCACATTCCAAGTTCAATCACTTGTTTCACTTACATTACCTTAAACAATTAAGTTAAACTACCAATGGTTTCAATTACATTACTTAACATCTCAAGTTCAACTAACCACTGGTTTCAAGTACATTACCTTAACCATCTTTCAGTTCAATACCATGGGTTTAATTCATTCCTTACACACCTATTCACGTTCAATAACACTGGTTTCAAATTCCATAACATACCCATCTCAATTTACAATACCACTGGTTTCAGTACCATAACCCATTTACCCATTCAAGTTTCAAATCCACTGTTTTCATAACATTCCTCACATCTTCAAGACAACTACCAATGGTTTCAAGTACCATTACCTTAACCATCTTTAAGTTCAACTACCACTGGTTTCAATTACCATTACCTTAACCATCTCAAGTTCAACTACCACTGGTTTCAATTACCATTACCTTAACCATCTCAAGTTCAACTACCACTGGTTTCAAGTACCATTACCATTAACCATCTCAAGTTCAACTACCACTGGTTTCAATTACCATTACCTCAACCATCTCAAGTTCAACTACCACTGGTTTCAATTACCATTACCTTAACCATCTCAAGTTCAACTACCACTGGTTTCAAGTACCATTACCTTAACCATCTTTAAGTTCAACTACCACTGGTTTCAATTATCATTACCTTAACCATCTCAAGTTCAACTACCACTGGTTTCAATTACCATTACCTTAACCATCTCAAGTTCAACTACCACTGGTTTCAAGTACCCAATACCATTACCCAACTCAATTTCAACAACCACTGGTATCCAAATACATTACCAATCCCCAACCATCTCAAGTTCAACTACCACTAATTTAATCACCACTATTGTGATCTAACGATTCTACAACCATTGTTTGAAACACCACTGGATTAACTAAAAAAAGAAAAACAAATATATATATCAAACTATTACTAACTCACCAATCGCAAAGAGGAATACAATCAGAGGGATAAGTAGACGTTTGGATAAATATAATTATAACAGAAGGATAGACAGAGTAATGGACAAATAAATAGATATGTATATAAATTAATGATTAGATTAATAAATGCGTCACACACAGTTTCTATGTACTCCGTTTTGCTCTTTCTGTTCTTAAAGAATAGTTCAACGATTTCTCTCTTAACAATTAAAAAGAAAAGAACAGCAAGCTTAGTCTATTTTACCACACGTATTCTGAAGGAGGAGGAGGAGGAGGAGAAGGAAGAAGGAAGGGGAAGAGGTGGAAATAATAATATAGAAAGGAGGAAAAGAATGAGAAAGGGAAGAGAGAAAAAAAGGAAAGAAGAAAAAAGAAGAAAAAAAAAAAGGGAACAAGAAAAAAAGTGGATGAAAATAAGAGAGAAAAGAAGGAATAAGAAAAGAGATAAAAATGAAAGGGAAAAAATGAAAGGTAAAAAATGAAGGTGAAAGGAAAAAAGAAGAAAAGAAAAAAGAAATAAAGAAGAAGAAAAAGAAGAGAAAGAGGAGGAATGAAAAAAGAAAAAGTGAGACAAAGAAAGAAAAAAAAAAAAGAAGGAAGAAACAAAAAGGAAGGGGAGGAGGTGGAGGGGGAGGAGGAGGTGGTGGTGGTGGAGGAGGAGGAAGAGGAGGGGGGAGGGGGAGGAAGAGGAGGAGGAAGTGGATGAGAAGGAAGGAGGTGGATGAGGTGAAAGAGGGGGAGGAGGGGGAAAGGAAGAGGAGGAATGAAAAAGTAAAAAAGAAAAATAATAAAAGCGTAAATTAAAAATAAAAAAAAGATATATAAAGACAAAAAAAAACAAGATGAAACGAACAAAAGGAAAATTAAGAAAAGGAGAATAAAGAAAAAGAAAATATGAAAAAGAAGAGGGGAGGGGGGGGGCGGGTGGGGGTGTACCGGTAGAGGGAGAGGAGGACATTCGAAGTATTAAGCCCCCCCCCCCACCCTAAAAGGAGGAGAAAGGGAAGAGGCCAAGGACAAGAAGGGATAAGGAGAGAAGGAGGTTGGAAGAGGAGAGGAGGAGGAAGTGGAGGAGAAGGAAGAAGGAGGTGGATGAGGTGAAGGAGAGTGAGGAGGGGGGAGGGAAGAGGAGGAAGAGGGGGAGGGGGAGAGGGAGAGGGAGGAGGAGGAGGAAGAGGGGAAGGCAGGAGGAGGAGGAATAGGGGGATGGGGAGGGGGAAA
>NW_028234440.1:308735-311965 GCF_977035675.1 Penaeus japonicus
TATAAAAATAAAAAAAAAAAAAAAGAAAGAAAAAAAAAAAAAAAAAACAAAAAAAATATAAAAAAAAAATAAAAAAAAAAAAGGAATACAGTAGAAGCAAACGCAAGACTATCAGAAAGCGAAGAAAGAAGAAGGAAGAACAAGAATAAGAGAATAAGAAGAACGAAGAAGAAGAGAAGAGAAGAGCAGAGTTCCAGCTAATTCTACAGTCAGCAAAAAAAGAACCCTATTAACTCGAGCCTCAAGCGAGTGGTGGTTACCTGCGAATTTGCTTGGTGAATGACTGGTAAGCATGACTGGTAGGTGCTTGATGACTGGTTGCCGATGGTTGGCGATGACCGGGATAGACTCCACCCCCCCCCCACCCCCGACCCACGTCCGCCCGGGGGCACGGGGTACGGGAGAATATGGGATCCCCGGGTGACAAATGCCGAAGGGAGACTGTTAGGAGACTGGCTAGAGGAGTGGCTGGGGTGTTAAGTGACTTATTATCTGTCTCTCTTTTTTTGATGGTGTTTTGGTCTCTGTCTCTCTCTTTCTTTTTATTTGTCTGTGTTTTTATTTGTCTCTGTTTTGTTTTTTCTTTGTGGTTGTGGTTGTGGTTGTTGTTATTTTCGTGGTTGTCATTGTCATCTTTTTATTATTTATGATGATGAAAATGATGAGGATGATAGTAATGATGATGATGTTAGTGATGATAATAATGATAACAATACTACTACTACTACTACTACTTATACTATTACTACTATTACTGCTACTGCTACTAATATTAACGTTGTTAATGATTATGATACTAATGATGTGAATGATGATAATGATAATTATATTAATGATAACGATAGCACTTTTGCTAAAGGTGATGATGGTTTTACTACTAATGATGAAAATATGTACAATGATGGTGATAATAGTGATGATAAGGATGATAATGATAAACATATAGTAATGAAGATATTAATGACAATGAAAACTTTATCATTATCATTATCATAATCATTATCATTATGATTATTGTAATCATTATTATCTTTAACATCAACGTCATTATTATCATTACTATCATCATTATCATTTTATGCTAGTAATATCATCAATAGCATTGTCATTGTCATATTTATTATTTTCATAATTATCGTTAATATCATTATCATAATTTCCAACATCATTATCATTATTACTGTCATTAAGATTGTCATTATCATTATTATTATCATCATTTTTTTATCATTATAATCTTACTTAATGTTATTGCAATCTTTATTATATCTAATTATCATCATTAACGTGAAAATGAGGATAATTATTACTATCACCGTTAACGTTATCATCGTTTATCTTTAGTATTTCATAATTATTTCCGTTGTAGTTATTATCATTATTATTATAATCATTATCATTATTATTATAATCATTATTGCTATCACTTTCATTGTTGTTATCATTATCATCGTTAAGAAAATCCTCATCATTATCACCATCATTATTATCATTATCATCATCATTATCTTTATTAACCCTCTCATAACTAAAATTGTTATCATCATTATTATCATTATTTATATCATCATCATTATAACCATCATTGTTCTTGTTATTCATTTATGTCATTTTTGTTATGATAAGATATAAGGATTACTAATGGTGCTGATGAAAAAATAAATATGATAACAATAATAAGGATAATCATCATCATCGTGATTGTTATCATTATTGCTGTCATTATTATCATTTTTCATGTTTTTCATCATTTTCAGTATGATCATAATTTTCATTTTTCTTATTATCATTCTTTTTTTTTTCTCTCTCTCCTCAACGCTTTCTTTTTTTTTTCTCTCTCTTCCTCAACGCTCTCCCTCATTCTCCCCCCCCCCCCCCCCTCTCCCTCCCTCTTCCCCCCCCCCCCCCCCCCCCCCCCTCTCTCTCTCTCCCTCATTCTCTCTTCCCAGTTTCTTACTCTTTACTCTTACTCAATTTCATCTTCTTCTTATTGACGTCATTACTTTTTTGAAACTGCGATGTCATCATTCGTTCATCATTATTATCAATGTAATCATCACGTTGCAGGCGTCATCGGTAATATCATTATTGCAAGATTCATCTCAATCATCATGACTTTGTGGATTATCGTTTTCATCTTTGTTGCTAAATGTAACAAGATTGGAATCTGTGTATATATATATATATATATATATATATATATATATATATATATATATATATATATACATATATATATGTTTACATATATATACATTACATACCACACAACACAGCACACACACACCACACACACACACACACACACACACACACACACACACACACTTATATATATATATAGTATATATATATGAGTATATATATAATATATATATATAATATATACAATATTATGAATATATATATAATGTCAGTACATATTATATATATATATATATATATATTATCTATTATATTATTTATATATATAATATATATAAAATATTGTAACACATATATATCATATATATATATTATATATATATAATCTATATATATATATTATTATATATATATTACAATTTATATGTATTTATTATTATGATATATATTATAATATATATATATTAATATATATATATATATATATGATATATATATATCTATATATATATAAGTATGACATTACATACTTTACAAGTATAGTATGTGTATATATATATATATATATATATATATATATATATATATATATATATATATATATTATATATATATATATTATATATATATATATATATGCATATTAATATATGTATATTATATTTATATTATATAATATTATATATATATATATAGATTATAATATATAATATAGAACATTATAGATGATGATTCTGGTAGCAATACCAATGTTAATGATGATAACGAAAATATAAAAAGAAATGATAATAAGGATGAAAACAGTAATGGTGATAATAGGGATATTATCAACAGAAATGATAACGATAAAAATAGTAATAACAACAATAGTAATGAAAATCAAGTTAATGATAAGGATAACAATACTAATGATAAAAAGTATATTTGAACCATACAAAGAAGTTTGATCTTGTAATAATAATAATAATAATGATAATGATAATAACAAACTAAGGTATATATCTAAAGAAGTTGATATCAAGTGCAAATCCTTAATTTTGGAGAAAACAAAAACAATATTTTTGCTCCGCCTTTTGACATCACAG
>NW_028234440.1:317065-319565 GCF_977035675.1 Penaeus japonicus
TCAAAATGGCTGACACATTTACCTCTGTCTTCGGGTCATGATCATAAGTTAATGATATATCTTATTTGGGAGTTTCTAACTTTCTTCTATTATGTAAATTGATATCATTCGCATTATTAGACATCGCTTGATCGGACCTCAAGTCTTGTTATCACTCTATGTGATTGCGATTAAGTGATCCGGTGTCCAATTGATGCGCGGGGTGATAAGGATGGAAATTCGGAAAGGGTGTTCCTGCGCAATACGTTGGTTTGGGGATTATAATATGTGTGTGTGTGTGTGTGTACGTATATATATATTATATATATATATATATAATTTTTTAAATAAATTTATATATAATATATATATATATAACTATATATAAAGTTTATATATATATATATATATATATATATATATATATATATATATATATAGAGAGAGAGAGAGAGAGAGAGAGAGAGAGAGAGAGAGAGAGAGAGAGAGAGAGAGAATGAGAGAGAGAGGGGGGGGGAGGGAAGAAAAAAAAAACGTGAAAACGTAAAGAAAACAAATAGAAAGAGAAGGGATAAAGAAAAACAAGGAAAGTGAGAAGAGAGAGAGAGAGAGAGAGAGAGAGAGAGAGAGAGAGAGAGAGAGAGAGAGAGAGAGAGAGAGGCATGGATGGAGGAGGACGAGAGAGAGACGACATGAGTTTAGAGAGAGAGAGAGAGAGAGAGAGGGAGAGAAAGAAAGAGAGAGAAACAGACAGACAGATAAAACTCCCACGTATACAGCCACAGGTATCTGATTCGGATTAAAATTATAGATGATCGCCACTATAAAAGATTTCTCCTGATAAGTCTCTCTAATCTTCTCCTCAAATATCACTTAATTCTCCATTCCCTTCAAAAAACATCCTTCCAGAAAATATGATACAAAAAAAAAAAAAAAAAAAAAAAAAAATCAATGATATAAACAATAATAATTCACAAATCCAAGCTCTTTTTTTCTTTTCTTTTCTTTTTTTACACCCATCTATTCTCCCCCCTTCTTAATATCTAAGAACAAAAAATGATAAATATATATATCTATAATTAATATTCTTATTCCGTGTTCCTTTCATGGATTTTGAACATCTTCCTCCTGACAGCAACGACAAGCCAATTGTATTTGTTTAGTTTCGTATGAATATATTAAGAAGACTACCTCACCTGGTGCGATATAGAACCCGTGTTAAAGTATCCTATTATTTGACTCGAGGAAAAGAGAAGAAGAAGAAGAAGAAGAAGGGGGGGAAAAAAGAATTATCAAAGGATATTTGCTTTGACACTGATAGGAAGTGAACGCAATGCTCACCGTGGCTGCAGAAGATAGTGTTAATATCAAGCTAAAAATGTGTTGCACTATCGTTTTATTTGGTTACAAACAGATAATACAAAGATAAATGGCGGCGTAAATCTTGCGGGTAAATGGGCAGTGTCTCGGTAGCTCAAACGCGGACGAACAAGAGCGCAAAATAGTGATCCCGTTAAACAAACGCAAACTCCGCCAATAAGGTCGTCCGCCTCGGGCATTTGGGCGGTTGTGCACCGATACCGAGGCATCCATCGCGCGCTTATCATAATCCCGAAGTTACACATTCCTTTTGCTTGTGCGGATGCTTTCGCCTACGTGCCGAGGGCGGGCTGGAAGGAGTGAGGTCATCCTATCCTTTTAGCTGCTGCTCCTCCTTCTCCTACTCCTCCTCTTCCTTTTTTCTTTTTTCTTCTTCCTTTTTGTCTTCTTCTTCTTTGCCTTTTTTTTTCTTCTTTTTCAACCACCTTCTTCTCCTCTTGCTCCTGCTCCTGCTCCTTCTCATCCTCCTTCTTCCTCCTCTATCTGCTCCTCCCTAAGCCTCCTCCTCCCCCTCCCCCTCCACCTCCCCTCTCCTCGCCTTCTCCATCCTCCTAACCTTCTCCATCCCCTCCTCTTCCTCTCTCTCCTCCTCTTCTTCCTCTTCTTCTTCCCTTCTACCTCCTCCTACCTCCTACAGCCCCTACCTCCTCGTACCCCCTACCCCCTCCTGCCTCCTCGGACCTCCTACCTCTTCCTACCTCCTCCTACCTCTAAGTCCTCCTCCTCCTACCTCCTTCGGCAGGCATCAGAGCGCCTCGGGAACGACTTTCTCATCCTATTAGAATCCCTCTCGAGCGGTCGGCTTTGCGGATTCTTGAAGACACGTAATTAAGACCGTTACCATCGGGCACCTCACAGGAACCAGAAAGAGTCGCTTCGTGGGACGTTTTATGCTGAGGCGCGAGGACGGACGGACGGACGGATGGACGGATGGACGGATGGATGCACGGACGAATGGACGGACGCACGGACGGACGGTTGGACGAATGGACGGACGGACGGACGGACGGACGGACGGATGGACGGACGGACGGACGGACGGATGGACGGACGGATGGACAAACGGACGGACGAAAGGACGGACGGACGGACGAAAGGACGGACGGACGGACGAAAGGACGGACGGACGGATAGACGAAAG
>NW_028234440.1:344565-347212 GCF_977035675.1 Penaeus japonicus
AGAGAGAGAGAGAGAGAGAGAGAGAGAGAGAGAGAGAGAAATAGAGAAAGAGAAAGAGAGAGAGAGAGAGAAGAGAGAGAGAGAGTTACAAAGAGTCTGAGACAGGGAGAGAGAAAGAGAGAGTGGGCAACTAAGCAATAGAGACACAAACAGCTGAAATTGAGATGAAGGGAAAAAAATCAATAAAAAGTAAAAGAGGAGAGGATAGGGGAGTTAATGACGCGGAAAAGAGAGGGGAGAAGGGGAGGAGGAAGGGAGAAGGGGAGAAGGAGGAGGGAAGAAGGGGAGAGAAGGGGACGAGGAAGGGAGGAGAAATAGGGAGAAGGGGAGGGGGAGGGGGAGGGGAGAGAGACAAAGGGAGGGGGAGGAAAGGAGGGGAAGGAGAAGGGAAGACGAGAAGGGGAGAAGGAGGAGTCTTGGGGGGGGTGGAAGAAGGGGAGAGAAGGGGACGAGGAAGGGAGGAGAAATAGGGAGAAGGGGAGGGGGAGGGGAGAAGGGGAGAAGGGGGAGAAGGGAGAGAAGGGACGAAGGAGGACGGGAAAAAGACAATAAAGAAGGGGAGGAGAAGAGGTGAGAAGGTGGACGGGAAGGAGGAGAAATAGGGAGAAGGGGAGGGGGGGGGGAGAAGGGGAGAGGAGGAGGGAAGAAGGGAAAAAGAAGAAAAAGAAAAGAAAAAGAAGGGGAGAGAAGGGGACGAGGAAGGGAGGAGAAATAGGGAGAAGGGGAGGGGGAGGGGAGAAGGGGAGAAGGAGGAGGGAAGAAGGGGAGAGAAGGGGACGAGGAAGGGAGGAGAAATAGGGAGAGAAGAAGGGGGGGGAGGGGGAGAAAGAAGGAAGGGGGAGAGACCGAGAGGAGGAAGGAGGAGAGAAAGGAGAGGAAGGGGGCAGAAGAGAGAAGAGAAGGAGAGGAAGAAGGAGGGGGATGGGAAAAAAGAGGCAGGAGGAGAGAAGAAGTGCAAGGAGGAAAGAAGGGGTGGGAAAGAAGAAGGGGAAAGGAGGAGGGAAGAAGGGAGGAGAGAAGAGAGAAGGGGACGAGGAAGGGAGGAGAAATAGGGACAGGAAGATGAGAGGGGAGGTGAGGGCGAGGAGGAGGAGTAAGGGGCGAGGAGAAGAGCGATGAAGAAGGGGAGGGGGAGGGGAGAAGGGGAGAAGGAGGAGGGAAGAAGGGGAGAGAAGGGGACGAGGAAGGGAGGAGAAATAGGGAGAAGGGGAGGGGGAGGGGAGAAGGGGAGAAGGAGGAGGGAAGAAGGGGAGAGAAGGGGACGAGGAAGGGAGGAGAAATAGGGAGAAGGGGAGGAGGAAGGGAGGAGAAATAGGGAGAAGGGGAGGAGGAAGGGAGGAGAAATAGGGAGAAGGGGAGGAGGAGGGGAGAAGGGGAGGAGGAGGGGAGAAGGGCAGGAGGGGAGGAGGAAGGGAGGAGAAATAGGGAGGAGGAGGGGAGAAGGGAAGAGAAGGGGACGAGGAAGGGAGGAGGAGAGAAGGGGGAAAGGGGAGGAGAGGAGGGGAGAGAAGGGGAGGAGGAAGGGAGGAGAGGAGGAGAGAAGGGTAGGAGGAGGATATAAGGAGAGGAGGAGGGAAGGAGAGGGGAGGAGGAAGAGATTTAGGGATTAGGGGGGAAATGAAAGAATTACCCTATTGGAATACTCTTTTTAATTACTTCTCCTAATTACCAAGTGTCTCTTGTGAATACTGATTACCCTGCGCTAATCACCTCGTGTATTTGTTTCTCTCTCTCTCTCTCTCTCTCTCTCTCTCTCTCTCTCTCTCTCTCATTATAGATATGAGGATGGTAATAATGAGGATAATAATGAGGCTAGTGATAATGATTATAATAATAAAAATGATGCTAATGATGATGATAACGATAATAATAATGATAATAACATCACCATTAATAGTAGTAGTAGTAATAGCAGTAACATAACATTCATCATCAAAATGATAATCATAACACCAAATCATAACAACAACACCACATTTCAAATAGACCTCATCTCCCCCCCACCATCTCCCCCCCACCACCCCCTTAACCCCCCTCAACCCCCCCACCCCCCTCCAGAGGTTCCCAGTGTACAAACGATCTATAACACATGTCGTATTGAGAGGCAGGTTCCCAGAGCCGGAGAGGTGAGCCGTTTTTCTGCATTGCCTGGCCCTATGTCAGGTTTCTCATTATTTATTCATTATTCAATTTGTATGAGTTACCCATCGCTTATTAAAGTGTGATCGTGGTGCATAAGGTAAGTGTGTTTAGGATGGGGGCTTTGCTTTGGGAAATCTTTATTAGCGTTTGGGGTGTTTTTACGTATACACACATACACATAAGTATATATACGTATTTCTTTCTCTCTCTCTCTCTCTCTATCTATCTCTTTCTCTCTCTCTCTCTCTCTCTCTCTATCTATCTATCTATCTATCTATCTATCTATATATATATATATACATATATAAATATAATTTATAAATATATTAATATATATATATTCATATATATATATATATATAATATATATGTCTTATATATTATGAACAAAACACACACACACACACACGCACATAATTATATGTGTGTGTCGTGGTGTGTGTATGTATATATATATTTATATATAAAATATATATATAATATATATATATATTTAGTATATATA
>NW_028234440.1:347312-349812 GCF_977035675.1 Penaeus japonicus
GATAGGGGGAGGGCGAAGAGAATGAAATTGGTATATGGTAGTTATGAGAGGGGGAGGGGCATAGAGAGGTGGGGGGGGTGAAGGGGAGAGGTGTAAGGAAAAAAAAACAAAAAAAACATGAGGAGGAAAAAGCCATGAGTAAAGAAATTCATGAGGAGGAGGGAGAGATGCTGGTAAGGGGGGGTGGGGGTAGAGGTTGAGGGGGGAGGGGGGTAGAGGATGAGGAGGGAGGGGGAGGGGGGTAGAGGTTGAGGTTGAAGGGGGAGGGGGGGAAGGGTTATGAGGCCCACATCACTGTGCATGATACATTCATTAGCGTGCATGATGTATGTATTACGGCTCATGACGAAAGTATTAAATTGCATGACACAGGAATTTCCAGTCTTGACATCTTTATTAGCGGGAGAGAAGACCCAAATTGCAAGCACTATTATGTCAGTCAGATTTCGGGCTATTTCTGATGGTGTGCTTGTGTGCTTGGGTGTGTTTGCTTGTGTGTGTGTTTGTCTGGGTGTTTGCTTGCGTGTGTGTTTGTGTGTGGGTGTGTTTGCTTGCGGGTGTGTTTGTGTGTTTGTCTGGGTGTGTTTGCTTGCGGGTGTTTTTGCTTGCGGGTGTGTTTGTGTGTTTGTCTGGGTGTGCTTGTATGTGTGCGCTTGCGTGTGTGTGTGTGTGTGTGTGTGCTTGTGTGTGTGTGTGTGCCTGTGTGTATGTGTGTTTGTTTGTATGTGTGCGCTTGCGTGTGTTCTTGCGTGAGGTTGCGAGTGGAGTGCATAATATATTCATGCGTGTACATGTATATGAAAACATAGGTGTTTATGCGTTTTTAAGAGTGTGAGTTAGTGCGTTTGTCTGTGTGTGTGTGCGTGCGTGTGTATGTATATGTGCATGTATATGTATGTATCTGTCCATGTGAACCTAAAAAGATCACCAAACCCCGAACAGCCCGTCTGCCCAGGCAAGATTCCAGAATCGCAACGAGTGTTGACAGAAGAGGAAAGAAGACAAAGAAGAAAAGAAAAGAAAAGAAAAAAAAAGAGTAAAAAAAGGGAAAAAAAAAAAGGAGAGAAAAAAAATAAAGAAGGGAGAAAACAGAAAAAAACCAGGAAAAAAAAGGGGAGAAAAAGAAAAAAAAAAAAAAGAAAAAAAGAAAGAAAGAAAGAAAAGAAAAAAAAGAAAAAAGAAAAGAAAGAAAAAAAAAATATATATATACACATCATCCTACCTCATAACAATAATAATGACAATAATATCAACCCAAAAAATGATTCTAAAACCAAAGACCATTCCCCCAAAAAACACCAGCATAAACTGAAGGCTAAGTCCTCTAAATGTGTGTCGAGCAGAATGAAAAATAGCGAAGGAGATGAGGGGAACAGATATGTAAATAAAATAAAAGATCAGATAGGAGATATTGCAAGATATATTGCAAGCTTCGATCCTTCCTTTAAGCGTCACGTCGTTGCTTTAATGCAAGCAAAAATCCTGAGTGCTTTATAAAGCGACATCTCACAGCATGATGCAGTGTCTTGCTATAACTTTTTTTTTTTTTCTTAAGTGTCGGTGATTCAAAGGGTATGTTTTTTTTTTTGTCATTTGTTTTTATTTTTATATTTTATGTGCGTTTGTGTTTTTTTCTTCACTTTTTTCTGTTCTTTTTTTTATTTTTCTATTTTTTTCCTTATCTTTTTTTTTTCTTTATTCTTATTTTTATTATTTTTCCTTTTCTTCTACTTCTTTCGTTCTTTTACCTTTTTTTTCGCTTTTTTCTTCTTCTTTTATTTCTTCTTTTTCCCTTTCTTTCATTCTTCTCCTCTTCCTCTTTCCAAAATCGTACTTCAATAAAAAAAAAAAAAAATCTCATAATCTCTTAATCAACATTAAAATCTCATTAATCGCCTTCTCTTCGTCTCCATTCTGTCTATCGACCTGTCTATCTATTACCATCTTTATCAACCTTCTAATCCTTTTATTGCTGTCTTATTACCATTCGTAATATTATCATGCTTCTCTTTCATGCACCATCTTCTTCTTGCTGTCCTTATTATTATTCCTATTTCTATTCTCTTCTTTCATTTTTTTATTGTTGTTTTTACCTTCCTTCTTATTATTATCCCTTCTCCTTCTGTTTTCCATTCAAACATATAACATTATTCTTATCATTATAACATTATCATCTTTGTCATTATGTCAATTATCATTTTATTTATCATATGACTTATCTTTCTATCTTTTTTTTAAATTATTTATTCTTTCTATTATTTATTATTATTATAATCATTATTCATTACACTCTTTATTACCCCATTTTTTCTTATGTATCATCTACTTATTATTTCATCAGTCTATCATCTTTATCTTCTCCTATCTCTCTCTCTATTCCTTCCCCTCTCTTCCCTTTCCTCTCTTTTCATCTTTTATCCTCTCTTTCTCTGTTCATCTGATTCTATGTCTCTTTCTCTCTTTTTCTGTCACTCACTTTGTCTCTCTGTCTCTTTCTCTT
>NW_028234440.1:354812-355890 GCF_977035675.1 Penaeus japonicus
CAAATTTAGTTCTTCATTTCTTACATTTCATGCTCCTTTCTAATGAATAGGCACGAGAGGAGTGTCTGACGGGGGGGTAGGAGGGGGAGGGAGGGGGATGGGGCAAACAGCTGGCTGGGGAATGGGTGGAGGGAGACGGGAGGCGGGGGAAGGGAAGGAGGGGGAAGGGGGGGGAGTTGACATTGACCTTGCAACAGGTGTATCGTTTATCTCCTTTTTAAGCTTTATTTTCATTCATTCACTCGTCATCTTTCTTTCTCTTCATATTCTTATGAATGAATGGCATTGTTTTGACACCTGTCGCGACCAGGAAGTGCTGCCGGCGCTATGCTTTCGTGGACACGTGTTCGGCTAAATCAATGTGTATAAAAAGTGGGAAATATTTATTGGTACTTTATAGATTGTTTTGAGAAAGAGAGATGTGGGAGTAAGAGAGAGTGAAATGAGATGAATGGGAGGAAGAGAGAGAGAGAGAGGAGAGAGAGAGAGAGAGAGAGAGAGAGAGAGAGAGTGAGATAGAGAGAAGAGAGAGGAGTGTAAAAGAGAGAAAAGAAGAGATAGAGAAGAGACAGAGAAAAGAAAAAGAACGACAACGGAGAAAAAAGCGAGAGAGAGAGAGAGAAGAAAGAAAGAGAGTGAGAGAGAGAAAAGAGAATAGTTTATGTTGTTTGTAAGAAGAGAGAGAAGTAGTGAATTGAGTTTGAATCGAGAAATGTCTATATTTAATGTGAGTTTTGTTAGAAAGAGAGAGTGTAAGAAGAGAGAGAAGAGGTGAGAGAAGACAAGAGAGAAGAGAATAAAAGCAGAGTAGAAAAAACAAAAGAAGAAAAAAGAGATAAAAAGTAAAAAAAGAAGACTACCATCATATCAACTACACAACGATCGATGCAATTTACCATTTCAGGGACAATTATACGATCGTCCAGCTCCTGTCCAAAAGAAATATGAAAAAAAGTTAGAAAAAAGACGCGCCTCGCAAAATACACAATTTCCCCATCTTAATAAAACCCACCATAGGAAATACAACTTCTAAGCTTGTTTTAGTGCGCTTGCATGCAAAGAAGAGACTGCAGCTTCC
>NW_028234440.1:360990-370990 GCF_977035675.1 Penaeus japonicus
CCTCATTTTCTTCTTTTTTCTTTTGCTTCCGTTCATTCCATATATCATCGTCTTTCTTTCTTTTTCTTTTCGTATACTTTTCATCATTCTCATTTTTCTTCTTCCTCTTCTTCTTCATCTCCCTCTCCTTCTTCTTCTCTTTTGTCTATTTCTCCTTTATTCTCTTCTTCTTCGTCTTCTGTATCTTTTCTTTCCTTATCTTAATCTTATTTATTTTCTTTAGATATAATTTTCAGGCCAAGGTTCTCAACCCTGTCTATTTAGTTTTCTAAATCAACAAACATTAAAGTAAATAAATAAATAAAAGAATAAAGAGATCAGTAAATAAACACACACATATTTTTATATGTCGATAATAATATATGTATATATATGTATATATATATATCATATATATATATATATATAGTATATATATATATATATATATATATATATATATTAAATGTGTTTGTGTGTGTAGTGTGTGTGTGTGTGTTGTGTGTGTGGTGTGTGTGTGTGTTGGGTGCTGTGTTGTGTGTGTGTGTGTTGTGTGTGTGTGTGGTGTGTGCATATATATATATATTATGTGTGTGGTATATGTGTGTGTTGGAGTGTGATGTGTGTGTGTGTGTGTGTCATGTGTGGTGTGTGTGTGTGTGGTGTATATATATATATATATATATATATAGTATATATAGAGAGGAGTGAGAGGAGAGAGAGGAGAAGAGAGAGAGAGAAGTTGGAGGAGGTGAGAGGAAGCGGAGGAGAAGGAAGATGAGGAGAGAGAGATGAGGGAGCGGAGAGGAGAGAGAGAGAGAGACCCCTCGACGAGAGAGAGAGAGAAGTAGAGATGCGAGGAGAGAAGAGAGATGCGGAGGAGAGAGAGAGGAGTGAGAGAGAGTAAGATGTATGGGGGAGAGGCGAGAGTGGGAGAGGGAGAGAGAGAGAGAGAGAGAGAAAGAGAAAGAAAGAGAAAGAGACAGAGAGGCAGAGAGACAATGCAAAACAAAAACAAAAACAAAAAAACAAAGATAAATCACCGAATAAATATACATACAAATAGATAAACCAATAAATAGACAGATAATCAACCTGACTAAGATAACCTAACGATCATAAGGTCATAATCCCCTAATCTCTGCATGATTAATGCATGATAGACCACCGCCTGTTTTTTTGTTTTTTCTTCTTCTTCTTCTTCTTCTTCTTCTTCTTCTTTCTGCATGAATGTCAAGATCAGGAGAGTAAATAATAGCTAAGGAAAGAGGAAGAAAATTAATGGTGATAATGGTGATAAAAAAGGGGTGTCTTGATTGCACTGTTGATCATTCTGAGAGTGATGATCGAGACTAAAATTATGGTGATGGTAATGATGGTGATGGTGGTAATGATGATGGTGGATATTTTTGGTCTGGTGATGATGTAGGTAATTATGGTGGTGAAGGTGATGATGATTGTTACTTTGATAGTTATGATGATGATGATGATAATGATGTTAGGGATTATGATGATGATGATGATTAGATTGAAGATAATGATAATGATGATGATACTTATACTAATACCAATACTACTGTTACTACCACTACTACTACTACTACGAATGATAATGATACTAATAATAATGATGATAATAACAAGAAGAAGAACAGCGACAGTAATGAAAATCATTTTGATATTAATGAGAAGATGATAATTATAATAATGATGATACTAATGATAACAACGATAAATGTAAATATGATAACGATGATGATAAGTGTAGTGATGTGCTTCGCCCCAGCCATCCCTCCAGGACCAATGCACGAGTGTCCCCTTTGTCGCCACGAGGGGGAAGCGGCGCCAAGAGATGGCGTTGTCCTGGAGGGCCTACTACTCGCTCCCTCCCTGGAAGGAGGGCCTACCACATGCTCCCTCCCTGGAAAGAGATGCATAAAACCCTGCGATGGCGCTTATTGGCAGCAGATGGCCACTTGCACATGAGTTCATAGCTCGGCAATCCACTGCTCACAACAAGTGCCCTTTTGGCACTTGTTGTCTTTATTTGAATTTTATTGCAATTTTATTATATTTTATTATTGTCTTAAAGGGTTGCGACCATAGACTAAATTCATGGCCAGCCAAAGGAAGAAGTTTCTGAATATGCAAGGAGGAGAGACCTTTTGTTTTGTTTGAATATAAATAATAATAAATGATGATCGGAACTATTTTATATTTTTCAAGTCCTTTAATTCGTAAAACACTGAAATGAGAATGTTTGCCTGGACTCTAGCCACGCCTGCTCGGCAATGTCCTGTTGTAGGAAACTCTTTCTCCCTTCCAATATAAACTGCCATCCACTCCTACACATACATATCATCCATTTCACCCCTCTTCGCCTGTCTCGCACATACACGGGGTGCTGATCCCTTAGCAGCTGGTGGCAGCCTACCACAACAGGACGAGATTCACGTTACCATTGGTTTCAATCGGGAATTTTAAATTTTGGTGGGGGGTGCCAAGGGAATGTCTCGGGGAATCACTACAGCTTATTTATTTTTGGTGATCAGCGGTGGGATCTGAATGTTTCAAGGCCAAGCATTAATTTCAGGTATTTCTTTCATGTGGGTTAAACTAAGTTAGTTTCAGGGATTAAAAGTCCATGTATTGTTTCGTTTAGGTCAAAGGTCTATTTCATTAATTTTAAAAGTAATGGGTAAACGAAAGCTGCGGGAGAGGGTTAAGTTGGTGAAGTCAGAGGCAGTCCATCGGGAGAATCTTCACGAGACGATTCCAACACGAGTGTGTGGTTGACCCTTTTTGCCCAGAGCAAGAATAATGGACATTTCCTTGTTTGACGAGTTGCAGGACTCAAATTACTAATCTGACAACTTGGTTATTGTTATGATTTGCAGGTAAGGAACTCTGAATGGGCAATTTAAAATTAGAAACTGGAACAGGGCAACACAAGTACTAGTGAAGCTTCTTCGTGAACCTGTTAGAGTATGTTATACAGAAGGAAGCTGGTAATTATTTTTAAAGCTGAGATCTCTGCTGCTTCAACCACTTAAAAGGAATCAGGATGGTTAGAGAGTTGGAATTCTAAAACCAACTATCCGCAGGAATTAAAAAAAAATTCACCACTACGTCTAAATCGCAGCCATTGAGATTTTGACTAGACCTCCCACTGATTCGGCCTATATTCGCGCGGCGAATGGCTTCGTGCAGAGGAAACGGCACAGACTTGATTAATCAATGGACCCTGTTTGATAGAATTCAAGTTGGGAGGGAATTTAAAAGTTTAAAGTAAGGGTTTAAATTTTCAGGGGGACATTGTTCTGCACAGATTGCTTTAGCATACTTGAAGGAGATAAGTTGAAGTCCGGATCAAGCTCCTCTTGATCTTTTATGTTCTTTTAGAAGGTAATGTGGATGTACCAAAGGTTTTTATGATTTCCTGGAGCCATAGGGGATCCTGGGACGAATTGATCAGGAGGGTTATTTTAAAGAGGGTTTGCCATTTTTGGTTGAGGGAAAGCTTTAGTCCTAAAGGACGGATGGTTCGTCTGTCGGAAGATTGGTCGATGCTTCTCAGAGGATTTGGAACCTTCGAGTTGGTTGTTAAAAGGGCGAAAGTGAAGGTAATGTGAGTACTCCCAGGACAGCAGGTGAACCTGAGTCCCAAGGAGAAGTTTAGTCCAAGGCAAGTGGCTCCTGTTGAAAGGTATTGATTCTTACCACAAATCTGACTCCCAGGATAACAGCCGACTGTCGAAGCTCGTCAAACTGACGAGGTTGTTTCCTGTGTAAGAAGGAAGGACACTTTGCCAATAGGTGTCCCTTTCTCGCGGCACCGCCGGGACGAAGAGGGTTCCGACCCCAGGCGGAGGAACCCCCAAGGAACCAGTAATGCCCGTGAGTAGTCAAGTAAAACATGGGAAGACCATAGTACAATTACAGGTTAATGGTCAAACGGCTTGAAGCGATTTGTGGATACTGGATCAGGAAGTGACTATACTTTCCCGGAGATGCCATGGAAAGGTTTAAAATACTTTTTCGACTTTTCCTCATCGAAAACCCTGCGACGGTTGGCTTCGGGACGACAGTTTCAGCCTGAAGCGGAAGCGGACGGTAAGGTGGAAATTGGGGACAATCGCCTCCTCATGTCTTCTGCTTCCATAAAGTATGTATAGTGGATGACAATAATCTTTCCCAGGTGACATTTTACTGGGCATAACTTACTCCGAAGATTTCAACTTCGTTTATTTTCGTTTATAACTCACCCCTTTGAAAATTATATGGTGTTTAATGGCGTGAAGGTGCCGCCTCACATATCCGATACCGCCTCAAAGGAGGTGCAGTGTTGATTAATAAGACCATCCCCGGAAAGAGAAACAAACTCTGGTTCAGGTGGACGGACGTGCAACATGGGTGGAAGGTAGAAAACAGCGTTTGTGAGTTCAGAAGACAGTGCAGTGCCCTCCCCATGTGGTGTTTTTATACATGGACAAGTTACAGAATGGCAACCAGGCATCCAGGAGGTATGTTATTTCTGTGGAAATTACTGACCGATGTATTAGTGCCTTAGGACCGTGAGTGTTTTCACTGTAAAACGAACATGCGTTAACGTAGGTGGGTAGTGAATCGATGGACCAAAGCCAGTGACACTTAAGGGGGGGATATGGTGATTGCAAGAGTTGAGGCTGTAGAACAAATTTTCACCAAGACTCCTTAGCTTCAAGGGAAGTGCCTCTTAAGAACTTTGTGCCCACTAGCAGGGAGGATAATGATGAGGATTCTCTAAGCAGTGTTACGGAGGATTTCATCGACGATTTCGATGACTTTTATGGAACCCAAGATTTCGGCTACACTGAGGACCAGACAGTGGCGTCTACCGGAACATGCGAGGACCACCATAAGGGAAGAGTGTGATAAAATGCTTACTGGTGGCATCATCGAGCCTTCAAAATCTCCTTGGTTGTCCCCCGTGGTTTTGGTCAGGAAAAAGGATGGGCAGGTAAGGTTCTGCATTGACTTTAGGAACCTGAACAAAGTAACGATTGGGGATGCATATCCAATGCCCCGTTATAGATCAGACCATTGATTGAACTGCATAAACACTGAGTGGTTCACTGCCCTTGATGCCCGCTCTGCTGTACTGGACGGTGGAAGTAGATCAGAGGTTTAGGCATACATTAAACGGCATTTTCAGATGGCCACCGACTTTTCCAGTTTGCCAGGCTCCCTTTTGGACTCGCCCGGCCCCATCCACCTTTCAGAGGGCCATCAAAACAGTATTGGCTCCAGTCTTGGGGGAGGCATGTGCTAGCATTACCTGGATGACGTGTGTGTGGTTTACTCCGTTCGTGTTTGATGAACATCTAGAACATCTGGAAGATACCTCTAGGACTTGCTCAGTAAGGCTGGCTTCTGCCTAACATGTCGGTAAGTCCTCCATTTGCACTCATGACGTTCAACGTGATTCCTGGGATACCTTATAACCCAGGGAAGCGGATACAGCCAGATCCAGCTAAAGTAGAAGGCCATTAAGACCATGAAGCCCCCACAGAATGTGAAGGGAAGTTAAGAACGTTTTTGGGATGTACACGGATTCTTCCGAAAACACATCCCAGTTATGACCATGATAGCTGCCCCACTCACCTCTTTAACAGGTTAAGGGACGATCAATTTCTGGTGGACAGAAAGAGCATCAGCAGGCCTTTGAGGAGCTGCAGCGACGACTGATGTCGGCACCGGTCTTCCTCCGGAAAACCAGACTTTAAACCGTCCCTTTGAGGTGCATTCCGATTGCGTCAACAGTGTAGCCATCGGCCGCATTGCCTCTTATGCAGCGTTAAAGGATGGGGAAAAAAAAGGGGTCCCTAATGATGTTGCCTTATTTTCACGAAAGCCTTAGTGGGGGAGGTTAGAAAGGAGATATCCCGTTGCATTGATATTGAGGCCCTGGCAGTTGTCGAAGCTGTCAGAAATTTTGATGGCGTATCTTTATGGGCAAATCATTTGCTGATTTATACTGACCACCGGCCTTTAGTATACGTATTTAAGCAGGTTCACGAAGTCAATCAGGGTATGACTAGATGGATCCCACGAAAAACTCTCCTTCTACCAGGTACGAACTTCGGTACAAACCAGGTGCTTCCCATCATTGGTACCTGGACCTCCTCAAGCAGAGCCAAGTAGCGGACATCATCTCTTGTCATGGACGCCCAGAAGATTGCCGAAGAGCAACAGAAGTGACCCCCCTATGGACTGAAATTATCACAGTACCTTCAGGGAAACAGAGGGTACTGCCCCCGACGAAGTACACCCTTTCCTTTAGAAGAAAAAAAATAAAAAAAAAAAAAAAAAGAATTCGATGGTAAGCGATGGCCTGTCGGTACCATTTACGTCCACTTCCAGACCCGTGTGATCCAGGCAGCTAGTTGATCCTCGCCCCACCATGGTAGGGATGACGGCAATAAGATCGGTGCATAGCGAACCAACAGCAAGCCCACCCTGGAGTCTATAGGACTTACACGCGTCTGAAGAGGACCAGTATTACTTTCCTCAGATATTCGTTGATGTGCGTCAAGAGGTTCGAGCAGCATGCCCCCAATGTCAACCGGCGAAAAAGGAGAGTTGGCGCGGTGCGAAGGGCTAAATTAAGTTCCGCCCCAGAGGAGCACAGGTTATGGAGAGGGGTCTGTTGTCGGCAGAATCTTCTAGATTTGCATGATTATATGAATGGTTTACGCTAACGTTCTGGTCATCGTAGAACATTTGACCAGGTATTTACAGTTGATACCTTTGAAGATACAAGGGACGCAGAAACAGGGGCTAATGCATTTGTGGAGAAATATTGTGACCCTTTTTTGGACCTCCTAAATATTCTAGTTACGGAATTCTGGGTGGTGAATTTAAAAACTGTCTATTTTCCAGGTATGTGAAATGTTGAAGTAAAGTTGGGATATACCCGGCTTTCCACCCAAGGCTAATGGTATGGTAGATAGGCGTACAGGTTTATAAAGGATATGCCCTGGCTTACCCGGGTAGGTGACCACCCGGTCGAATGGGATGAGCTCCTTCCGTATCGTCGTCTCGCCCTGACCACGGCGAGTTGTGCACAGGAGTACGGACAGCCGCCGTTGTACCTCATGATAGGGAAGGATGGTTATTTCACTGTAGGGTGAACGGAACCGGCAAGAGATCGTTGAGGGGATCAGCTCAAACGGTTCCGCCCGAAAGGCTCAAGGAAGCTCGAGCGGTTGCAGTGGAAACGGCCCGTCGCGCACAGTCGATATGGGCCGAGGACTACAACGGGAGAGTGCGGCAGATGTTCACGCAGCAGAGGGTGATCTGTGTCCTCGTCAGGGAGTCGCCGGCCGAGACAGGAGTTGCAGGCCGAGCTCTTGGTTCCCGGTGGAGTGGCCCTTGCGAGTGATGAGCAAGGTAGGCCCTGTCACCTTCATCTGCCAGTCGACGCAGCCGCCTTACGATGAGAAGAAAGGGTTACACAGTATTACCAGATGAAGCGGTACGTGGTCCAAGAAGAGCTCGAGTTCTTCCCGAGGCTGAGGGGGACGATGGGAACCGAGGATCGAGTTGTCCCCGGGTGCGAGTACCAGGAGTAAGCGTCCATCAGCCTGATGTAGGTATAGACCTTCTTTGGGTGGAGTATGATCGTCCATTCAGGGACTCAATTGCTCGCGATTTCGCCAGTGTAGAACTAATCTCTGACAGTGGGTTTAATCCTGTCTCGATTTCTTTTTGATGGCTCATTTTTTTACTTTGTTTTAATTTTTAGGTGAATTTTAAGTTTGATGTTTTAGGTTTGGGTATTTTTGATGTTGGGTTCAGCCAGTTTTTAGTTTTATCTGTTTTTGTTATTTTGATAATGTTAATTTTTTTAATATTGTGCTGATTTTTATGAAAGGTCGTGGTTCTATCCCCCTTTCCATTTTTTATAAATTCGTCTTTTGCGGATGGTGATTTTTATCTATGCTCTGCAGTAAACACCCCTTTTTTTATTTTTGCAGTTAATGTGTTTAGCCCACAGCCTTGGCAATGCGGCCTGTGAAACTTTCGAGGGGGAGGGTTGAGTGATGTGCTTCGCCCCAGCCAATCCCCAGGACCAATGCACGAGTGTCCTTTGTCGCCACGAGGGGAAGCGGCGCCAAGAGATGGCGTTGTCCTGGAGGGCCTACTACTCGCTCCCTCCCTGGAAGGAGGGCCTACCACATGCTCCCTCCCTGGAAAGAAGGGCATAAAACCCCCTGCGAGGCGTTATTCGGCAGCAGATGGCCACTTGCACATGAGTTCATAGCTCGGCAATCCACTGCTCACAACAAGTGCCCTTTTGGCACTTGTTGTCTTTATTTGAATTTTATTGCAATTTTATTATATTTTATTATTGTCTTAAAGGGTTGCGACCATAGACTAAATTCATGGCCAGCCAAAGGAAGAAGTTTCTGAAAATATGCAAGAGAGGAGGACCTTTTGTTTTGTTTGGTGATGCTCTATAAAAATACGTAATAAATGATAGATCGGAACTATTTATTTATTTTTCAAGTCCTTTAATTCGTAAAACACTGAAATGAGAAGGGTTTGCCTGACTTAGCCACAGCCTGCCTCGGCAATGTCCTGTGTAGGAACTCTTTCTTTCCACATATAGACTGACATACACTCATACACATACATAACATACATTTCACACGTCTTCGACTGTCTCGCACATACACGGGTGCTGATCCCTTATCAGCTGGTGGCAGCCTACCCCTACACAGGACGAGATTCACGTTACCATGGTTTCAATCGGGATTTTACTTTGGGGCAAGGGAATGTCTCGGGGAATCACTACATAAGGACAATAGTAATAACGATTTCAATGATAACGAAAACGAAACAAGAAAAAAATACAATAATGTAGCAAATAGAAGCAACATAACGACGACAAACACAAAAACAACAAACAAAAACAAAAAAACAAACAACAAACAAAAAACAAACAAAAACAAACAACACCAACAACAACAACAAAAACATCTCAATTTAGATCATTCCCTGCAGCTCACCAGCTCCTTCAGCAACACCTGTAGATCCTTTGCAGATTCTGTTGCAGAGAATCGTAAGTGTCCCTACGGCACATCACAGAGAGAGCAAGAACGATCAATCTCTCGTGACGTTTGGTTTGGCATGATGATGTGTTCACGCGCATGACTGGTGTGTGTCATGAACAGCACGTATCCGCATGACCTTCGAGGGATTGTGACTGTCATGCAGATGGGATGATTTTTTTTTTTTTCTTTTCTTTTTTGTATTTGGGTATTTTTGGGTATTGATGATTTTTTTTCTCTCTTTGTCTCTGTTTCTTCTCTCTCTCTTTATTTTTGTTTCTGTCTCTTCTCTTTCTGTCTTTCTCTCTATTTCTCTATCTTTTTTTCAATCTCTCTCTCTCTCTCTCTCTCTCTCTCTCTCTCTCTTTCTCTCTCTCCTCTTCTTCGCCTCTCTCTCTCTGTCCTCTCATTTCCTCTCCTCTCCTTCTTTCTCTCTCTCTCTCTCTCTCTATCACTCTCTCTCTCTCTCTATCCCTCTTCTCTCTCTCTATTTCTCGTCTGTCTCTTTACTTATCGTCTCTCTCTCTATCACTCTCTTTCTCTCTCTTCTCTCCCTCTCTCGTCTTTCTTTTTTCGTTTCTCTCTCTCTCTCTCTCTCTCTCTCTCTCTCTCTCTCTCTCTCTCTCTCTCTCTCTCTCTCTCTCTCTCTCTCTCTCTCTCTCTCTCTCTCTCTCTCTCTCTCTCTCTCTCTCTCTCTCTCTCTCTCTCTCTCTCTTTACATGTTTAACTTCCCACAAAGGGCATAGTGAGTTGCTGTTTCTTACTTTCATTTCAGAAATTTTTATTTTTTTGTGAAAAGAACTGTCGAGAAATAAGTATACATATGTCTTTATGTGTGTGTGTTGCGTAGATATTATATATATATATATATATATTTAGTTATATATATATATATATATATATTTATATATATTATATATATATAA
>NW_028234440.1:390127-398412 GCF_977035675.1 Penaeus japonicus
CGATAGGAATATCACCCGAAGGGAAATCTGCCGAAGGAAATCCCCAGAGGACTCTCCGAGAATCTCCCGAAGGAATCCCCCGAAGGAATCTCCCGAAAGAATCTCCCGAAGGAATCTCCCGAAGGAATCTCCCAAAGGAATATCCCGAAGGAATCCCCGAAGGAATCTCCCGAAGGAATCTCCCAAAGGAATCCCCGAAGGAATCCCCCGAAGGAATCTCCCGAAGGAATCCCCCGAAGGAATCTCCCGAAGGAATCCCCCGAAGGAATCTCCCGAAGGAATCTCCCGAAGGAATCTCCCGAAGGAATCTCCCGAAGGAATCCCTCGAAGGAATCTCCCGAAGAAATCTCCCAAAGGAATCCCCCGAAGGAATCTCCCGAAGGAATCTCCCGAAGGAATCCCCCAAAGGAATCTCCCGAAGGAATCCCTCGAAGGAATCTCCCGAAGGAATCTCCCAAAGGAATCTCCCGAAGGAATCTCCCGAAGGAATCCCCCAAAGGAATCTCCCGAAGGAATCCCCCGAAGGAATCTCCCAAAGGAATCTCCCGAAGGAATCTCCCGAAGGAATCCCCCGAAGGAATCTCCCAAAGGAATCTCCCGAAGGAATCTCCCGAAGGAATCTCCCGAAGGAATCTCCCGAAGGAATCTCCCGAAGGAATCTCCCGAAGGAATCTCCCGAAGGAATCTCCCGAAGGAATCTCCCGAAGGAATCCCCCGAAGGAATCCTCCGAATTAATCCCCCGAAGGAATCTCCCAAAGGAATCCCCCGAAGGAATCTCCCAAAGGAATCTCCCGAAGGAATCCCCCGAAGGAATCTCCCGAAGGAATCTCCCGAAGGAATCTCCCGAAGGAATCTCCCGAAGGAATCTCCCGAAGGAATCTCCCGAAGGAATCTCCCGAAGGAATCCCCCGAAGGAATCTCCCGAAGGAATCTCCCGAAGGAATCCCCCGAAGGAATCCCCCGAAGGAATCTCCCGAAGGAATCCCCCGAAGGAATCTCCCGAAGGAATCTCCCGAAGGAATCCCCCGAAGGAATCTCCCGAAGGAATCTCCCAAAGGAATCCCCCGAAGGAATCCCCCGAAGGAATCTTCCGAAGGAATCTCCCGAAGGAATCCCCCGAAGGAATCTCCCAAAGGAATCCCCCGAAGGAATCTCCCGAAGGAATCTCCCGAAGGAATCCCACGAAGGAATCTCCCGAAGGAATCTCCCGAAGGTATCCCCCAAAGGAATCTCCCGATGGAATATCCCGAAGGTATCTCCCGAAGGAATCTCCCGAAGGAATTTCCCAAAGGAATCTCCCGAAGGAATCTCCCAAAGGAGTCTCCCGAAGGAATCTCCCGAAGGAATCCCCCGAAGGAATCTCCCGAAGGAATCCCCCGAAGGAATCTTCCGAAGGTATCCCCCAAAGGAATCCCCCGAAGGAATCTCCCGAAGGAATCTCCCGAAGGAATCTCCCGAAGGAATCTCCCGAAGGAATCTCCCGAAGGAATATCCCGAAGGAATCTCCCGAAGGTATATCCCGAAGGCATATCCCGAAGGCATATCCCGAAGGTATATCCCGAAGGCATATCCCGAAGGAATTTCCCAAAGGAATCTCCCGAAGGAATCTCCCGAAGGAATCTCCCGAAGGAATCCCCCGAAGGAAACTCCCGAAGGAATCTCCCTCCTCCCGTAAGAGAATTTAATCTCTTCTTCCCAAGGGGGGAGGAATCTCTACTTCGAATATCTTACGTTCATCCCGGAGAGGAAATCTATCTACTCCCCTTCCCACCGACAAAGAAAAATACAAGATCACCTATCTTCATTCTTCTCCGGGGGGGGGGGGGGGGGGGTCTCATGCAGCCCCATCTCCTGCAGTCCCCTCGAAGGAATCCCCCCCCCGAATGATAACTCCCGAAGGAACATATCTCACCACAAGGAAAAAGTCCAGAGTCCCTCTACATCACCTCATCATAACCGAGAGTACAGATACAGGCAACGAGATCTCAAGGACAAAAAATATGAAACGAACGATAAAGCGCTAATCGATAAAAAAAAGATACTAAACATCAAACATCGATCCCTAAAGACGGAAGAAACACAAACAAACAGACATCAAAAAGCATAAAGTAACCGAAAAAAGCAAGACCAACTCGACGGACAGAAGATCGCCGATAAAAACGTCAGGTAATGCGGGGGGGGGGGAATCCGAAATAACAAGAACAATACAATCACACCAGTAAACAACAACAAACGCAACATTGCCGCAGACACCATAGCCCTAAAACAAAAGAAAACAAAATCATCACGACCGCACAAAATATCCTGCAAATAAAAACAAGACAAACAGCACTCAAAAATCCACTAAAAACTCTCCTCCAAACAAGCCCAACAAAACACCCCACAAATAAAGGGGGCAACAAAAAAATACAATACATAAAGTACACAATACATTAATCAAAACAATATAGCGACAAGACAACACCACACCCCACACACCACAACCCACACCAACTCATAAAACATCAAACACAACAAGACACCAAATCATCCCAAACAAACCCACACCCACCACCAAGCACCCCAACCAAACCAACAAAACAAACACACAACACAGCCACCGATCCCACACACACCCCCACCACTACACACAACACTACCACACAAACACAACCCAAACCCACCGACCAAACCACTAATCCAACGCCACAACTCATATACTAATCTTACCATCCCACAGCCCACCCACTCAACTCCCCAAACTACACTACACCCCATCCCCTCACAACTACAACCACCTCCCCACCCACCACCCCAAAATCCACACCACACATTCCACCCCCTCGTCCGCACCCAGCCATCCCCCCCCCCAGCACCACTCCCCCAAACTACATCCCCCACTCCCACACCCGCCACGCCGCACCGCCTCCACCTCACATCCCCCCCCACCCCTCTCCCCCCCCTCACCTCCCCCCACACACCCACCACTCACACCTCGTCCACCCTCACACCAACTCTACAAACATCCCTCATATACCACACATCCCATCACCATCCTAATACCATCACAATCCCACTCTCATCCACATCCTACAAACACCTCTCACCCATCCCCACCCTCCCACATCATCCAACACCATACCACAAAACCCCAACACAACCGCAACCAACCACATCTCCCTCCTCACACTAATCGAGCCAAGAAAACTACACAAAATCCAACACCTAATCACCTCTCACATCATCCACATCCACCAACCCACACAAACCCTCACCTCTACACGCCCCACACTCATACCCAAAATCACAACACATTCTACACAACACCCATCCCCGTAAACAAACACAACCTCGGCCCCCACAATACCATACTCACCCTCATCCTCACACCACTCCAACACCTCCAGATCCACACAATAACACTCCCACACCACCATCTCCAACACCACCTCCCCACCCCAACTCAATAACCACCACAACCACAGAACCAACCCCCAACCCCATCCGACCCACAACACCACCCACAAAAAATCACTTCAAACCCCACCCCAAAACTAACCCCCTCCCCACTCCGAAAACCCCAACATCCCACTCCCATCCCGCCCCCTCTCTCCCCCTCCACTTCCCCACCCCTCTCCACCCTCTCCCCCAACACAACCCCTCACTCGCCCCATCCCACCACAACCACTTACACCCAAAACCCATCACCAACCCCCCCAACCCCACACCCACACCACCCAACCCCCCCCCCCCCCTCCCCCCAACCAACCACCCCAAACAACCCACACCCCCACCCACCACCTCCCCACACCCCCCCTCCACAACAACAACCACAACAACCACCCCCACCCCCCCCCCCGAGCTCCCACCCCACTCCACCCAACCCCACCCCACCCCACCCAAACATACACCCACACCCACCATCCCCCCCCCACAACCCCCCACCACCTCACTTCCCTTCCCCCACTCACCACACTCACCCCCACATCACTCACCATCCCCCCACCACATTCTCCATCCCCCCCACACCACCAAACCACTCTCCCTCCCACTCCACCCACCCCCCTCACCCCACCCCTACACCCGCCTTCATCAACCCACCCCACCCAAACACCAAAAACCCCTCCAACCAACCGACCACTCAGCACTCAACCGCCACCTCACTATCCTCTACCACACCACATCCATCCAAACCCTCCTCACCCAACATCACGACATCTCACACCCTACCCCTATGTTCACATCCGATCCCAAGCCACCACCATCCACATCAACAAACCATCCCTCTCATACCAACAACACCAACTCAAATCGCTATCCTCACACACAACTCCACCACCCCTTTCTCCCACCTCCCCCGCTCCTACCACACCACCCCCACCCCAACCTCTTCCTACCCCCTAGTCACATAGCACTCTCCCCCAAGCCCCCGAAGGGAAACTTTTCCCAAGGTATCCCCCAAAGGAATCTCCCGAAGGAATCTCCCGAAGGAATCTCCCGAAGGAATCTCCCGAAGGAATCTCCCGAAGGAATCTCCCGGGCCCGGGTTCCCGAAGGAATCCACCCCTCCCCCCCCCCCCCGAAAAAAGGAAAACTCCCGAAGGGAACCCCCCATTCCCGGGGAACCCGGGAACCCCGAATAACCCCAAAAACCCAAGGAACAAACCCCTTTGGTTTTACCCGATATTTCCTTGGGGGAAAAATGGCCCAAAATTTTTGGCTGCTGTAAAAACAGGGCAGAATCACTACGTAAAAATGGGGCCCCGAAAAACCCCGAAAAACCCGGAGGAAAAGGGCCCTGGACCAAATTTTTATCATTGTTTTTGTTTTGTTTTGTTGTTGATGTTTGTTAAACTGTTAATTTCTTTTTTCATACAACATCATTGTTGTTTTCTGGTGTTTTTTTTTATTAATCCCATTATCGTCATTATCATTACTATAATGATTATTATCATCCTCATTAATACCATTATCATTAGCGTTACTATAAACATTAGAATCATTATTATTACTATTACTGTCATCATCATTTTCACTATTGCTGTTAATGCTGTCATCATTATTAAACAAAACAATTTACTTATCATTATATCATTAGCATTCTCAATTTCTTAATTCTATAGCCATTACTTTTCAAAACAGCATAATAACCTCAAAACAATCAAATCAAAGTCAAAATTCATCACAAAAAACACCAAACAAAACAAAATAAGCAATCGTCAAATGTGTTTCGAAAGGATTCTATTTTGAATTACTCCTATTACTCCTATTACTCCTATTACGTGTTAGATGATCCCACATCAATGATCCACGCGTTTAACATTGTCTTGCCCCTGTTGCTATTAAGGATCATTCCCCATACAAACACTTAGCTTCTGTTGTTTGGACACCTGTTGTGATTGTCTGTTTTTTTTTTTTTTTTTTTTTTTTTAAGCAATAACTCCTTATACGGTTTGACTTGACGAATGGATATGTAGAGATCGTATTTTTGTCTGTAATGGACTATCGGCCATTTTAGTCTGTTTTTGTAAGGAATAATGTGGAATTTACAGTGTTTACGGTATTTACAGAACCTAGTGGAACCCTAGTGGTTTTATTTAGATATTTGAACAGTGAATGATGCAATATATATTTTTTTTATAGGATTTGCTTATACCGATATAACGTTGATGATAATTGATTGCTTGAAAATTACTATCCCCGTGATTAAGTATATTGATAGATAAATAATGTAAAAACGACTTGACGAATGCATAAATTATCCAACACAAACAGACAGACACATATATGTCCAATAACAGACAAACAAATGATGAAAATAAACAAACAGACAAACAAATGATGAAAATAAACAGACAGACAAACAAATTATGGAATTAAAGAAGACAAAAAATAGATGAAAATAAACAAACAAATGACGAAAATAAAGATGACAGTCAAACAAACAGACAAACAAACAAACAAAGACAAACAACCAGAGTGTCTACTTACATCAACCAGCCTTGCTTTGTCGATGGCGAAGTATCGACCCATGTTGAAACCTGGATATGTCTGCAACTGCACCATCAGCTGATTCAACTGGGGGAGGGGGGGTTGGGATAGAAGTGTTAATGATGAAGATGATGATGATAAGGACAATGATAATAGTGATAGGTGTGACTGTCATCGTTTGTGGTAGTAGAATTATCATTAGAATTTATATCGTTATTAGTAGCTGTATGATTATTGTTATAATCATTATTATTAATATTATTGCTATTAGTATTGTTACTAATATCATCATCATTGATATCATTATCATTTTCATCATTATCATGGTTATTGTTTTTGTCATTATTATTGTTATTGTCATCATCATTATCATAATTACTACTATGATTACGCTTATTATCATTACTGATATTATTGTCATTATTGTTATTATCATTATCGTTATTATCATTGTTATCATATGTTTCATGGTCATCATCATTATAATTGACATTATTATTATTATCATTATTGTTATTATTTTTTTTTTGTTGTTGTTGTTTTGTTATTGTTATTGTTATTATCATTATTATCATTATTATTATCATTATTATTATTATGATTGTTATTATTATCATCATCATCATCATCATTATTGTTATCATCATTATCATCATTATTAACATTGTTATTATTATTACTACTATTATTTTTTTATCATCATTATTATTAATATTATCATTATCATCATCATCACCATTATCATCTATTATCATAATGATAATAACAAATACTATTATCATCATTATTATGGTTATTATATTTATCATTATTATTACCAATATCATCATTATTATCACCAATATCATCATTATCATTATCTAGTTTATACAAAATATGTAGAGAGTGTATATTGAGAGTTATATATCGCATGAACCTGAATGAAACAGTGTGTGTGCGTGTATGCTTGTGTGTGCATATGTGATCAAACATGTGTGTTTGTGTGTGTGTGTGTGTGTGTCTGTGTATGTGTGTGTGTGTGTGTGTGTGTGTGCATATGTGATCAAACATGTGTGTTTGTGTGTGTGTGTGTGTGTGAGTATCTGTGTATGTGTGTGTGTGTGTGTGCATATGTGATCAAACATGTGTGTTTGTATGTGTGTGAGAGAGAGTGCGTGCGTGTGCGTGTCTGTATCTTCATGATCTATCGTATGCGTGTCTAAAATTTAGCGTGTAGTGTGTATGTGTACCTGTCTGTGTGTGCGTGTGTATGAAACAAGCATGATGTGTCAGCACAGGCCTCAAAATCTCTGCCCCCGAGTTGCTCAAGTTAGCTTCGACCTCAAATTTGTTTATCATGAAACTAATTGTCTTTACTTTGGTGAACGCTGTGTGTGTTTATCTATTTCAAGATGATTTCTTTGTTTCTCTTTCGTTCTTTCGCTCTCTGTGTCTTTCTTTCTTTCTTTCTTTCTTTCTCTCTCTCTTCCGTTCTCTCTTTCTCTTTCTTTCTTTCTCTTTCTCTCTCTCTATCTCTCTCTTCCTTTATCTCTTTCTCTCTCTCTCTCTCTCTCTCTCTCCCCCCCCACTCCATCTTCACTCATCTTCTCTTCTCTCCACTCTCCTCTCTCTCTCCTCTCACTCACTCTTTCCCTTCTCTCTCTCTCGCTCTCACTCTCTCTCTCTCCCGCTCCACTCTCTCTCGTCTCTCTCTCGATCTCTCTCATCTCTCGTCTCTCTCTCTCTTCTCTCTCTCTCACTCTCATATCTCTTTCTCTCTCTCCCTCTCATCTTTCTCTCTCTCTCTTCCTCTCATCTCTCTCTCTCGATCTTCTCTCTCTCTCAGGTCTCTCTCTCCTCTCTCTCTTCCTTCTCTCTCTCTCTCTTTTCTTTCTCCTTTCTCTTCTCTCTCTTTCGCCCCTCCCTCCCTCCTCCTCTCTCTCTCACCTCCTCTCTCTTCGCTCCCTCAGTCTTTCTCTCTCTCTCGCTTCTCTCGTCCATCTCTCTCCTCCTCTCTCTCTCTCTTTCTCCCATCCCTCTTTCTCTCTCTCTCTCTCTCCCTCTCCGCCCCCCCCTCTCCTCTCTTCTATTTTCATCTCTCTCTCTCACTTTCCCTCTCTCTCTTTCCCTCTCTCTCCCTCTTTCCTTCTCTCTCCCTGTCTCTCTCTCTCTCTCTTCCTCACCCCAGCCCAGTGCACATGCCTAAGGCTCTGGACAAGCCCAAGTAAGGCAAGTTGCGACGCCAAAGTCCAGTTACTCCATTGTGTTTCGTGGGAATGATCAAACATCGGCATTCTGTCGCTGTTTAGTGTGTGTTTTTGCGCGCGGGTGGTGG
>NW_028234440.1:413512-416012 GCF_977035675.1 Penaeus japonicus
AGGAGAAGAGTGTGGGGAGAAGAGAGGAAGGAATGTATAGAGAGGGAAAGAGGGAGAGGATGAGGGATGAAGAAAAGGGAAGACAGAGAGAGAGAGAGGAAGAGAGAGAGAGAAAGAAAGAAAGAGAGAGAGAGAGAGAGAGAGAGAGAGAGAGAGAGAGAGAGAGCGATAGGGGGGAGGAGGGAGGACGTCGAGTCCTATAATAAAGTCTCCTTCACCGACATGATCTCTGGTGCGTTTTGCGAGGAGTGGCTGCCGGGAAGCATATTGAAGGTGGAGGGGGGGAGGGGGGAATCTGGACTTTGGCATTGTCTAGCTACTACGAATCACATGTTACACACACACACACACACACACACACACACACACACACACACACACACACACACACACACACACACACACACACACACACACACACATATATATATATGTATATATATATATATATATATATATATATATATATATATATATATATAAGAGATATAGAGACAGATATAAATATCAGAGAGAGAGAGAGAGAGAGAGAGAGAGAGAGAGAGAGAGAGAGAGAGAGAGAGAGAATAAGAGAGTGAGAGAGAGGGAGAAAGAGAAAGAGAAATATTGAAAGAAAAAAAAAGAGAGAGAAGGAGAAAGAGAGAGAGATATAAATAGATAGATAAATTGAAAGAAAGATAAAGAGAGAGTAAGAGAAGAAATAGACAGACACACAGACAAACACCGAAACATCAAAAAAGACATCCAGCCATCCAAAGCTCCCCCCACACCCCACCCACCCACCCACACCCACACCCACACCCACACCCTACCCACTCATTACCACCCCCGCCCTGACCTGTCTTCACTACAGTCGAAAACACTCTCATTTGCGACAGCGTCTGGCATCCCGCCTCTTTAATCCATAGGCATCAAATTACGGCATCAAATTACTTCTTTCTTTCTTTCTTTCTTTCTCCTTCGACGTTTTTAGATGAATCTATTTCAGTTCTAAATGCCACTGGGAAGTTAACGCATCGGCCGAGAACGCTGCGAGGAGTCTGAGAAATCCCTCGATGTCTCTGAGATGATGTTGCTTTTGTCTTCTGAGTGACAGCTTTGCGCCGCCAAGGAGAGAGATCTTGTCTTATCTCACGCTCTTCGTAATGGGCGGCTCTCTTTCTCTTTCTCTCTCTCTCTCTCGTTCTCTTTCTCTCTCTCTCTCATTCTCTCTCTCTCTCTCTCATTCTCTTTCTCTCTCCCTATTTCTCTTTCTTTCTTTCTTTCATTCTCTTTCTCTCTTCCTCTCTCTCTCTCTCTCTCTCTCTCTCTCTCTCTCTCTCTCTCTCTCTCTCTCTCTCTCTCTCTCTCTCTCTCTCTCTCTCTCTCTCTCTCTCTCTCTCTCTCTCTCTCTCTCTCTCTCTCTTTCTCTTTCTCCCTCTCTCTCTCTTTCTCTCTATCTATCTATGCACCTATTTATCTCTCTCTCTCGCTTTCGTCTCTTCTGCTTGTGTCTGTCTGTCTTTGTCTTTATTTCCTCCTCTTCCCCTCTTCTTTTCCCTTTCTCCCTCTCCCTCCCCTCCCTCCTCTCCCTCCCCCTCCCCCTCTCTCTCACTTCCCCTCCCCTCCCCTCCCCTCCCCTCCACTCCACTCCCCTTCCCCTTCCCCCTCTCTCTCACTTCTCCTCCCCTCCCCTCCCCCTCTCCCTCACTTCCCCTCCCTCCCCTCGTCTCCCCTCCCCCTCCTTCCTCTCCCCTCCCCTCCCCTCGTCTCCTCTCCCCCTCCTTCCTCTCCCTTCCCCCTCCCCCTATCCCCTTCCCTTCCCTCCCTTCCCCTTCCCTCGTGTCCCCTCGTCTCCCCTCCCCTCATCTCCCCTCCCCTCCCTTCCCCTCCCCCTCCCCCTCCTCTCCCTCCCTCCCTCCCCCTCCCCCTCCTCCCTCCCCTCCCCTCCCATCCCCTCTCCCCTCCCCTTCCCTCCCCCTCTCTCTCACTTCCCCTAAAGCACAAAAAGATATCATAACTCCATTAGCAGGAGGACCCGCTCTTCTCCGCACGTAATAACAACAACACAAAGTATCCCATAATTACATTTCACATCTAAGACGCAACACCACCTCTCATGTCCCTCCCTTCCTCCCCTCCCTTCCCCCTCCCCCCCACTTCTCCTCTGCTCCTACCTCTCCTGCTAACTCCCCTCCTCCCTCCCCTACTAACTCCCCTCCCTCCTCCCTCTCTTATTCCTTCTTCTTAGTCTTATTCCCTCTTCTTCTTCTTCTTCTTCTTCTTCTTCTTCTTCTCTTTCTTTCTAGCTTGTTATATTCAGTCCCTATTCTAGGATTTCTTCTAGTCTTTCTTCTTCTTTCTTACTTCCTTCCTCCTGTCGTCTTTTCTTCTCCTATTTTCCTCCATCCTTAGTTTTCTCTCTCCCTAACCCTCTGCCAACTTTCCTCCCTCTTCCTTATTTTTCCCTCCTTCCCCTCCACCTTGGTTCCCTCCTCCTTCCCCTATCTTAATTCCCTCC
>NW_028234440.1:428512-431012 GCF_977035675.1 Penaeus japonicus
TGATGTTAATAGAATAATAAAAGCAGTGATGATAATAGTAATAATGATGATGATAACAATAATAATGATGATGATAGTCATTATCAAATGATCATCATTTTTATTACTATGGATATAATCCTCATTATCATAATCATCATAGCACTAGTAACAATGATGATGATAATGATAAAGATAATAACAATAACAACAACGACAACAATAGGTAACTAGATAGATAAAAATGTTGCACAAAATAGTAATATAAAGAGAAAAGAAAAATGGATGATAAAATGGATAAGATTAAATCAATAAGAAAATAATCGATAGATAGATTAAAATACGTTGAGAGATTGACAAATAGCAACAATAACAATAATTAAATAAGAATTGGCGGAGGTCCCTTCTCTCTGAAAACAAAAACAGAAAAACATATCTTTCTACATAAACAAACAAACAAACAAAAAGATAATCTGACTTCAGGACTCTTTATTTTGGTTATATAAGAAGATGTATTACTATATTCAGAAACTGTTAGCATGAATAAATAAAAAAATGAGTGCCCCTTCTACTCCCCCCCCCCCCATTTCGTTTTTTTACTTAACACAGACATCAAACTAACCGTACCTACCATCCTCCCCCCTTCCCTCTCCCCTCCACCACCCACACAAACACATACAACAACTACCAACCCCTTCCTCGAAACACACATAAACACACACACACACACACATACAACCAACACACACATACACAACTCCCTGTCCCCTACATCACCACAACCCCCCACTCCCCCACCCACAACCCCAAAACCTCCCACAACCCCACGGCCTCCCCCTCCCACAACCCCCACAACCCCCACACACACACCCCTTATAACCCATCACTCCCCCTCGCACAACCTCAACCCCCCCCCCCCACACACACACAACCCCCTATAACCCCCACTCCCCCTCCCCCCCATCCACCCACCCACACACACACAGACACACACCTTAATCGTCCACCCAGCACACCAGAGTCACCCGAGAAGCCTTAAACATCCCTTGTATCATCTGGAGAATCAGAGAGAATCCCCGGCCGTAAAAACCTAAGACGCTGCGCAGAGTGTGTCTCTAAGAGGTGTCTAAGAGGACTCCAGACCCGCGAGAACAAAGAGGAAGGGAGGTTGAGAAGACGAGAGGCTGTGAGTCTAAGAGGACGAGAGAAGGAGTAAGGTCGAGGGGCTGGTTGTTTGAAAGGCTCAGAGGTCGAGAGGCTGTGAGATTGAGAGGTCGAGAGAAGGAGTAAAGTCGAGAGGCTGGTTGTTTGAAGGGCTTAGAGGTCGAGGAGAGGCTGTGAGTCTAAGAGGTCGAGAGAAGGAGTAAGGTCGAGAGGGTGGTTGTTTGAAGGGCTCAGAGGTCGAGGAGAGGCTGTGGGATTCTGAGAGGTTGGAAGCCTGAGAGATCGATAGGTTGAGAGAGGCGGAGAGGCTAAGGGTTTGAGAGGTCGAGAGGCCGAGGGGACTAATGGCTCAGAGGGAGTGAGTGATAGAGCCATTTCAGAGAGCGAATACTTAGAGCCACCTCTTTAGTGGGAGATGCACTAAAGAGGTCTATAGAGCCACGTAAGTTGTCGAGTGGGAGAGAGCCATTTAAGAAACTGTTGGACCAAGCGGTAGATCCACTTATGAATCTTCGAACGCCATTTAAAAGGCCTAACCGAGAAGCCATTCCAGAAGCTTTCAGAGCAATGCCAGAGGTTTAGTTGAGAGCCATTGCCAAGGACTTAAGAGCCATACAAGGGACAGGGATATAAGACATTTCATGAGGTTTTTCTTTTTTTTCAGAGCCATATTAGACACCGGGTTGTGACCCCACCTCAGATTTTTTTTTTCTTTGTTTTTAAGAGGCATATAAGACACCGAGCTGAGAGCCACTTCAGAGGCTGAGGAGCCGAAGGGAAGAGCCACTTAAGAGGCCTCAGGGACGGACTCCTACGAAGCTCGTTACAACGTTAGACGCCGCAAACTGGTCCCGTCGTTTGATTGCGGACGGAGATACGGAGCTGTGAGGGGGGAGGGGGTGGGGGTGGTGGGGGTAGGAGGAATGAGGTGGGGGAGGGGGAGGGAGAGGGGTGTGATGTGATAAATGATAAGCATCTACTGTTAGTTTTTTTTGAGTGATGTGATGTGATAGTTACCAGTGATGTTTAATTAGTGTTGTAGATAATGCTAATTCGATTATGGATGAATATGGTGAGTTAGAATTAGAGACAGAGATAGGCAGGCAATTGGACAAACGTCATCATTATCATTACGATTATTAATTGATAATTACAGACTTACTACAGTATGAAGCCTATTAACACAAGTGATGTAACACCCATGCATACACTAACAAAGTATTACTTTTTACGTACACAATTTTTTCTAGATTAAATTAATAAAATTACCATACACACTCAAACAAACACACACACACATACACACACGCACACACCTACACCTAAACACCTATACAATCACACACACTTACACACA
>NW_028234440.1:440262-442762 GCF_977035675.1 Penaeus japonicus
ATTTTAAGAGAACTTATGGGTTCAGATCCCTTGAGAACGCCTACCCAGCCTCCTCCCCCCCCCCCCCCCCCCCCCTCCCCCCCCCCCCCCCCCCACCGCCCCCCCCCCCCCCCCCCCCCCCCCCCTCTCTCCTCTCCCCCCGCAGCGCTCCCTATTAAGCACACCCCTATGTCTCCGTTCCCCCACCCCATCCCCCACCCCCCCTCCATCCTGACGACACCTTCAAGTAAAAAAAATAAAGACGAAAAATGATTTGCTTTATATCTCTGGACACCAAGCGGGTCGTCCCTCATTCGCCATGATTTAATGTTGTATAAATTCGGTTTGCTTTCTCTAAGTCAACTCATGATCGCTTCTCTTGATCTATGTGTGCTTGCGAAGTGTGCTTGCGTTGCAGAGAGGTGTTTGGATGTTTGTTTGTGTTTGTTTGTTTTTCTGTTTGTCTGTAGGTGTGTTTGGATGTGTGTAAGTGTGTGTGTGTGTGTTTAGAGGGGAGTCTTAGCGTGTATCTGTTTTTCTACATTTGTGAGTGTGTAAATATATTATTTTCATACAAGCACAAAGTTCCTACGAAATCCCTCCTCCCCCCCTTCCCCCGAAGGAAAAATAGAGAGATAGATAGATAAACAAATAATAAAAATTTTAAAAATGCATCCGGACCCATCTGATTTTGATTTTTATAATAAGAAAAGGAAAAGAAAAAGAAATGTTTCTAACGACGTCTTACAAAACAGAGATGAAAAAGAAAGAAGATAGAGGGGGGGGGGGTCCTACTAAGCCCTACAGGAACCCCCTTCCTCTATCGCCTCCGCCTCGCCCTCGACTGCCTGCAAATCCACGAACGCCCAAGATTTATGCGGTTACGGTTCGTATAGACGCAGTCGGTTCAATCCGGATATATGACGGGTAAATCTCGTATATACGGCCTCCTTCTTCTTCTTCTCCTTTTTCTTCTCCTTCTTTCGCGTCGATGGCGAAGAGAGCTCGGCACAATCGACAAGAATGTGTTGTGATCGAACCGGAATCTTTATTAGCGTTTATTTATTAAAACAGGATGAATTACCGGCCGAAATCGAGAAGGGGGTTTTAGCGCTCGACAGAACAGCGCTACCTGCCAGCCCGATGACGTCACAGATTGATCGACAATGCCGGGCGTGAATAGCAATCGGGTTTATTTACTTAATGCTGATTTACGCGCGGGGAATAAAGTTCCTCCTCTTCTTTTTTTTTATCCTTCTTCTTCTTCTTCTTCTTCTTCTTCTCGAACCTGATTCTCATTGCGCTAATTATTAAGAGCTAGGGAGAGCTCGTGCGTCAGGTGGAGGAAGTTGTTTAGAAGAGTTAAAGGAAGTGAATTAAGCCAAGAGTCACTTCGAGAGTCACTTCGAACTAATTGTGCACGTAAATTAACGAAGGATACTTGTTGTCAACCTGTTGTTAGTTACATGAGGTGGGGGGATAATATTATTATTTACACATTGTTAGTACGCGTTGTTTCTCTCTCAAGGGGATTTCAACTCTTTCTTGACATTGTTGTTTAACTCTAACGCGAACTTCGAGAATGATCAAAAAACTGTTTGTAACTCATGGTATCTATGAGATAGTTGGCGTTAACATTTTGCTGTCGCAGGCGAGAGAAAGGGAGAGAGAGAAAGAGTGAAAAAGAGAGAGAGAGAGAGCGCTGAGGAAGAAGAGACAAAGAAGAGAGAGAAAGAGAGAGAGAGACAGAGAGAAAAAAGACAGAGGAAACACAAGAGAGAGCGTGTAAGAGAGAGAGAGAGATGAGGAGAGGAGGTGAGGGGAGTGAGGGAGAGAGTGAGAGTGGATGTCAAGAGGAGAGTAGAATGGAGGAGTGGCGAGAGAGGATGAGAGAGAGAGAGAGAGAGGAGAGAGATATGAAATATAGAGAAAGGAGAGAAAAGGGAAAATAAAAATAATCGATATATATAATTGAAATAAAGGATAGAGAGGTAGATAAATAGATACAGTAAACATATGAATAGATAGATAGTCAGATAAACAGAAAGATATAGAGATACAGATAAGTTAAGAAATAAATAAATAAATAAATAAGTGAAGACAAATCAAATCCAACGAATATAAGAGAACCCCAAATGAACAAAAGAGAATTCAAAAACTAAGATCAAAGTCGCCGCTTACCTGTATTATTTTCAATTAATGGTCAGGCCCATTCTATACACCTGGACACTAACGGCGCCTCAAGCAGGGGCCGAATTCAGAGATCGCACTCAAAGACCCCGCCCCTTGAGCGCTGTTCCTCTTCTCTGATTGGTCGAGAGGGGGAAGACCCATCCGAGGCTCCTATTGGCTAATCGGTCGTGTCTCGGCGTTCAAATGACGCTGGAGATTCTTATCGGCGGCCGTTATCTCTCCTCGCGTCTTCATTAGCATTTTGATATCAATGTTTCATGTGTCATAAGCTACGTGTCGCTTTTGGGCCAATGGGAGTGGGAGTGGTTTTCGCTTCGCTTCTTTTTCG
>NW_028234440.1:452762-457762 GCF_977035675.1 Penaeus japonicus
TGGAGGAGTGGGGAGAACTTGTAAGATTTGTGGTTGTGTGGGGGGAGGGGGTGGGGGTCTGGGGTGAGGTTCGGTAGGGTTAAGGTTGGTGTAGCTGGTGGGGGACTTAGCGGGTGTTTGGGTGGGGTTTTGTGAGTGTGTGGAAGAGAGGAGGTGGGGGGTGGAAGAGGTACGGGGGGGTGTTAGGGGGGGGCGGGAGCAGACGGGTAGGAGGGGTGGGGTTTATTGTCGTGTGGGCGAAGGAGGTGAGGATGGGTAGAGGGGTAATGGGGGAGGTTGTGTTGTATTATTGTAGGTTTGCATTTGAGGTTTAGTAGTGGTGTGTATGTGTGTGTGGGGGGTGTATGTATGTGTGTGTGTGTGTGCCTGTGCAATTGTTTCCCCTTAGTTATTTCTTTCTTTCTATTTCACATCCTATTTCTTCCCCTCTCTCCACCCCCTCCCCACCCACCCCCACCCCCGTGCAACCCCACTACACCAGAAAAGAAAAGAAAAAAAAAGGAGAAAAGAGAGAGAGAGAGAGAGAGAAGAGAGAGAGAGAGAGAGAGAGAGAGAGAGAGAGAGAGAGAGAGAGAGAGAGAGAAAGAAGAACAAAAAAGTCAGTTGACAGACATCAATATCGCACGCAGCAAAGCAGCTATACACCAAATAAACCCCGGTCATACGTACATATCTCCTTCCCTTGGCTAGATTCTGTGTAAACTCAACACAAGCCAAGGAAATGAGATTTGAGATTTCGAGATCCAGCGGCACGCCATCTTGTTATAAGGAAATAAGGAGGGGGGTGGCCGTCCTCTTGTTGGAGGAGTCCCGCGAGGGAGGAGTGGTCAAACGGGGCGTCGGGTGTGGAGGCGTGGGGTGTCAGGCTGACGCAGTAGGGCTGAGGGTGGCTACCGGTTGGGGGTGCGGCAGCTCGAACAGAGAGGTGGACTCAAAATCGCAAATTGCGATTGCTTCTCTTTCCTCTCTCTTGCTCTCTCTTTCTAGTCTTCGCGCTTCCTTTCCTTCTACTCTCCACTTCACCTAATCACTGCATTGAGTTTAATATCATGCACCCTAAAATCCCCAACCCATACGGCAACTTGCCGATTTCCGACACGATAGTAATTTTTTTCACCTTTCTAACCTTCTAATAACCCTCTTCCTTCTCTCTGCCTCTCCATCGTGGTGCCTGTTCTTTCTCGTCTTATGAGTATCCTGTGCACTTCGAAAACTGCCTGAGTCTCTTTTCCTAATATCTTCCCCTATTGACCTCTATTAATCCTCACTTGCCTCCGCTTCTAATTCCTCCTTCCCCCTACTATCATCCTGACATCCTCCCTATTTGCGTGCGACCTCCCTTCTCTTCCCCATCTCCTTATACCCGTCTCATCCTTCCTCGCCGTTTTTCTCTCGCTCCTTTTTCCTCTCCCTTCCAATCTGCGCTCCATCTATTCGAGCATATCCTACCGTCCCTCCTTCTTAGACAACACATAGAATCATAGAGACCCACGGGCGAAGTAATTAAAAAGCCCCTTAGATAGACACACAACGTCCATAAGAATCATTGTTCCCTGCCAACCTCACTAACTGCGAACGCTTTGCTAAATCTTATGCATTACCTCGGCTGAATAACGGGGTCTTGTGAGAAGTGTATCTGCACACAACATGTTAACTAATAACGCACGGTTGCACTGGTTATGCGATGGAGAGCTCATTCCTCTCTACTCTCTTTCTCTCTACTCTCTTCTCTGTCTCTCTCTCTCTCGCTCTTCTCTCTCTCTCCTCGATGCGCTCTCACCCCTCTCTTCGCTTCATTCTCAGCCTTCAAATCTCTCATCATCTACTCGAAAAACAATACAGCTCTCAAACTCTCCTTTTCAACTCTCTCTACAATCAACAAAAATTCTCTCAATCACTACTCTTACTCTCATACCTCTCATCTCTACATCTCTCTCTGCTATCGTCTTTCCTTCTCCTCCTCTCCTCTCTTTCGTGGCTCTCTCTCATCTATCTCTACATACTTCTCTTTCTAAATGGTAAGACTCCGGACTCACTTGGGTCTCATCTCTCTCCATTCGCATCTCGGCACCTCTCAATCTCCTCTCGTTCTCAGGGCTCATCACTCTCTCTCTCTTCTTACTCTCTCTCTCTCTCTCGTGTCTCATCTACCCCTTTCTCTCTACTCATCTCGCACTCGCATTCTCTCTCTCTCTCTCTCCTCTCTCTCTGTCCTCGGTCTCTCTTCTCTCTCCTCTCTTTCTTTCTCTCATCCTCTCTCTCTCGTCTCATCATCATCATCGTCTCTCTCATTGCTCCTTGCCTCTACTCTCTCTCTACTTCCTCTCCTCTCTATTCTTCTCTCTCTCCTCTCTCTCTCTCATCTCTCTCTCTCTCCTCTCTCTCTCATCTCCCCTCTCTCTCTCGCTCTCTCTCTCCTCTCTCCTCTCCCGCTCTCTCTCTCTCTCTCTTCTCTCGCTCTTCTCATCTCTCTCGCTCTCACTCATTCCTCTTACTCTCTCTCCTCTCTCTCTCTCTCTACTCTCCTCTTATAAATGCAAGGAACTAACTTGAACATTTGGTTGAGTAGATTACAGAGATGCGCTTATATTTAATTTATTTCAGCTCGCCTCTCTATTCAAAGGGAGAAAATATACATATAATACATATACTTTCTATCTTTCACTCTCGCTCTCTCTCTCTCCTCTCTCCTCTCTCCTCGCTCTCTCTCATCCGAGCCTCACACTCTCTCTCTACTCGCTCTCTCTTCTCGCATCTCTCTTCTTTCCCTCTTCTCTCTCTCTCTCTTCCTCCTCATCTCTCTCTCTCTCTCGCCTCGGATCATTTCGCTCTCTCTCACTCTCTCTCTCGTACTCTTTCTCTCTTTCTTTCGCGATCGCTTCGCCTCTCGCTCTCTCTTTTTCTCTCTCTCTTCTCTCTACTCTCTCTCTTCCGCTCTCATCTCGCTCGCGCCTCTCTCCCGTCTCTCCTCTCTCAATGCTCTGTCTCATCTCTCTCTCCACTCCGCTCGCTCGCCGCTCTTCTCATCTCTCATCTCTCCTCCATCCTCTCTTCTCTCTCTCTCTGCTCTCTCTCTCTTTCTCCTCACTTCTCGCCTCCTCTCTCACTCCCTCTCTCTTACATTTTTCTCTCTCTCACTCTCTCTCTCTTACTCTTTCTCTCTTTCTTTCTCTCTCTTTCTCTCTCTCTCTCTCTCTCCTCTTCTCTCTCGCCTCTTCTCTCCTCCCTCTCGCTCTCTCGTCTTCTCCTCCCTCTCTCTCTCGCTTTCCTCTCTCTCTCTCTCGCTCTCTTCCATCTCTTATCTCTCTCATCTCTCCCGCTCTCTCTCTCTCATCCTCTCCTCTCTCTCCTGCTCTCTCTCTCTCTCTCTCTTTCTCTCTCTCTCTTCTTGCAAAAACAAATATCAAAATATCCACTCCCCAACACACTTTCATTACAGAAACTCACAAGCAGAGTGTTTGCTTAACGGTAATCGATAAATAGAGCAAGGTATTAGAGAATAGGAAAATGTATATAATATACTAAACGCATGGACATATAAAAAAAATACAGATCTTGAAACTCATGAAAGAACGAGTCATAAACAAAAATGAGATGTAAGGAAAGTAAATAATGCAGATAATAGGCTAATGCTACTTGTACAAACACAAAGTTGCAATCACCGGAATGTGTTAGGTGATAAATCATTGCAATGTTCAAATGTTCGAGAGGTAATGTTTTCATTACACACATACACAAGGAGGTTATGTTAAATTTGAGTATTGCATATATGTTGCACACACACACAGTTGCATTTACATACACACACATATTCATGCAGACAAATAAATACATACGTGTGAATACAGAAAAAGGGTCATATACAAAGGAAAAATGTTACTAAAAGCTTAAAGACATAAATAAGCACACAGAGACATAGACTCAACTCACAAACTCACGACTCCTAAACTCACACATACACACACATACGAACATACATGCACCCTCCAAACACACATAGACAAACACGCACGCACATAAATACAAATAGAAAGGGGTGGAGAAGAAGAAGGTGGACAAGAAAAAGGGGCAGAGAAGAGAAGAGAAGAGAGAGAAAGATTATAGAAGAGAAGAGGGAGGAGGAAGATTAATAAGACAAAGAGAAAACTGATAGAAAGAGAGAAACAGAGAGAAAAAGAAAGAAAGAAAGAAAGAGAGAGAAAGAAAGAAAGAGAGAGAGAAATAGAGAGAGAGATGAGAGAGAGAGAACTAGAGAGAGAGAGAAAGAGAGAGAGAGATTGATAGAAAGAGAGAAACAGAGAGAAAAAGAAAGAAAGAAAGAGAGAGAGAAAGAAAGAAAGAAAGAGAGAGAGAGAAAGAAAGAAAGAGAGAGAGAGAGAGAACTAGAGAAAGAAAGAACTAGAGAGAGAGAGAGAGAGAGAGAGAGAGAGAGAGAGAGAGAGAGAGAGAGAGAGAGAGAGAGAGAGAGAGAGAGAGAGAGAGAGAGAGAGAGAGAGAAAAGAGAGATGGGGAGACGCTCTCGCTCGCGCGCTCCGCTCGCGTCTGCTCGCGCGTCTCGCTTCCCCTTTCAAACAAAAAACAGCTCACTCATCCATACTCGTGACAAGATCTGATTCTATAAGTATATTCCTTCGATGATATCTCTCAAGGCTCCGACACCGCTATGCTTAATTCATGAGGTTATATTTTGCTGATAGGGTGAGAGTGTGATATATGCCAGCGCATATATGTGTGCGTTTAGATATCGCGTGTATTAATAGGAAATCATGTTAGTAGGATTCATGTCAGTATGTTTTAAACCTCTCTTTTATTTTTTTGTCTTTTATATACGTTGCGGATAATGTTATTAATTATATTTCAAGGTAAATATGATTATGATAAGTGTGATGATTAGAAATATATTGTGTGATTGCGCCCACCGCAAATGCTTTTCCATAATTATGTGTAACCTTTGATGTTACCGACACTGAATCCTGAGAGGTTTCGAGTGTCTTGGGGGA
>NW_028234440.1:464676-469676 GCF_977035675.1 Penaeus japonicus
AGGACAGCCAGCGAGGGAACAGGTTTCCGTATCGAGACATTCGCACAGGAGGCGCGAGGGCTTTCGTCTGTTTGTTTATGCAGGGGAAGGGGGGGCTATGAGGGCCGGGGGGAGGGGACTAGGGGGGATAGGGGTGCTATGAGGGTGAGATAGGGGGCTAGGGGGTGCTATGAGGGCCGGGGGGAGGGGCTAAGGGGTGCTATGAGAGTGAGGTAGGGGGCTAGGGGGGGCTAGGTGTGCTATGAGGCCCGGGGGGGAGGGGCTTAGGGGGGGCTAGGGGGCTATGAGGGTCGAGGGGAGGGGGCTAAGAGGCGCTAGGGGTGCTATGAGGGCGGGGGGAGTGGGTTAGGGGGTGCTATGAGGGCCGGGGGGAGGGGCTAAGGGGTGCTATGAGGGGTCGGGGGAGAGGGCTAAGGGGTGCTATGAGGGCCGGGGGAGGGGCTAGGGGTTAGGGAAGGGGGCAGGGGGTTGCTATGAGGGTGGGGGAGGGGGCTAAGGGGGTGCTATGAGGGCCGGGGGGAAGGGTTGGGGGGTTAGGGGGTGCTATGAGGGGTCGGGGGAGAGGGCTAAGGGGTGCTATGAGGGCCGGGGGAGGGGGCTAGGGGAAGGCGGGGGCAGGGGGTGCTATGAGGGCCGGGGGAGGGGGCTAAGGGGTGCTATGAGGGTGGGGGGAGAGGGCTAGGGGTGCTATGAGTGCCGGGGGAAGGGGGTGCTATGAGGGTCGGGAGAGGGGGCTAGGGGGTGCTATGAGGGCCGGGGGAGGGGGCTAGGGGTAGGAGGGGGCAGGGGGTGCTATGAGGGCCAGGGGGAGGGGGCTAAGGGGTGCTATGAGGGCCGGGGGAGGGGGTTAGGGGGTGCTATGAGGGCCGGGGGAGGGGGCTAGGGGGTGCTATGAGGGCCGGGGGAGGGGGCTAAGGGGTGCTATGAGGGCCGGGGGAGGGGGCTAAGGGGTGCTATGAAGGGGCGGGGGGGCTAAGGGGTGCTCTGAGGGTGAGGGAGGGGGCTAAGGGGTGCTATGAGGGCCGGGGGAGGGGGTTAGGGGGTGCTATGAGGGCGGGGGGAGGGGGCTAAGGGGTCCTATGAGGGGTCGGGGGGAGGGGGCTAAGGGGTGCTATAAGGGCGGGGGGAGGGGGAGGGGGTGCTATGAGGGCTGGGGCTAAGGGGTACTAAGGGGTGCTATGGGGGCTAGGGAGGGGGCTAGGGGTGCTGTGCTGTCTCTCTCTTTCTATCTACTTTTTTCTCTCTCTCCGTCTGTCAGTCTCTCTCTTTCTCTCTCTCTCTCTCTCTGCATCTCTCTATCTCTCTCTCTCTTTCTGCATATCTCTCTCTCTCTCTTTCTGCATATCTCTCTCTCTCTTTTTCTCTCTTTCTGCATCTCTCTATCTCTCTCTCTCTCTTTCTGCATCTCTCCCCCCCCCCCTCTCTCTCTCTTTGTTCCTCACTGACAACTGCCCTTCTCTTTCCTCTTATCCTCAGACAGACAGACAACTAGATTATAGACAGATCCCAGCCATAACCCACAAACATACAAACCAACAGACACAAAGGAAGGCAGAGACAGAAAAACAGACAGACAAAGAGACGAACACAAAGAATGATACCCACCCACAAAGAAGCAAAGAGAGAAAGAGGCGAAGAGGCAGAGAAGCAGAGATAGGAAGACGCAAAGAGGGGAAGAGGCAAAGAGGCAGAGATAGGAAGACAAAAAGAGAGAAAGAGGAAGAATTCAAGAGATAAGTGACGGCCTCCCAGTTCGCGTGGCCCAGTTCCTGATAAAATATGAGGCGCCGACTCTTCTCTCTCTCTCTCTCTCTTTCTCTCTATTCTCTCTCTTCCTCTTTATATTCTCTCTTGATTTCTCTCTATCTCTCTCTCTTGCTCTCGCTCGGTCAGTCTCAATCTCTATCTCTCTCTCTCTCTCTCTCTCTATCTCTGTCTCTCTCTCCCTATCACTCTCTTTCTCTTTCTCTCTCTCTCTCTCTCTCTCTCTCTCTCTCTCTCTCTCTCTCTCTCTTTCTCTCTTTCTCTCTCTCTCTCTCTCACTCTGTCTCCCAATTACCCTCTCTCCATCCATCCTCCATCCCTCCCTCCCATCCTCCCTCCATCCCAACCCCACACCCCCTCCAGCCCACTTCCCTCCATCCATCCTCCATCCCTCCCTCCCACACCCCCTCCCTCTATCCCAACCCACACCCCCCCCACCCCCCCCCCCCCTCTCCTTCCGCCCACGCCCCCCTTCCCCAACCCACACCCACACCCCCCCCCACACACCCCCACACCCCCCTCACCCGCCCACTTCTTTACCTCCTCCTTACACACCCCCCCCCTCCAAACCCCAACCCCCACACCGCCCCCACCACCCTCCCCCCCACCCTCCTCACGCCACGACCCGCACCCTGAGTAAGTACCCCCGTTAAAATTGAGTTAATTGTCACATTCTCCCCCTGGGACAAAAAACAAGAAAAGACGAGAGGAAAAAAATGAGCCAGCATTCTCGGCGCGAGTGAGTCCGAATTTACACCCAGAGAAGTCTCTTTTCTTATCGCCTTTCGGGCTTTTCGTCACCGCCGCCTCCCGCCCTGTCAGATTCCCCGCTCGGATCCCGATGCTATCTTGTTTGGCGCGATCGCTGTTCTTCTGTTTGGTTCTTTGTTTTGGTCGTGGTGGTGGTGGTGTTGTTACGGGTTTTCTGCTCGCTGTTCTTGTTTGGTTTTTGTGTGTGTGTTTTTGGTTTTCTCGTTCTATTATTTTTCTTTCTTTCTTATATTTTCTTCTGTTACTTTTTCCTTTCTTTTTTTTCTTTCTATCTTTCTTTTGCTTACTCCTTATTTACGTTTTTTTCTCTCTTCATATCTTGATTCTTATACCTTATTTTATTTTCTTTCTGTTCAGATATTGATATTTTCTTCGTTATATTTTTCTTCAGTCTTGTTTGCTTCTTCGACCAATATTTATCTCTATCTTTTTTATCCCTCTCCCCTCCTCCACCTTTTTCTATTTTCTCCTCATTCTTTTTTTCCCTCTCGGTTTGTTTTTTGTTCCTTTTCCCTTCACCTTATCTCCTTCTCCTCTTATTCATTTTCTTCATCTTCCTTTCCTTCGTCTGTCATTCTACTTCCCTTTATTTCTTATTATCGTTATAATCATCTTCATTATCATCATAATCAGCCTAATCATCATCACCATTAAAAAAAAACCCACATCAACAAAAAATAAAAATAAATCATATAACCATCATTATCATAAATATTATTTAGTTCAGGAAAATCACCAGAAAAATTCCCCAGGTCATAAATCTGCGACTTGAATCGTATTTTGGCGAGCGACCTTTACCAAGATTTCTTACTTGGGCTTGGTTGCTTGCATTCTCGAAAGCAACCTTCTTCAAGATTTATTGCCTCGAGTTGCAGCTTGAAGCAAGATTCCTTAAACGAACAGTTCGAGTAATAAATGAAAGAAAGGGGGGGGGGGGAAGAGATTGTTTTTGAATTCTTCAGTCAGGGCGATCAAAAGAATAAATATTATGGAATTTTCAATTATGCTTCGCGAGAAACGATAATATTGCAGCGAACGGAAAGATAACCACACCTTGCCAGATGTACGATGCTCAACGCTTTCTCTCTCTCTCTCTTTCTCTCTTTTTTTTGTGCTTTTAGGTTGTTTTTGTTTTTTTTGGTTTTTTTGTTTGGTTTGTTTTTTTTTTTTTTTTTTTGTTTTGTGTCTTTTTTTTTTTGTGTTTGTGTTTTTTTGTTTTTCTTTTTTTTTGTTTTTTTTTTTTGTTTTTTTGTTTTTGGTGTTTTTTTTTTTTTTTTTTTTTTTTTTTGTGGTTTTTTTTTTGTTGTGTTGTTGGTTGTGTTGTTTTTTTTTGTTTTTTTCGTTGTTTTTTTTTTTTTTTTTTTTTTTTTTTTTTGTTTTTTTTTTTTTTTTTTTTTTTTTTTTTTTTTTTTTTTTTATTTTTTTTTTTTTTTTTTTTGGGTTTTTTTTTTTTTTTTTGTTTGTCTTTTTTTTTTTTTGTTTTTTTTTTTTTTTTGTTTTTTTTTTCCCCTCTTTTTGTTTTTTTTTTTTTTTTTTTTGTTTTTTTTTTTTTTTTTTTTTTTTTTTTTTTTTTTTTTTTTTTATTTTTTTTTTTTTTTTTTTGTTTTTTTTTTTTTTTTTTTTATTTATTTTCTCTCTTCTTTTTTTTCCTTCGATTTTGAGCTCTTGGTCAGCGTTCCCCGCGGAAGTGGTCAGTCCAGTGACACTCCTAAGATGTTCTCGATGTCAGTGACTTACTGCTGACACTGCTGACACGTCCCCAGCGTTGGTGATCGTTTTTGTTTTGTTTTTCTTTTTTTCTAAGCGGGGATCGAGAAGGGCGTCCTCTGCTTTTTTTTTTTTTTTTTAGATTCATAATTTCCTTTTGATTTTGCGTGCGTCACTAATGCGACTTGTAATACCTTTCGAAATGCCAAATTTACTATTTGCTCATTCATTCATTCATTATTATAATTATTATTATTATTATTATTGTTATTACCATCATTATCATTATTATTATTATCATTATTATTATTATTATCATTATCATCATCATCATCATTATCATTATCATTATTATTATCATTATTATAATAATAATAATAATAATAATAATTATTATTATTATCATTATTAATTATAATTATTATTATTATCATTATTATTAATACTATTATCATTATTAATTATAATAATAATAATTATTATTATTATTAATACTATTATCATTATTATTCATTTATCTTTTTTTTCTTCTTCTTTTTGCGAAAGAAACCCTTAATATATATTTCCAAACGTGACTCACAAGAAAATTATTTCGAAACTCTCTATCTATGAGTGACTCACAGCAAAAACAATTAGAAATGTTCTATTTGAGAATGACTAAAGAATATACTCGACATCAATTCAATCGGAAATAAAACTTTCTATATATGAATCATACTTCTTTCTGTTTCTAATTTTGAGTGACTCACAACAGAATG
>NW_028234440.1:474676-478462 GCF_977035675.1 Penaeus japonicus
AGGGGAGGGGGGGAGAGGGAGGGGAGTTGGGAAGAGTGAGGGGAGAGGGGGGAGACGGAGGGGAGTTGGGGAGAGGAGGGGAGTTGGGGAGAGACGAGGGGAGTTGGGGAGAGACGAGGGGAGAGGAGGGAGGGAGGGGGGAGGAGGGAGGGAGGGGAGAGGGGGAGAGGGAGAAGGAGGGGAGTTGGGTAGAGGGAGGGGAGAGGGAGGAGGGGAGAGGAGGGAGGGAAAAGGGGGAAGGGAGGGAGAGGGAGGGGAGAGGGAGGGGAGTTGGGGAGAGGGAGGGGAGTTGGGGAGGGAGGGGAGAGGGGAGAGGTAGGGAAGTTGGGGTAGTAGGAAGAAAAGAGGAGGAAGGGGAAGGTAGGGTGGAGGTAGGGTGGTGGGGGTAGGGAGGGGTTTTGGGGGAGTTGAAGGCAGGTAGGGGGAGGAAGAAAAGATGGGGGGGGAGGGAGAGGGTAGGAGGCAAGGAGGAGTAAGAGGAGAAGAGGAGGAAAGGGATGAGGATAAGGAATATGTAGGAAGAGGGGATGGGGGTGGGGGTGAGATAGGGGGTCGAGTGAAGGTGGATAAGGGTATGTGTTGGTGGGGGGGGGGTAGAGAACTAACGACCTCAGGGTAGAAGAGGCGATTGGACGAAGGCAGGGGGGGAGGGGAGGGAGGGAGGGAAGAGGGGGGAGGGGGAGAGGGGGTGATCGGATGATTATGATAATTTCACGATTGACTTAATACCCTGGAGAGAAAATGAGAAGGTAGACTATGGAAGATTAAAATCAAGCGCGGATTGAAATAAGCAAATAAATCAATGTTCAAGATTGCGATGGTGGGGTAGGGAGGGGGGTAGATAGGGGTAGGGGGGAGTGAGGGAAGGAGAGGCAAGGGGGGAGAGGGAGAGGCAGAGGGAGGGGGGCGGGCTACGAAAACTACGATAATTCTACATACAAGTAGATGACGGTGGATGAAAATAGTCTGGAATAGATTGAATATTTTGAAAACTAAATGTAGGAGAGGATAGCATAATGACAGAAATGATGACAACGATGAAAATGATGATTCAAATGATGAGGATGATATTGATGACCCAAGTGATGAGGATAATAATGATGACCTAAAAGATGATGATGATGATGACCCAAAAGATGATGATGATGATGATGACCCAAAAAGATGATGATGATGATGACCCAAATGATGATGATGATGATGATGATGATGACCCAAAAGCTGATGATGATGATGATGATGACCCAAATGATGATGATGATGATGATGACCCAAATGATGATGATGTGATGATGATGATGATGATGATCCAAATGTGATGATGTGATGATGATGATGATGATGATGATGACCCAAATGATGAGGATAATGATGATAAGATAAGATAAACAGCAAGAGAAGTAATAACAAAGATTGCAATGATAATACTATTTGCAAGTAAGAACAATGATACATGCAATGATGAGGGTGATGATAATGATGGTAATAACAGTATAATAATGATATTGATCGTAATAATGATAACAATGAGGATGATGATAATAATGAAATAATCATTATGATTACGTGAATATCAATAATGATTGTAATAATGAACAGGATTGTAATAATGATATCCATAAGAAATAGAATAACAATAATAACAAATACACAAATAATGATAACAATAATAACAATGATGATAATATCACTACTAATGATAAATGTAATCAAAGTAATGATCACAAAAATAATAAGAATAATGATGATGATGATGATGATGATAGAAATGACAATAATAACAATGTTAAAGATAATGATAATAGTAATAATGATAATAATAAAAGTAATGATAATGATAATGATAGTAATAATAATAATGTAATAATCATTATAATCATAATACTAATGATCATAATAATAACAATAATACTACTAATGATTAGTAATAAAACATACAAATAATGATAAAAATACAACTAATAACAATGAAAGCATTAATCATAAAAACGATAATGATAACACCAACAATAATAACAAGAATGATTAATACCACCGATAACAGCATTGCTAACACCAACCATAACCATAACGAAAACCATAACAACATCACGTAATACAAAGCCAACTAAAACACACAACAACAACAAAAACAAAAACAACAACAACAACAAACATAAATACCCAAGTCCGTGTGATGAATAAAGAGCTTGTGATGATTTGCACCGGCACAGTTGCAGTGATGAACTATGCAAGCTGGCGATAAATTAAGCTTTTGTGCACAAGCAGTTAATTATGACAGTGAAAACGAAGGGGGAAAATGCAGAAAGAGAATAGGAGAGTTATTGATAAAGTCGTAAAAATGTCTCATCAGTGTGTCTAAGCGTCGAGTGGAGTGATTTAACAGTTTCAGAAGTGTTCATGGCAGAGTGATGTGGTGGGATGAACAGCGAGGAGATAATAAAGGTAGATAAATGGGGATAGAGAACGAGAGAGAGAGAGAGAGAGAGAGAGAGAGAGAGAGAGAGAGAGAGAGAGAGAGGGTAAAAGAGAGAACAAGAGAGAAAACTAGAGAAAGAGAGAGAGAGAGAGAGAGAGAGAGAGAGAGAGAGAGATAGAGAGCGAAAAAAGAAGAAGGTGAGAAGATTAGATAGGAGAGACGAGAGCGGAAAAGATTTAATTAGATAGATTAAAGAGAGAAAAAAAAATGAGAGAGTGGTAGGTAATAAGATGGTTATAAAACAATGGTGAACTCTAGATAGATAATTGTGATGATATAAGCAGATGCGTTAGAGATTTTAGGCGTTAGATTAGTTAGCCGTAGAATTTATAAGAGTAGGACCACACAGAGCTCAAGGAGTCAGAGCAGTAGTAGGTAGATAAATAGATCACAAGAGATCGTTAACATCGATAATGACTCAGATATATAAGGAAAAATAACTACAATAACAATATATATATATATATATATATATATATATATATATATATATATATATATATATATATATATACATATATATACACACACACACACACACTCACATATACATAACATATTACACTCTCCCTTTTTTTTCAGAAGCAGCCAACAAAAAACAATAACAGGTACGCCTACAGGTACAAAATATTTGTTCTACATAAGTGACAGATTGAATTATCGAATCCCAGTTATGTATTCGTAAACAAATGAAAATACGCAAGTACAATCCATAACTATAGTTTGAATTAAAAAATATATATTTGTCCAAAAAGGTTAAAAAAGGTGAAAGATAACTAAAGTAACAGTATGATAACAATGATAATGAAAGTAATAATAATGAAAATGATAATGAAAAATATTGCAATAATATATATTTTTTAATGATAATGATAATGACACTACTACTATTAGTAGTAACAATGATATTAATGATGATAATATGGATAAAATAATTAACAAAGCTAACAATAATAATGGGAATTGCTACTACTATTATTAGTATTAGTTGTAGAAGAAGCAGAAAAAATTTATCCTATTACTTCTGCTACTACTACTATTACAATCAACAAAAGTAGGAGTATAATAGGAGTAGCAGTGACAGTAACAGAAGTAACAGAAGAGAGAGAAGAAAACGTTGCAATACCTATTCGTCTTGTATAATTGCAATCAACATAGGAGGGAATTGAAAGGTGTGGGAAACGAAGAAGAAGGAAGGAGGGAGAAGGAGAGATGATGGGGGAGGAAGGGAGGGGGAGGAGGATGTAATAAGAAAGAGAGAGATAGGAGAAGGAGAGGAAGAAAAAAATAAAATGGAGAAGGGGAAG
>NW_028234440.1:478562-483562 GCF_977035675.1 Penaeus japonicus
TACACATGTGTGTTCTGTGTGTGTGTATGCATGTGATTACGTATTCAGAAAAGAAAGTCCTTTATGTCAATTACTGTAACAGGTATGAAAAAGAATGTCCGATTTCGCAAGTCATGGTGAGATACTGATGTTTCCATTTTACGATCATCATTAGAAATATTTCGGATGAAACGCCGACAATAACTTGTCTTACCTGGTGAAATTATCCAGCCTCATTCACGGCTTTTTATCTCCCTCCCTCCCTCTCTCTCTCTCTCTCTGTCTGTCTTCTACATCTCTCTCTCTCTCTCTCTCTTTCTCTCTCTCTCTCTCTTTCTTTCTCTCATCGCCACTTTCTCTCTCTCTTCCCCACCTCTTTCTCTTCTCTCTCTCTCCTCTCTCTTATCTCTCTCTCTTGCTCTCTCTCTCTCTCTCACTCTCTCTCTCTCTCTCTCCCCTCTTTTCTTTATCTCTCTTTCTCTCTCTCTTCCCCACTCTTTTCCTCTCTCTTCTCTCTCTTCCCTCTCTCTCTCCTCTCCCTCTCTTCTCTCTATCCTCCTCTCCAATATAACCTATTTTTGCTTAAGTCCTTATATACGACTTTAATTAGTTTTTATATGCCTCCTCCTCTCTCTCTCTCTCTCTCTCTCTCTCTCTTTTCCCTCCTTCTACCCTCCCTCCCTCCCTCCTCCCTCTCTCTCCCTCCCTCCCCCCACCCAACCCCCAGCCCCCCAAATCCTTCAAGAGCCGCCCAGAAACGCCCGCAGAGACCACACGGGCGTCCTCGGATCCCGCTGGAAGGGTCGCGGGCGTGCGTCCCTAATTGGGCGGGCGGCATCTCCCTCGCCCGCCTCCCGTCTATATTTCCCGCGACCCTCGGATCAGTTGGAGGCGCGCCCCCCCACCCCTGTACTACCCGTGCTCAGGCGTTCACACAGGGCATCCACGCTGGGGCATAAACCGGGCATTCGGGGGGAAAGCGGGGGGAGGAGGCTGGAGGAGGAGGATGAGGAGGTGGAGGTGTGTGCAGACTCTCATTGTCGGATGAGGAGAAGAGGCTCGCGGGAGAAGGTCTCGCGAGTAGCGCTCCAGGCATCGTGTCTCGCGTCCGTCTATGACAGGAGCTGTCATGTGTGTACACCACGCCCGAGGAGGAGGGAGGAGGAGGAGGAGGTGGAGGAGGAGGGAGGAGGTGGAGGAGGAGGGAGGATGAGGAGGAGGAGGAGGAGGAGGAGGAGGAGGAGGAGGAGGAGGAGGAGGAAGGAGGAGAAGGAGGAGAAGGGAGCGGGCCACGGGGGCTCCACCCCACATCTCCAACACCCCCCCCTCCCCCCCCCCACTTATGGGGGAGTGTAGGGGGTATGTGAGGGTTAAGGTTACGGATTGGGTTGGTGTAGGTGAGGGGTGAGGTATGGGGAATTATGTATGGTGGGGCGAGGAATTAAGAGAGAGAGAGTAAGAGAGAGAGAGAGAGAAAGATATAGAGATAGAGAGAGAGAGAGAGAGAGAGAGAGAGAGAGAGAGAGAGAGAGAGAGCCCACCCCCCAGACCATATCCGCGAGAGAGAGAGAGAGGGAGAGAGAGAGAGGAGGGGAGGGAGAGGGTGAGAGAGAGAGAGAGAGAGATTGAGTGAGGAGCGAGAGGAGAGAGTGGAGGAGAGAGAGAGAGAGGAGAGAGGGAGAGAGGAGAGAGAGAGGAGAGGAGAGATTGATGTGAGAGAGAGAGAGAGAGAGAGAGAGAGAGGAGAGAGAAGAGAGAGAGCGAGGAGGAGAGAGAGGGGGAGAGAGATGAGGGGTGGACTGAGGAGAGAGAGAGAGAGAGAGAGAGAGAGAGAGATGAGAGAGGAGACGATGAGAGAGAGAGAGAGAGAGAGAGAGAGAGAGAGAGAGAGAGAGAGAGAGATAGAGAGATAGATTGAGAGAGAGTGAGAGACATTGAGAGAGAGAAAGAGAGAGAGAGAGACAGAGAGATAGATTGAGAGAGAGAGAGAGAGACATTGAGAGAGAGAGAGAGAGAGAGAGAGACAGAGAGATAGATTAAGAGAGAGAGAGAGAGAAGTAGAGAGAGAGAGAGAGAGAGAGAGAGAGAGAGAGAGAGAGAGAGAGATGATAGGAGAGAGGAGAAGATGAGGAGAGTGAGAGGAGATGAGAGAGAGAGGAGAGGTTAAATTTGATTTCTTATTCGATAAATCCATACAAAAACATTCCATTTAATATTTTTTTTCCCCAGTCTATCTGTCTGTTATATGGTTTATGGGGGGTCATGCGCGCGTACATGTGTGAGTGTGTGTATGTGTGTGTGCATGTACAAACATACATGCGTGACTGGGTACGTGTGTACCTATATGAGCGTCTATATGCACAATACCCTACAGATTTAGTTTCATTATGATGATAAGAGAACCCGATAACTATCGCGCCGACTGTGAAAGAGGGCAGAAAGAGGGAAAGATAACGATATACGAAAGATATCACTTTATGACCCAGTTTCAGCGGAATCCGGTCCCCCATAGAACGGAAAGGGCCGCGCGCTTAAATTTCAGTGGAATGTAATTCAAGTTTAAACGCTGGAAAGGAGAGAATTCTTAGCGTCTAAGATTTCAGGAAAGCGTCATTTCACTGTCTTAAAATCCGAGTGGATACTTTGAAAAAAAAAACGAATAAGGAAAGAATAAACAGGACGTATAATCTAAAAAAAAAAAAAAAAAAAAAAAAAAGGTCGCGCACTCTCAACATCCCTGGCCTTCTCCATAAGGAAGGGAGTGACTGTTTGCCATCTCTCTTAATTCAAAATAGAAATCAAGTGTGTAAAATAAGTTTGGTTTGTTTTTCTTCGCGCGTATTCTTCTCCTGTCATCACTAATAGTACTTTTCCTACTGCAACTAGTCCTACAACTATCAATGATATTACTACAACCAAGACCATTTAAAAAAGAGAAGAAGAGAGATAACCTCTAAGCTTCTACAAAAACCAACACAACTATTACTATCATTACTATAACTATCGTAACTGTAACTGTATTGCTATGGCGTTTGATATAATCTAAATTTCAAAATCACTATCCTTCAAAAAAAAAGTATCTTGAGCCAGAATACAACTTAGAACAATAGTAGGCTTTGATATAGATATCGTATTTTAGACATGAATTGATTAAAATAGTTTGTCTTTGATCAATTTATCTGTTTACCTGTTCGTTCTTATCTGATAAGCGTGCCGACTCAGAATTTGTGATTTCGTAGTTTCAAAAAGAAAAAGAGAAAAAAGGGGTTTTGGTCAAGATATGGTTGTAGAGGGATAGGTAGATAGCTGGATGCAGATATAGATAGATAGAGGAGATAGATAGATAGATAGATAGATAGACTAACACATACAAAAACGAACAAGAAAGGAGAGAATAAGATCATAAAACAAACGAATGAGCTGTTTCTCCCCCTCCTTCCCCCTTCTCCTCGTTCTAGTCTCTTCTCTCTCTACACTCTCTCTTCTGCCGAATCCTTCCCCTATTCTCCCATTCCATCTCCTCCTCTTTTTCATTCCCACTTACTCACTTCCCTTCCACTCCTTCCTCTCTCACTCTCCTCCCCTTGTCCCTACCCAATCGGTTCTCTCCATCTCTATCCCTCCTCTCCTTCTTTCCCCACCTACATCCCTTCTCCAATCCCTCCCTCTTCTCCATCTCTACGTTCACCCTTCCCCACCTCTTTTCCATCCCTACCCCATCTCCGTCTTTACTCATCTCCACCTCCTCTCCCCTTTTGCTTCCCCACCTCCCCCTTTCCCCTTTCCCTCTTCTCCATCCTCCTCCTCCCCTTCCCTCTTCTACATCCTCCACCTCCTCTCCACTCCTTCCCTTTCCCTCTTCACCATCCTCTTCCACCCATCCACCTCTCCCCTTCCACCTCCTCTCCACCAATCCACCTCTCCCCCTCCCTCTCTCCCTCCCCCTCCCCTTCCCACCCTCCCACCTTCTCGCCCTCCCCCCTCCCCCCTTCCCCAACCTTCCTTCACTCCCCTTTACTTACGAGCGTCGGGTTATCACTTGCCTGATAAGCGTATTGATGTGTCTGATTTGCGATCTGACTAGAAACGGGACCGGAATACTACGATGCGAGATGAAGCGACGCTGGGGCGGCTGCTGCCTCGCGAATAAAGCTGTCCTCTCGGGCCTGTTACGCTTCTCGCTTCTCTCTCATTTGGTTTATCCTTTTTTTTATTTTTCTTTTTTCGTTTTTTTCCGTCTTCTCTCTCTTTCTCTCTCTGTTTTTTTTTTTTTTTTTTTTTTTTTTTTTTTTTTGTACGGCTGGTGGAGATCCGACTATATTATCTACGCGTTGTTAGATCTGTCTTTCTTAATAGGAGGAGGAGGAGGAGGGGGAGGTGATATATATGTATTTTTTTTTCTCTCTCGCCTCTTCATCTGTTTTTCTTTTCTATTTCTTTTCCATTTGTCTGTGTCCTATGTCTGTATTTTTCTGTGTCTGTGCATCTGTCTACCTTTGTCTGTGTGCCTGTCTACCTGTCTTTACCTCCCCCCCCCTCCCTCTCTATCTCTCTCAGACTGGTTGTCTCTCGTATCTGAATTTTTCTTTATAGTTTGAATTCTTGTTTTTATTTCTAGATCGTTGGAAACCTCGCTCAATAGATGGCGCTGACCCAAGTCGGTGTCGCGTTCAAAAGCAAACAAAGCGAGTTAGCGCAATAATTAGCGCCTTTCTCGCCGACTTTAGCGTAATTTCGCTCGGTGAGTGATGGCGACAGGTTTTCTTTGGCTCGAATAAAAGTTCAAATCACACGCGGACCGAAAATGCAAGAAGGCATTCGGATTTGATTACTGGAAGAGTTTTTATTTCGGAGTTCTGACCCTCCTTTATTTTTGCTTTGTTTTGAGGATTTAAAGGATTTGGAATGCTTTTAGATTCAATTTCAAGGATTTGGAATGCGATCCGGTTTGTGGCATTGATTCACCTTTGGCTAAAATGGATTCCTTTTATTAGCCCGACAAAGAAAACTCATTTGTTCTG
>NW_028234440.1:496062-498562 GCF_977035675.1 Penaeus japonicus
TCACATCATATATGGAGGCAAGAGGAGGGGAGGAAGGGGAGGGAGGGAGGGGGAGGGAGAGGGAGGGGGGAGGGAGAGGAAGGTGGAAGGGGAGGAAGGGAAGGGTTAGGACGAGGAAGGAGAGGAGGAGGGGGAGGGGAGGGAGGGTGAGGGAGGGTGAGGGTGAGGGGGAAGGGGAGGAAGAGAAGGGTTAGGACGAGGGAGGGAGGGGGAGAGGAGAGAGGGGAGAAGGGAAGGGGGAGGAGGACGACTCTGTACAAAGTCATTTTGACGACCTCTTAAGAATGGGCTTCTTGTTAAAAACTGCTTCATAATATTTTGAAGGTCGGTATTTAGGGCACTTGTCACGGGTAGGGGTGGGGGAGGGGGTAATGGGAGGAGGGGATGAAGAAGGAGGCAAGGGTGAGGGAGGAGAAAGAGGAGGAGTAGGAGGAAGTGGAGGAGGAGGAGGAGGAAATGGAGGAGGAGGAGGTTGATGAGGAGGAGGACAAGGAGATGATGGAGAAGGAAGTGGAGGAGAAGGAGGAGAAGGAGGAGGAGGAGGAGGAGGAGGAGGAGGAGGATAAGGAGGAAGAGGAGGAGGAGGAGGAGAAAAAAAGAAAAAGGAGAAGGAGGAGGTAAACGAGGAGGAGGAGAAGGAGGAAGAGGAGGAGGAGAAAGAAGAAGAGGAGGAATAGACAGAGAGGTGGTAAGGGTAGAGCGGAAGGAAGAAAATAAGGAAGAAGTTGAGAAAGACGAGATAAGAAAATAAGAAGGCAAAGAGAAGAGTGAAAAGGTCAAGGAATGAACGAAGGAGGAGAAGAAGAAAAATAAAAGAAGATGAAGATGGAGAAGAAAGAAGACGTAGGAGAACATGAATGATAATAAGAATAATAAGAATGATAAGATGAAGTAGAAGAAGAAGAGGATGGAGAAGGCAATGATAACTATAAAACAAAACAAGAAATAAATAAAGAAAACAAATTACAAAACTAATAGCATTGCAACGAAAAGAAGAAGAAGACTTTGCGGTTCCTCGATGGCGACAAGCGAGGAAGAAGAAAACAAGTAAAGATGAAGAAGAAGAAGAAGAAGAAGAAGATTAAAATAAAAAAAAGGAACCAAAACAGACAGGAAGAGAGACAAGGAAGAAATTAGCATCCTATTGATGACGTTAAGGAGTAAGAAGAAGATGAAGAAGAAGAAAAAGAAGAAAAGAAAGACGAAGAAGAAGAAAAAGAAGAAGAAGAAGGAAGAAGAAAAAGAAGAAGAAGGAAGAAGAAAAAGAAGAAAAGGAAGAAGAAGAAGAAAAGGAAGAAGAAGGAAGAAGAAAAGGAAGAAAAAGAAGAAGAAGAAGAAGAAAAGAAAGACGATGAAGAAGAAAAGGAAGAAGAAAAAGTAGAAGAAGAAGAAGGAAGAAGAAAAAGAAGAAAAGGAAGAAGAAGAAGAAGGAAGAAGAAGAAGGAAGAAGAAAAAGAAGAAAAGGAAGAAGAAGAAGTAAGAAGGAAAAAGAAGAAGAAAAAGAAGAAGAAAAGGAAGAAGAAAAAGAAGAACAAGAAGAACAAGAAGAAGACCTCAAAGCACCCGAGAGAAAGAAGGAAGAGAGGCACGGAGAGACAAGCGCCTCGACGGTTCCTTAATTACGACGTGCAAGAGGCGGCCGTAACATCATTAGGCGCTGGAGGCTGAGCTGTGAAGGGGCGGGGGCGGGGGCGGGGGCGGGGGCGGGGGGGGGGGGAGAAGGAAAGGCGTGAGGGCTGGCTAACGGTTCGCCGCGGTTCGAGTCGGCGGGGCGAAGATGGGCGCTGCTCTTGGGATCTCGTTTCTGTGCTTGGCTGGTTCGATAGGGTTGGGGTTTCGTGGTTTGGTTCTCTTAGTTTGGTTCTATAAGTTGGATATACTCTCGGCTTGGTTTTATAGGTTTGGTTCTCTAAGTTTGGTTCTATAGGTCTTGGTTCTCTAAGTTTGTTTTCTAATTTGGGTACTCTCAGCTTGGTTCTATAGGTTTGGTTCTCTAAGTTTGGTTCTCTAAGTTGGGTTCTATAGGTCTTGATTCTCTGTTTGTTTTCTAGGTTGTGTTTTCTAAGTTTTGTTTTCTATATTTGGTTCTATAAGTTAGGTGCTATAGGTTTGGTTCTATAGATTTGGATGGTTCTGTATTAACTTCGATGCTCTTTAAATCAGTTTGGTTTTCATGTCTGTTTCTCCAAATTTGGTTCTACTTTGATATTAATACTTTATTGGTTCTGACTTTGGTTCGCTGGATAGGCCTCTCAATCGTTAGTTATCATGTTGTTCTCCAAGATTTGGTTCACTGGATGACCTCGATGTTTGGTTCTATGTTCTAAGTTGGTTCTGTCTTCAAAGTTGGTTCTGTGTTCTAAGTTGGTTCTGTGTTCTAAGTTGGTTCTGTGTTCTAAGTTGGTTCTGTGTTCTAAGTTGGTTCTGTGTTCTAAGTTGGTTCTGTGTTCTAAGTTGGTTCTGTGTTCTAAGTTGGTTCTGTGTTCTAAGTTGGTTGGTT
>NW_028234440.1:506062-511492 GCF_977035675.1 Penaeus japonicus
CATACCAGCAACCTAACTACAACCACAACCGCAACACAGCCACAGCATATCAACAGCATAACTACAACCACAACCGCAACACAGCCACAGAAAAGCCACAGAACATATCAACAGCATAACCACTACATAACTAAGTCCAAAGCCACTGCACGAACCACAACAGAACCACAGAACCGCCACAGAACCTATCAACAGCATAACCACTACATAACTACGTCCCCGACCACAGCACGAACCATAACAGAACCACAGAACCGCCACAGAACCTATCAACAGCATAACCACTACATAACTAAGTCGACAAGGGAACATACAGAACACTGAACGCACAAGTAACTATCAAAGCTAACATCATAGCGAAGTCCCCCCAGCCACAGCACGAACCACAACAGAACCACAGAACCGCCACAGAACCTATCAACAGCATAACCACTACATAACTACGTCCCCAACCACAGCACGAACCACAACAGAACCACAGAACCGCCACAGCATATCCAAAGCCACCGTTACTGCTACCACAGGAACCCTTCGGGCGAACCATGTAGCTTCTTCCTTCTTGGTCTATCATGATTATTCATTCAAGTAATTTTTTTTTCTCTCTCTTTGGGTGAGTTTGTCCTAAGGGGGGAGGGAGGGAGCGAGGGAGGGAGAGGTGGGAGGGTAGGAGGGAGGGAAGGAAGGAGGGAGGGAGGGAGAGGGGGGGGGGGGGGAGGGAGGGAGGGTAGGAGGGAGGGAGGGAGGGTAGGAGGGAGGGAGAGGTGGGAGTGTTAGGAAGTGAGGGAAGGAAGGGGGGGAGGGGGAGAGGTGAGGAGGAGGGAGATGTGCGGAGGGTAGGAGGCCGGGAGGGAGGGTAGGAGGGAGGAAGGAAGGAGGGAGAGGGGGAAGGGGGAGGGAGGGGGAGGTGGGAGGGTAGGGGGGGAGGCGAGGGTAGGAGGTAGAGGGGAGAGTTGGTGAGGTGAGAGAGAGGTAGGAAGGAGGGAGGGAGGGAGAGTGAGAGGTGGGGGCTGGCTGGATGGAGGTATGAAGGAGGGTTTAGGCAGGGTAAGGAGGATGGAGGGATAGGTGGGAGGGAGGTAGTGTTAGAAGGGAGGGAGGGAGGGTAGGAAGAGGGAAGGAAGGCGGGAGGAGGATGGAGGGAGTGAGGGAGGGAGAGGAGAGAGGGTAAGGATGGAGGACGAAGCGGGTCGGTAAATGAGGAGGGAATGGCGGACGAGAGAGAGTGCGGAGGGATGGATGAAGTGAGGGAGGAGGGAGAGAGGGAGGGAGGGAGGGAAGGAGGGTAGGGAGGTAGAAGGAGGAGGAGAGGTGGGATTGGAGGCATGGAGGGAGGGAGGGAGGGAAAGTAGGTGGGCGATGAGTGGGATGATGATGTCTGACGTGATGCGAGGGAAGGAGGGGGGAGGGTAGAAGGGAGGGAGGGAAAGTAGGAGGGAGAGAGGGATGGATGGAACAGGGAGGGAGGGAGGGTAGGAGGGAGGGAGGAAGGGAGGGAAGGAGAGAGGGAGGGATGGAGGGTAGGAGGGAGGGAAAGAGGGAGGGAGGAGGGTAAGAGGAAGGGAGGGATGGATGGATGAAGTGAGGGAGTGAGGGAGGGAGGGAGGGAGGGAGGGGGGGAGGTTGCGAGGGGGTGGGAGAGGGAAGGGATGGCTGGAGGGAAGAATGAGGGTAGAGATAGGTGGAGGTAGGTTGGGAAGGGTAAGGGGTAGGATGGAGGGAAGGGATGGAGAGAAGCGGGAGGAAAGGGGAAGGATAGGTGGAGGGGAAGGGGGAGGAAAGAGGGAGGGGTGGGAAGATGGGGGAGAAAACCTCTCTCTCTCTCTCTCTCTCTTACCCCTCCCCCTCTCCTCCCCTTTCTTCTCTTCTCTTCTTTACATATATTCCAATATATCTTACATTCCTTTGTTTATTTTCCTCACAATCTAAATATATCATTATCTGGTCGTTAATGTCATAATCACAAACGTGTTTCTGACGTTCCTAATGCCGCTAATACCATCACTAACACTGGAGTCTTAAATAACACACTAACACCAACGCGGTGTTAAATGTAATTGAATTTATTTATTTCTGAGGTCTATGATTCATATCTCATTATCACAATTACAACCATTAAAAGCACCACATAATATAACCACAATTACTAACCACAACGGAACCACGAGAAAGCAACTGGGTTCCTTTTCCCCCTATTATCTTTTCTTATTTCTCCTCCTCTGCGTACGTGTCATCTCTCTTTGGCTTTGTTTCATCTCTTTTGATATTGATTTTATCTCTTTTCGTATTAATTTTATCACAAAAGAGACTTAATCAAGCGGAACAGCGAGGTATCGGCTCCTTCACGCCATAATGCGAACACCTGTAAAGGCGATAATTAAGAGGTATGCCTTCCTGTTAAGGTCCTTATTTACTTACGAGAACTGGCAGGCGGTTAAGCATCGTGTACTTAAGGGATGCGAAATGTAAAGACAGGTGTTAATCGAAGGGATGGCTTCCCATATACTAATCATGAATTTGTTTAAAGGATTTATAAAAGATTATGAAAGCAAAATGATAAAAATACTTGTAATATCGATAATGACAATTCCATAAATGAACAAATGGATACAAAGAATACGCAAAGATCAGTAACAAAATAGCCAAAAGAAATGGCAAACTGTGTACTCAAAAATTCCCCAAATAAACATGGCGATAAAAAACAGCGGATAAATGAACAATTTATTGGATATAAACGGAGCTTAGTTATAGATACCGCAAACAGGAGTGTTTAGCGTAATGTTTGTAATTACAGTGTTTGTAGGATTATGTGCTGTAGCTTTTCCGAAGACCTTTCTCAATACCCATTTTGTACTCGGGGTCCCTTAACTACCTGTTGTCATGGGTACAAAACTTTTGGAAATGACAGCTGTTCGAAGATGCTTATTTTCCTTCAAATTACATCAACGTGTATCTTATTATACCATTCCATATAAAAGGTTAACATTTAGCTTTTGTAATATTTGGTATGAACGTTACTACTGTTATTATCATATATTTTTTTTCTAAATCGTTATTCCTTTTATGGATTTTAATTGGCCTCAATCAATTTTTTTTTTCTATGGAACTTTAATAATCATTCATTATCATCATTATAACTGACTTGTTTTAATCAGAATGAAATAATGTTTATTCGTCTGATAATAAAAAAGAACGAAGAAGAAAAAGAAATAGAACAAGAAAAAGAAGAAGAAGAAGAAGGAGAAAAAAAACGTTGGAATTAATACGCGTGTTTTTTCATATAACATTACGCCTCTTGGGATTGATTTACATAACGAATGATTGATGTAAAAGATATATTGATGATTATGATAATATTAGTAATAATCATTCGAAGATGATCATGATAGTGATGGTGGTGAAGGAACATCATTTCAGATATTATAGAAGGAACGATATTTCAGAAAATTATTATGAATAGCAATGACAAACTACACTACAGCCTGCAATGATGATATTGATGATAATGCCAATGATAATAGTAGCAACAATTATGGTGATAATAATAATGACAATAATGATATCAATAATGATAATGATGTTAACAATGATCATGATAATGATGATGATGATAATGGTGATAACAGAAATAATGATAACAGAAATAATGATAGCAATAATAATGATAATGATAATAAAAATTGTGATAATGATAATAATGAGGGTAATAAGGTATTGAAAATAATAATAACGAATATAGTGATCTTAACAATAACCATCATCATAACATTAGTTTATGATAATTGCAACAAATATAGATATAACAGTGATGATAACAACAGCAGCAATATCAATAACCAGAAATGTAGATAAAAAAACACAATAAATGAAAACAACAGCAATACCAGCAATAACAAAGATACCAAAAGAACAAATATAAAAATAAATAAGAAGACAGATAGCAACAAGAACAAAGCAATACTAATCTTCTCAAGAATAATCAAGATAACTATTTACGTATAAATAAAGAGGACAAGAAAGAAACCAAAGATTATACTAACATAAATCAGGGCAATAATCCTTTGACAGATTAGTTAAAAGACTCGCTATATCATTATTATTGTGGTATTGTATATATATATATATATATATATATATATATATATATATATATATATATATATATATATATATATATATATATATAATATATATATATATATATATGGTATATAATATATATGTATAAAAAAATATATATATATATGTACTGTTGTGTAATGTGTGTGTGTGTGTGTGTGTGTGTGTGTGTGTGTGTGTGTGTGTGTGTGTGTGTGTGTGTGTGTGTGTATGTGTGTGTGTGTGTGTGTATGTGTGTGTGTGTACACATATAATGATAATGAAAATGATAATATGACGCAATGAGTCTTTTAAATTATCTGTCAAATGATTATTTCCCAGATTTATGTTACTATATTTTTTGGTTTCTTTCTCATCCTCTTTATATATTTATAATTAGTTATGTTGGATATATTTTTTTCTGCTTCTTCTTCTTGTCCTCCCCTTGTGCTATTTCCTATTCTCCTTCTTCTTTTTCTTCTTCTCCTGCAGTTCCTTCTCCCCTTCTCCTTCTCCTCCTATTCCTTCTCCTCATACTTATCCTCCAACTCCATCTCTTCCTCCTCTTCCTACTCCTTCTCACTCTCTTTCTCCATCTTTACGACCTCCTTGTCTTTCTCCTTTTTCTCTTCTCCTCCCATCCTCTCCTCCTTCTCCTCTTCTTCTTCCCCAACCATCCTTCTCCTCCTCCTACTTCTTTTTCTCGTCTTTTTTACTGTTTTTCTTCTCCTCCTCCATCTCGTCTTCCACTTCTTCTCCTCCTTCTTCATCTCCACTTCCTCCTCCTCCTCCTCTTTCCCCTTTTCCTCCGTTCCATCTCCATCCCAACCATCTCCCTATCTATTCTGCCCTCCCTCAACCTATCCAACACCACCCACTGCCCCCATCCCCAAACACCCCCCTCCTCCCCAAACACCCCAACCCAAAAAACATCCTTCTCCCCAACCTCCCCCATCCTAACCCTCCCCCCCCCTTCCTCCCCAACCCCTCCCTCCCCAACTATCCCACACCCACCCCCTCCCCACCCCCCTCCTCCCCAAACCATCCCTTCCTCCCCAACCACCCCCCCTCCCCAACCACCCACACACCCCTCCCCCTCCCCATCCCCACCCCATCCCCACCCCTCTCCACCCTCCCCACCCCCCACCCCCAACCCCACCCCCACCCCCACACACCCCTATCCCAACCAACCTCCTTCTTCCCCTCCTCTTTTATTCCCCATTACCATTATCTCAAAGCTTCATGATGTACCTCCGAGTCTCGCAGGCGGATCCCCGCTACAAAAACGCCTCGGAGGAGCCAACTACGTCTGCGCGTGACTTCAATGGCACAACT
>NW_028234440.1:511592-514092 GCF_977035675.1 Penaeus japonicus
TACTCAAACCGCATCAAACTTACAATGATTTTCATATAATTTCTTGATGATTACATATTATTTAAAAAAGTAAAGGAAGCATATGCATCCTTTTCTCTTTCACAAATAAAAGAAGACTGATAATAATAAGTATTATTATCAATAACACTATAAAATGCTAAACAATATGAAAACGAACAAAGATGGGGGAATAAAGGGAAAAAATATCTTCAAATACTTTTCGATCTGTCATTCACAAGAAGAACATAAACAATCGCCGTTGTCATGGTAACCGACTTTCCCGTCGAAGCTGATTGGTCAAGAGGTTCTGTTATCTGTCCAATCACGATACATATCTGATGCCAAATCCACCAATCATGGCTTCGCTCTCATCCGATTCGTGGATATTTCTGCCATTATTTATGATTATATTTCTTTATATATATGATATATATACTGTATACATATATATCTTTTATTCTCGAAATACGTCCTCTAAAGCCATATTTTAGTGACTTGCAGTTCTGGTAAAAATGATATGCGTGATGTATAAAAATAAGAAGTCAAGGAATGAGACAGAGTGTTTGCTGACATGCAACCATAAAGAATTCGAAACCACAAATATTTTTTTTTTCTGTCTTTGATTATTTAATGTTTTAGGTATGTTTATGTGTGTGTGAGTGTGTTTTGTTATGTAGGTGAATGTGTGTATATGTGTGTGTGTATGTGTGTGTGTGCGTGTGTGTTTGTGTTTGTGTTTGTGTATGTGCATGTGTGTGTGTATGTGTATGTGTGTTTGCATTTGTGTATGTGTATATGTGTGTTTGCATTTGTGTATGTGTATGTTTATGTTTATATATGTGTGTTTGCGTGTGTGTGTGTGCATGCAATCTCTGGCATACTTTTGTTTGTATACAACTTTATATATGTATTTATGTATAGGCGACTGTAAGTACCTATCTATATGCGTCCTTCCACACGTATGTATATGTTTGCGTGCGTTTATAAATGTATGTTCGTGTATGATACAACACAGCAAGCCATAGACAATTGCCCTGGATAATAGCCGTGTCACAATCCCCATTCTCTTCCACATCTTCTCTCTGTATCGGGGCTGACATCGGGGGGGCTGACATCGGGGGGGGGGGGGGGCTGACGAAAGACGGAGTCGGCGAGGGAGAAGGCAATCAGGGCTGACACAACTTTTCTCTTTTGTCTCTCGGTCTCAGTCTTTCTGGGTTTGGTTTGGTTTCTTTTTGTTTCTGTCTGTCTCTCTCTCTCTCTCTCTCGCTTTCTCTCATTTTCTCCCTCTCTATTTCTCTCTCTCTCTCTCTCTCTCTCTCTCTCTCTCTCTTTTTTTTTCTCTCTCTCTCTCCATTTCTCTCCCTCCCTCTTTCTCTCATTTCTTCCCTCTCTATTTATCTCTCTATATGTATATATTTTTTTTCTGTCTTTCACTCGCTCTTTCTCTCTATTTTTCCCTCTCTCTATTTCACTCGCTCTCGCTCTATTTTTTCTCTCTCTCTTTCACTCGCTCTCGCTCGCTCTTAACCACCCAAAATTCCACCTTTGTCTATATAGTGGATAACCTTACCCCTCTTTAGCTATATTTTCTTTAAGAAAGTAATTAGACAAAAAAAAACGTTACAGATATTCCCAAACAATCATGAAATAATAGTATTTATAAAGAATCATTCTAATCCCTAATCAAATCTAATTTTCAAACCAATTTCTCAATCAACTTGCATCGCTTGCAAGACTCAACATTTTTTTCCAATCGTCCCCTTATTCTTCCTTAAGCAAAACACAAGACCATAAAAAAGAAACGCTTTATTCTTCATACCCATGACCTCAATACATAAATAGCTACATCTTGACCCCTTGACCTGACATCGCCTCTTTCATCTGACCTCCTGACCTCATGACCTCCGTGGTTCAGTCTGCATCATGTGAGTCAAGCAAAGCATATTCATAAAGCGTTGCACTTCGCTCATCCATGAAACAGCTTTGAGAATTCAAGATTTACGACTGACGAATTACATATAAGGAAAAAAAAAGAAAAAAGAAAGAAGAAGAAGAAGAAGAAAAAAAGAAGATTGAAAGTGGAATCAAAAGCATTTAAATGTCATGATGATGTATAGCATTAAATTTGACTGGGCGGATTGCAAGAATTTTTTTTTGTTTACTTCATATTCCAAAATGGTGTTCTCTCGTTTTCTTTCTTCGGTTAAATGATTTCTCTTTCCTTAAAATCGAGAAATGACTCCCCAAAACTGGTCGTTAAGTACAAAGGGAAAAAACGACTTGACGTATACATCTTTGGAATGGACTCTCTCTCTCTCTTATTCTCTGTCTCTCGTTATCTCGTTATCTCGTTCTCTATCTGTCGTTCTCTCATTCTCTGTCTATCATTCTCTCATTCTCTGTCTGTCGTTCTCTCCCCCTCTCTCTCTGTCTCTCCCTCCCTCCCTCCCTCCCTCTCTCTCTATCTCTCTCTCCCTCTATCTCTTTCTCTCTCCTC
>NW_028234440.1:519092-521592 GCF_977035675.1 Penaeus japonicus
TATACATATATATATATATACATATATATATATATATATATACATATATATATACATATATATATATATATACAAACATACATACATACATACATACATACATATATATATATAATATATATATATGTAAATATATATATATGTATATATATATATATATATATGTATATATATGTATGTATATATATATATATATATATATATATATATATATATATATATATATATATATATATATATATAGATATATATATATATATATATATATATATATATATCTATCTATATATATATATATATATATATATATATATATATATATATATATATATATATATATATATATATATATATAGATATATATATATATATATATATATATATGTATATGTATGTATGTATGTTTGTATATATATATATATATATATATATATATATATATATATATATATATATATATATATACATATATATATGTATGTATATATATATAGTCACTTCATCCTTTAATGCGGTTTACGGAACCATATTTAAAATAGTTTATTTTAGGATTACTTAGACAATTTTTTTTCTAGAATATTTTCGTTTTATTTTTTGGCTTTTTTGGATACTTATGGCATTTTCATCTACGAATATTTTTTTCCCGTTTAGTATATGAGTTTTAGGGTTTTAGTTGAAAGTAGAAAGAGAAGAATAGTAACAGTTTAAGAAAATATACATAAGGATAACGATGATGATGATGATGATGATGATGAGATAATGATTGCAATAATAGCAATGTTGCAGATCATGGTAGTCATAATACGGAAATAATTATAATGATAATATGACCATGTTCAGGATATGATAATCATAAAAAAATGATAGTAGGAATAATGATAATTACGATGATCATGGTAATAATGACAAGGAAAAGATAATATAATGAGTGTGATGATAATATACCAATTAATCTAGGGAAATGAATCTCCAATTTTGAAAAGGTGTGGTATAATGACTGAATTTTTGAAATGATGAATAAACTAATTTTGGGCTTTGATTGATATATAGGAGAAATAACAACTTGTGAAAAAACACTCAAAGTGGAAGTGAAATGAACAAATTGAAATAAATAAAACCTGAGTTGCATGATGATGAAGATGATGATAGTAATGATTATAACAATAATGATAATTTTGATAATGATGATAATGATAATGATGATGGTGACAATAGCAATGATAAAAATAATGATAATGACAATGGAAATATTGGTAATAATGATAACAATAGCGATGATAATGAAAGTGATGATAATGATGACAATATCAATAATAATTAGAATAATAAGGATAATAGCAATGATGACAATAACATGAATGATAATGATAACCCTGCTGATAATAATCATAAAGACACAATCAAAATATTACTAAAACAAACATAGACCAGAAATGAATGAGAAATCCACATCATACATTCAATTCATTCTCATTCATAGCTTCATTCATCATTCACCGATTCCTTATACAATCAGTGAATGGTGATCAGCCTTTTCTTTATCAATAGTGATATTAATTACGTCAAGGGAGGTAATTAGAGGAATTAGACTGGTAATTATAGATGGATTATTTCGCTCTCGGATCAAAGTGAAGAAAGGGGGGTAGGGAAGGGGAAGGGGAAAGGGGGTAGGGAGTGGGGAGGGGGTAGGGGAGAGGGGGTAGGGAAGGGTAAGGAGAGGGGAGAGGGGAGTGGGGGGAGTGAGAGTATAGAGGGGTAGAAGAAGGAAAAAGTTTCTAGGGGGGGGGGTAAGAAGACGGGGAATGTAGTCTTTGATATGTCTGTCTGATTTTTTTTTTTCTCTCTTTCTCTCTCTTTCTCATTCTATATTTCCACTTCTTCTTTCTCTTTCCCTCTCTAGATAGTAGGAGAAAGATATATATATATATATATATATATATATATATATATATATATATATATATATATATATATAGAGAGAGAGAGAGAGAGAGAGAGAGAGAGAGAGAGAGAGAGAGTGAGAGAGAGTGAGAGATAAATAGATAGAAAAATAGATAGATAGATAGATAGACAGATAGATAGTGAGAAATAACAACCCCCAGAGAACGAGATCAAACGCGATTTGTATTAAGGGGAGGGGAGGGGGTGGGGTGTCCAATTGGGGAGGGAGGGAGAGAGAGAGAGGGAGGGAGAGAGGGAGGGAGGAAGGGAGGGAGGGAGGGAAAGAGGGAGGGAAGGAGGGAGAGAGGGAGGGGGGGAGGGAGGGGGGGAGGGAGGGAGGGAGGGAGGGAGGGAGGGAGGGAGGGAAGGAGGGGAGGGAAGGAGGGAGGGAGGGAGAGAAAGAGGGAGGGAGAGAGGGAGGGATGGAGGGAGAGGGGGAGGGAGGGAGAGAGGGAGGGAGAGAGGGATGGGTGGAGGGAAAGAGGGAGGGAGGGAGGGAGGGAGGGAGGGAAGGAGGGATGGATGGATGGAGGGAGTAAGGGAGTAAGGGAGATAGGGA
>NW_028234440.1:523509-528509 GCF_977035675.1 Penaeus japonicus
TCTCTCTCTTCTCTGCCTCTACTCTCGTCTCTCTCTCTCTCTCTCCTCTCTCGATCTCTCTTGTTCTCTCTCTCCTCGTCTCTCCCCTCTCTCTCTCTCTCTCTCTCTCTCTCTCTCTCTCTCTCTCTATCAATCTCACTTTCTCTCTTTCTTTCTCTCTCTCTCTCTCTCTTTCTCTCTCACTCTCTTTCTCTCTCTCTCTATCTTCTCTCTCTCCTCTCTCTCTCTCTCTTTCTCTCTTTCTCTTTCTCTCTTTCTCTCTCCTCTCTCTCTCTCTCTCTTTCTCTCTTTCTCTTTCTCTCTTTCTCTCTCCCCCTTTCTTCCTTTTTCCCCTCTCTCTCTCTCTCTCTCTCTCTCTCATCCCTTCTCTCTCTCTCTCTCCTCTTCAACTCACTCCATCTACCCTGTTCCCCTAAATCTCCACCCCCCACCCAATCCCCAGTTTTTTCCCTCATCCCTTCACCCATGCTTAATCCCCTTTTCCAACTCTACCCCTCCCCACCCTCCTGTCCCTCTTAAAACCCCATAACTCTCCCTCTCCCTCTCCCTCATAACGCCCCCCATATCTCTCCCTCTCCCATTTCATTAACGCCCCCCAAACCCACCCCCCCACCCCCCATTCCCCCCCCCCCCCCCCCCCCCCCCCCCCCCCCATCCCCCCCCCCCCCCCCCCCCCCCCCCCCCCCATTCCCCCCCCCCCCCCCCCCCCCCCCATCTCTCTATTCTCTTCCTCCTACTCTGTCTGTCTAGTCTCTCTTATAATCTTTCTTTCTTTTCTCTTCTCTCTCTCTCTCTCTCTCTCTCTCTCTCTCTCTCTCTCTCTCTCTCTCTCTCTCTCTCTCTCTCTCCCTCTCCCTCTCCCACCCAATCCTCCCCATCTCCCTCCCTCTCCCTTCCCCACCCAATCCCCCATCTCCCTCTCCCTCCCTCCCTCCCTTAGTGGTCATCTCTCACATCCGGGGAAGGGAATGCACGGGTTTTTAGTTATGCATCTAGCATTAGTATGTGTGAGCATACCATTTCGGCACGACTGCTCAGCAAACGTGCACAAGCCAGGCGTAAGCATACCATTTCGGCACACGACTAACTGCCTCTCCCTCACGACTGCTACTGGCACCACGCCAACGGACTATCACGAACCTGCTCCTCAGCAAACGTCACCAAGCAGGCGTATATAAAAAAAAGAAAAAAAAAAAAAAAAAAAAAGACCGACCCAAAAAAAAAAAAAAAAACAAAAAAAAAAAAAAAACAAAAAGAAAAAAAAAAAAAAAAGAAGAAAAAAAAAAAAAAAAAAAAGAAAAAAGACGAAAAAAAAGAAAAAAAAGATGGCAGACATAGCAGATCACAAGTCGATGCCTTGAGTGAACAGGTGCCCACAGTATTTACTTTGAGCCCATGACAACAGGAGCCTGTGGTCGGGGGCTCCTTGGGCGGCCTCCCTTGGGCTCCCTTGTGGCTGGCTGGGGCTCCCTTGGGCTCCTGTTTATATCATCAACGCGGAGGCGGAAGGCTTTGGCATTATAGTGTGCTATTGTTATTGGGGTATGTTGGGAGGGAGGGGGGGGGAAGAAGAGGAGGGGAGAAAGGGCGGAGGTGATGGTAGGGAGGGGGGAGGGAAGGGAGGGGAGAGGGGAGGGATGGTGATGGGATGAAAGGAGGAGAAGGTGGGGAGGGAGGGGGAGAAGGAAAGGAAAGGGGAGGAGGGGGGGAGAAGGTGGGGAGAGGGGAGGGGGGAGGGGGAATGTGTGGGTGCAGGGAGGTGGGAGAGGGGGAGGAGGGAGGGAAGGGGAAAGGGTATGGGGAGGGCGGGGAGGGGTGGGGGGGGGAGGGGAGGGCAGGGGGGAATGAGGGAGGGAGGGATGAGGGGGTGGGGGGAGACGAAGGGGGGGGGGGGAGGGAAAGGGTGGGAGGAAAAGGGAGGCGAGGAAGGGGGAGGGATAGGGGGGGGGAAGGAGGGAAGGGGGGAGGGATGGGGCTGATGAGAGAGGGGAAGGAGGGAAGGGAGGTAAGGGGAAGAGAGATGGAGGAGAGATAGGGAGGTGTTTTTTTGTGAAGTGAGGGAGGGAGGGAGAGAGGTGAGGGTAGGGGTTGGGAGGAAATGGTGGCGGGGGAGTGATGGAGCTGAGTATATTGGGGGGTGTGTAAGGTGGAGGGTGGGTGGGGGTGGGGAGCTGATGGCTGTGTGTTGGAGTGGGTAAGGGGAAAGGGAGGTGGGTGAGAGGGGGGGGCAATGGTGGCTATCATGGGGTAGGGAGGGCGGAGTGTGTAGGGGTGTGTATGTCGAGAGAAATGTAATAGATAAATAGGTGTAAGTGTATGAACACGAGTGTAGAAAGAGTGCGTGTGTGTTTATGTTGTTGGGGTGTAAGCGTATGGGGGGGGGGTGTAGTAGTGTAGATCGAGGGAGGTGTAAGTGTGAGGACGATCAGAGTGTGTGAGGAGGTGAGTGTGTATGGGAAGGGTAAGTGTGTAGAGGAGGGAAGAGTGTATGGAAAAGAGTGTGTAAGTAGTTTGGAAAAGGTGTAAGTGGGTATATGAGGAGGAGGGGGTCGGTGGGGAGGGATGGATATGTGGGGTATGTGGTGATAAGGAGGGAGATGAGTTTTCATTTTTATATTCATATTTTCATCCCGACTTCATTAATATTATCGGCATTGTCATTGCTATCAACATCACATAAAAATAATCAGCTGTTTGAAATATCAACCAAAATATATACTATATATACATCACGAAATTTAACATAATCAAAAACAAATTTAATAGACAGATTTATTCTTTTATCTTATTATAATATATATATATATATATATATATATATATATATATATATATATATATATATATATATATATATATATTTTTTTTTTTTTTCAGTAACGAATTCGCTAAATTCGAACTTTCGAAAACATGTTCTTTCGTATATGCTACTCTTTCTGAAGATTAATCAATAAAAAATAAATAAAAAATAAAAAAATAAATAAATCCCTGTCAGTCGAAAAGGTCAGTAACATAGATTTAAAAAGTCAGTAGATTAACATTTCAAATAATGTATATCAACTTTGACGATTCAGTAAAATCAGCCATATTAATTAAAGCAGTAATCTAAATCAGTTTTAAAGATTAGTAACCTAGTTTTAACAATTCAATAGATTAATGTCTATAAAAAAGAATTACCATTTCTCTCTATATCTTTTATCTCCATACATCACTATCGCTCATCTCTCAAACCACTCTTCTTATATATATCGATCTATATACCCCTCTCCAGTAAATTGAGAGAGAGAGTGAGAGATGACGGATCGAGAGACAGAATCAAAGAGAGAGACAGAGAGAATCAAAGAGAGAGAGAGAGAGAACCAGAGAAAGAGAGAGAGAATCAAAGAGAGAGAGAGAGAACCAGAGAAAGGGAGAGAGAGAGAGAGAGAAAGAGATGATCAAAGATAGAGAGATAATCGGAGAAAATAGAGAGGGAGAAAGAGAGAGAGGGAGATAATCAGAGAAAGAAAAAGAGAGAGAGAAAAAAAAGTGAGAAAAAAATCAGAGATGAGAGAGAGAGAAACAGAAAGAGAGAAGGAGGGAGATAAAGAGAGACGGAGAAAGAAAGAAAGAAAGAGATAGAGACTTCTATTCGCACTTAACTCAAATTAAATCAACCATTTAAATCAATTTTACAGATTAGTAAAATGGCTTGATAAATTTGGTGTTATTAATCCTGACAGCAATAAAATCAATTAGATAACAAACTTTTAGGTTCAGTCTCATAATTCTACATCTTATGTCGACGTAAGTAAACATAGAGCTTTAGTTATGTACGTTTAAGAAGCGTTTATCTGAATAAATGTTTATTATTTGAGTAATAAATCCTCATCTCTTTCTCTCTCTCTCTCTCTCTCTGTCTCTGTCTCAATCTCTCTCTCTTTCTTTCTCTCTCTCTCTCTCTCTGTCTCAATCTCTTTCTCTTTCTCTCCTTCTCTCTCTCTCTCTCTCTCTCTCTTTCTCTCTCTCTCTCTCTCTCGCTCTTTCTCTCTCTCTTCCTCTCTCTCTCTCTTTCTCTCTCTCTCTCTCTCTCTCTCTCTCTCTCTCTCTCTCTCTCTCTCTCTCTCTCTCTCTCTCTCTCTCTCTCTCCCCCCCCCCCCCCCCCCCCCCCCCCCCCCTCTCTCTCTCTCTCTCTCTCTCTCTCTCTCTCTCTCTCTCTCTCTCTCTCTCTCTCTCTCTCTTTCTCTCTCTCTCTCTCTCTCTCTCTCTCTCTCTCTGTCTCTGTCTCAATCTCTCTCTCTTTCTTTCTCTCTCTCTCTCTCTCTGTCTCAATCTCTTTCTCTTTCTCTCCTTCTCTCTCTCTCTCTCTCTCTCTCTCTTTCTCTCTCTCTCTCGCTCTTTCTCTCTCGCTCTTTCTCTGCTCTCTCTCTTCCTCTCTCTCGCTCTTTTTCTCTCTCTCTTTCTCTGTTCTCTCTCTCTCTCGCTCGCTCTTTCTCTCTTCCTCTCTCTCTCTCTCTCTCTCTCTCTTTCTCTGTTCTCTCTCTCTCTCTCTCTCTCTCTCTCTCTCTCTCTCTCTCTCTCTCTCTCTCTCTCTCTCTCTCTCTCTCTCTCTCTCTCTCTCTCTCTCTCTCTCTCTCTCTCTCTATCTCTCTCCCTCTTTCTCAATCTCTTTCTCTTTCTCTCTTTCTCTCTTTCTCTCTCTCTCTCACTCTTTCTCTTTCTTTCTCTCTCTCTATCTATCTATCTATCTCTCTTTCTCTCTCTCTCTCTCACCCTACTTCCCTCCCTCCCTCTCTCTCACTCCCACTCTCCCTCCCTCCCCCTCCCTCTCCCATCCACCCTCTCCATCCCTCCTTTCCACCCACCCTCCCTCCCTCTCCCTACCTCCCCCCTCAACATATATGTACGTATGTGCGTATGTACGTACGTATGTATGTACGTGTGTGTGGCTGCGTGTGTGGTCCGACGCAAAGACAGATCACTGCGATTGATTGATCAAGTTTTTACGTCCCGAGCGATTG
>NW_028234440.1:533509-537942 GCF_977035675.1 Penaeus japonicus
CTCTCTCTCTCTCTCTCTGCCTCCCTCTCTCTTCTTCTTCTTTCTCTCTACTTTCTCCACTCTCTCTCTCTCTCTCTCTCTCTCTCTCTCTCTCTCTCTCTCTCTCTCTCTCTCTCTCTCTCTCTCTCTCTCTCTCTCTTTCTCTCTCTCTCTCTCACTCTCTCTGTCTATCTATCTATCTCTATCTCTTTCTCCTACTATCTAGAGGGGGAAAGAGAAAGAAGAAATGGAAAGATATCCCAAGGTCCCGAAAGAGGGAGAGAGAGAGATGAGAGTAATCAGAGTAGACATCTTCTCTTTCTTCTTATAAATAGGACTACATTCCCCCCCGTCTCCTTTACCCCACCCCTCCCCCCCCCCTAGAAACTTTTTCCTTCTTCCACCCCTCTATATTCCCCCATCCCCCCCCACTCCCTACTCCACTCCCCTCTCCTTACCCCCTCCCTCCCCTCTCCCCCCCTCCTTACCCCCACTCCTTCAACTTGAACCGAGAGCGAAATAATCCATCTATAATTACCAGTCTAATTCCTCTAATTACCTCCCTTGACGTAATTAATATCACTATTGATAAAGAGGAAAAAAGAGCTGGCTGATCACCCTATATCACTGGTTGTATAAGGAACTCGGTGAATGGATAATGAAGGAAGCTATTAATAAGAATTAATAGAATGTTTGATGTGGATTTCTCTTTCATTTTCCGTCTATGTTTGAGATTTTAGTGCCCCCCCCCCCCCCCCCCCCCCCCCCCCCCCCCCCCCCCCCCCTCCTCCTAATTTTGATTGTGTCTTTATGATTATTATCAGCAGGGTTATCATTATCATTTATGTTATTATCATCATTGCCATCATTATGATTATCATTGCTATTGCCATCATTGTCCTCATCATTATTCTAATTATTATTGCTATTGTCATCATTATCATCATTTTCATTATCATTGCTATTGTCATCATTATTACCAATCTTTCCATTATCATTATCATTATTTTTATCATTGCTATTGTCACCATCATCATTATCATTATCATCATTATCAAAATTATTATTATTATTATAATTATCAATTAATATCATCATTCTCATCATCACCATCTCCATTATCATCATCATCATCATGCAATTCAGGTTTTATTTATTTCAATTTGTTAATTTCACTTCCACTTTGAGTGTCTTTTCCCTCGTTTTTATTTCATTTTTATATCAATCAAAGCCCAAAATTAGTTAATTCATCATTTCAAAAATTCAGTCATAATACCACACCTTTTCAAAATTGGAGTTTAATTTCCTTAGATTAATTGGTATATCATTATCACACTCATTATATTATCTTTTCCTTATCATTATTACCATGATTATCGTAATTATTCTTATTCCTACTATATATATACCTTTAATTTATGTGTTATGTTATATATATAATATTTATAATATATATATATATATATAATTATATATATATATAATATATATATATTTTTTATTTGTTTTATTTTTTTTTTTTTTTGTTTTTTTTTATATTTTTTTTTTTTTTTTTTTTTTTTTTTTTTTTTTTATATTGTGACATTATCCAGTGGTACAATTGAGTTCATATTATCATTATAATTATTTCCGTATTATGACTACCATGATCTGCAACATTGCTATTATTGCAATCAATATCATCATCATCATCGTTATCCTTATATATATATTTTCTTACACTGTTACTATTCTTCTCTTTCTACTTTCAACTAAAACCCTAAAACTCATATACTAAACGGAAAAAAATATTCGTAGATGCAAATACCGTAAGTATCCAAAAAAAAACATAAAATAAAACGAAAATATTCTAGAAAAAATAAATCTCTCTAAGAAATCTTCAAATAAACTATTTTAAATATGGTTCCGTCAACCGCATTAAAGGATAAAGTGACTATATATATATACATACATATATATATGTATATATATATATATATATATATATATATATATATATATATATATATATATATATATATATATATATATAGTCTTAGACTTATTCTCACCGATCAATATAAGGAATTCTCGAAACCTATCAAAATTATATCATTTTCGAGACACACCAAGGAGACAATGGCGACACACACTTTGGGAATCACTGATATAGACTAATCTATGAGAGAGAGTAAAGCCATACATATACAGATAGATAACGAAAACACATTGACTTTTGCTTGCATTTGCATTCCAAGATTTCCCATTCTAAAAGAACGTTACTCTCGGGATAACGACTTTTACAAATAGATTAGATTCATATTCGCCATCAAAGTATATCATAACAGAATATAAATCGATTTTTTTATTATAATATATCATTTTTGGAGGGTGAACTTTAGGTCTTTATCGAAACCGTTGAACAAACTTAAGGCCGATACACATATTCATCTTTTGACATCAATTACGAAAAAAGAAAGCATTCTTTGACTCACCTAAAACAAAAAAAAGCAGTGTTACTCAAATACACAAGAACACAAACACAACAAACAAACAAAGAACACAAACGATTCCCCATGTCCCCCACTGCACAATACCAAATATAATTACGGAAAACGCGATCGTATTTGTTGCTCAGATTAACCCATACAACGATAACAAATAAATAACAAAAAAAAAAGAATAGAAGAAAAAATCCATTCCTCTCAACAATATAACCTCCACACTGAACCCCCCCCCCCCAAAAAAAAAAAAATAAAAATAATAATCATAAATGAATAAAAAAAAAAAAAAAAAAAAAAAAAAAAGACACCCTCAATAGGAATGCAGTTCAAAACATCCCATACTTGTTATCATAATATTTCCATAGTATCATCATCAAAAGACTATATCTCTCCAAACCAAACAGCCCTCTCCAGGTATCTCAAATTGTAGTCTATTAACTTTCCTTCTAATGAAACAGTAAATCTCCCATGAGGCGAACCATATAGGAGATAAGATCAATAAAAACTGTGCAATGGTAAAAAGTGAAGCAGTGAGCAGGAAAAACCGTTTATAAACAGAGAAAAACGGGGAGTGTCGCTCTACTATGTGTTTTTACTTTTTTTCTCTATGTGTTTTGGTTGTTGTGTTGTTTTGTTTTTGGGAGATAACTAGACAGTTCGGAGCGTAGAATAGATTGAGAGGGGGGGTGAGAGGGAGGGGGGAAGTGGGGGAGGGAAGGGAGAGGAGAGAGAGAGACGGGAGAGGGGGGGAAGGAGGGAAGAAGGAGGTGCAGCAGGAAGGGCGGAGGAAGAGAAAAAAGACACAAGAAGCGATGAGAGAGAAAATCAGATCGAGGAAAGTAGAGGAAAGGACAGAAGAGAGGAGAGAGAGAGAGAGAAGAAGAAAGATAGAGACAGGACGAGTGAAGTAGGGAGGAGGAAAGACAGAGGAGGAACAGCAGAGGAGACCAGTGAAGAGAAAAAAAAATAAAAAAAGAAAAAAAAAGAAAGAAAAAAAAAAAATAAACAGAGAGACAGAGAGGAGAGACGAGAGAAGAGAGAGCAAAGGAGGAGAAGAGGACAGGAGAGGAAGAAAAAGGAGATGAGAGGGAGAATGACTGCAGAAGACGGAGATGTGATGAGCAGGATTGAATGCGAGGGATGCGAGAGAGGATTGGTTGGAGGGGAGAGTCGGATGAGAAGAGAAGGAAGGAGAAAGGAGGAAGGACGGTTCGGCTGTCGAGAGGTGTGAGTGGAGCTGAGAGAGATCGAAGAGAGAGAGGAAGAGAGAGGAAAGAATGAGAGAAGAGGAGAGAGAAAAGAAAAGAGAGGAGGAGAGGAGAGAGAGGAGAGACAAAGAAGATAGAGGGAAAGATAGAGACTAGAAGGAGAGAGAAGATGCAGAGAGACAGAGAAGGAGAGGGAAAGACACAGAGACATGAGAAGAAAGACAGTAGCAGAGGACTAGAGAGAGAGAAAGGGAGAAAGAAGGACAGTAGAGGAAAAAGAAAGGAAAAAAAGAAAAGAAGACAGAGAGGCAGAAAGAGAAAAGATCAGAGACAGAGGAGAGAAGAGGAGAAAGACAGAGACATAGAGAGAGAGAGAGAGAGAAGGGAGAGAGGAGGAGAGGAGGAGAGAAAGAAAAGAAGGAAAGATGAGAGAGAGAGAGAGAGAAAACAGAGATAGAGAAAGACAGAGACAGAGAAGGAAGAGAAAATGCAGAAGATAGAAAGAGGAGAGAATAAGACAGAGAGACAGAGAGAGGGGAAAAGACACATGAGCAAGACGAACGGCCAGAAAGACAGACGGACAGTGAGAAAGAAAAGAGGAAGAGACATAGACGAGGAGAGAGGGACAGTAGAGAACGAGATGAGAGAGACGCCAGATGGAAAGAAGGAAAGACAGAGGAAGCGAAAGAAGAGAAATACAGAGGACATAGAAAAAGAGAGAAAGACAAGAGGAAGAGGAAAGAGAAAACAGAGACAGAGAGAG
>NW_028234440.1:538042-546487 GCF_977035675.1 Penaeus japonicus
TACTCACTCTGCGTGTCCAAAAACTGTAATTCAACTTGTCCAATTCCAATGTGATGTATGTTTATTTACAGCGTGCGCACGCATCTCCACAACCCGGAAATATGAGAAGATCTATTTGTTGTTTGTCGGTTTTTTTCCCCTTCTTTGACGACAGTGTCAAGTTAATCGACTTGCGTGGTTTGTCTGTTATCTGGATATGTGTTATGTATGTGTATGTATATATATATATAATAGATTTATAGTTGTTGATATATATATAGATTGATTTTTATATTATATGTATAGATATACACATGTACTGACTATATATGGTTGAGACAATACATACATTATTTTGTGGTGGCTGTGTATCGTATATTATTCTATATATATATATTGATATATATATAGATATTGTTATATAGATTAATATTTATATATTTTATATGGGTGGGTGTGTGTGGGGTGTGTTGTGGTGTGTGGGGTGTGGGTGGATGGGTGTTGTATATATTTTATATTATATGTGATATATATATGTAGATACATACATATATATATTTTATTTAGGATCTATATAGATAGTATATATAATATATAGTATATTATATATATATATATATATATATATATATATATATATACACACACTAACATACATCTCTAATCACATATCCATTGAAATCCACCTCAAAGTTCTCCCCATCCACATCCATACCCACCCATACTACATACACCTTCCTATACCCCCCTATACCCACCCACGTTAACCCATGCCCGTCCCAGCTACCTATACCCTCTTTCTACCCGAATGAAACCAGACACAGACACAGCCTCTCACGCCCATCTACACCAGGCAAGACAAACACACGTTTATACCCATGTACCCATCCCACTCCGCCCGTGCCCACCCGAAGCCTCAACATCTTAAACATCCATACTTACCTGTTCCGGCCGCCCATACCCTCCCTCCTCCTCTCCTCCCCATATCCCTCCTCCCCCTCTCATACCCCATACCCCATATCCCTCCTCTCCACCCCTACCCCATACCCAGCCCTCGCCGCCCGCGATGCCCATACCCCCCTCTACCCCCTCCCCCCGTCCCCGCGATGCCCATACCCCCCTCTACCCCCTCCCCCCTCCCCGCAATGCCCATTTCGCCTCGTCGGACAGGAAGCCGCGAAGAAGTGTTGCTCCCTTTGGCTGTTAATCCGCCCAATTACCTGCCGGTGCCTGTAATTAGTATCACCTGGGGAGGGGGGGAGGAGAGGGAGGGAGGGAGGGAGGGAGGGAGGGAGGTATGAGGGGATGGGGTAGAGGGAGGAAGGGAGGGGGTAGAGGGGGGAATTGAGGGGATGGGGTAGAGGGAGGAGGGGATGAGGTAGAGGGGGATGGATGGGGAAGAGGGAGGGAGGGGATGGAGTAGAGGGGGGAATTGAGGGAGGGAGGAGGGAGGGTTGTAAAGGAGGAAGAGGAGGAGAGGAAGAGGGGAAGACGTAGAGGAGGGAGGGGGAGGGAGAAGGGAAAGAAGGAGGAAGGGGGGGGGGGAGAAGGGAAGGTATAGAGGAGGGAGGGGAGAAAAAAGGAGGGAGGAGGGACTGGTATATAGGTAGGGAAGGAGTAGAGGAGGGAGGGAAAAGAGAAGGAGGGAGAAGGGGAAGGGGGTAAAGGGAGAGAGGAAGAAGGAGGGAGTAAGGGAGGAAAGCAGGAACGGAGGAAGGAAAGACCAGTGTAGATGGAGGAAGGGTGGAAGAGAGGGAGGGAGGGAGAGAGGGATGGAGGAGGGGAGGGTTCTGAAGGGGGAAAGGAGGGAGGAGGGAATAAAGGAGGGAAGAGGAAGGACGGACCAGTATAGAGGGAGGGAAGGTGGAAGAGAGGGACGGAGAAGGGGAAGGTGTAGAAGGAGAAAAGGAGGGAAGAGGGAATAAAGGAGGGAAGGAGGGAAGGAGGGAAGGGAATAAAGGAGGGAAGGAGGGAAGGAAGAGACGGAGGGAAGAGAGGGCAGCGTAGAGGGAAGGGGAAAACAGAGTTATGGGACGAGGAAGGGAGAGGCGGTGGGGTGGGGGGTAAAAGACGTAACGGAAGGGGGAGGGGTAGGGATAGGCGAAGGGGGAGGGGGAGGGGGGGAGGTGAAGAGGGTAAGCAGGCCGCCCATACAGCCAAGACGCCGCAGCCGCCGCTTTGCCACCGCCGGTCGCACCTTATTAATTAACACAGGTGATATCATCGGCACAGTTTGTCTCGGGACAGCTGCCGGCGACCACGGGGGGGGGGGGGGGGCATGATGGGGGTATTAGGTAGGGTATGAAGGAGGGTATGGGGGGGTATTAGGTTGGGTATGAAGGGGGTTATGAGGGGGGTATGAGGGGGGTATTAGGTAGGGTATGAGGGGGTATGAGGGGCGTATTAGGTAGGGTATGAGGGGGGTATGAGGGGGGTATGAGGGGGTATTAGGTAAGGTATGAGGGGGTATGAGGGGGTATGAGGGGGTATGGGGGTATTAGGTAGGGTATGAGGGGGGTATGAGGGAGGTATGAGGGGGTATTAGGTAGGGTATGAAGGGTGATATTAGGTAGGGTATGAGGGGGGTATGAGGGAGAGTATGAGGAGGGGGTATGAGAGGGTTATGAGGGGGACATATAGAGGAGACTATGAGAAAGGGGGGTATGGCAGGGGGGGAATGAAGGGGCGAAGATTGTCGGGTGGGGGGGAGGGGGAGGGGGGTTGAAGAGGCTATATAATATCAAGGATGTTATAATGTTAACGGTCTTTGCCCCCGACGTCTGCTTGCGCTGCCTGCTTGCTATCTCTTATCGCTTCGCTTTATTTCCTGAAAGCGGGTTGCGAGTTCTGCTTTCTGTTATCGTATTTGATTATGTTTTTGTTATTGCTGTTGTTGTTTTTATCATTATTGTTACTTGTTTTTATCATTATTGTTATTTGTTTTTATCATTATTGTTACTTGTTTTTATCATTATTGTTATTTGTTTTTATCATTATTGTTCTCTTCGAGTTGCGATTTCTGATTTTTGTTATCGAAATTTATTATGTTGTTATTGTTGTTGTTGTGTTTTTTTATCATTATTGTTACTTTCTTGTCTTTACTCTTACCATCAGCATTATTAAAATTGTTATCCAAATCATTATTATTCTTATTATTGTTATTATCATCATGACATCGGCAGTGATGATGATGATAATAACAGTAATGATTATAATGATATTTGATAATAAAAATGATAACAATGATAACAATTATGATGGTAATAATCATACCAATGATAATATTAATGATAATAGTAATAATGATAATAATACCAAGATTGATGATAATAATGACAACAATTTCAACAATAACAACAAAGGTAATAATGATGATTAGGATGATAATGATGATAATCATTATAAGAATGACAGAATCTATGATAGCAATTATAGTGATATTAATTATGATGACAATGATAATGATTATAACAATAATAGTATCAGTTATCATTATCATGATGGTAATTATTATCATTGTTATCATCATTATTACTATTATCATTATTATCATTGTCATTATCGTTATGCTTATTATCATCAATATTATTATCATTATCAATTTCATCAATGCAATTGTCATTACTAATATCATCATCACCATCATTAACATTATCATCCACAACACCATTCCAACCAACATCATCATCATTAATACCACAATTACGATAATCATCATCATCACCATCATCCCAAACATCATTCCAAACAACAAACATCAACAGAATAATCATCATCATCCTTCCAAACATCAAACATCAACACAATCTTCCTTTGCGCGACAAACAAACAACAAACAACAAACCATTTGCCACACAACTGTCGCAGGAAAAAGAGCCTCGTCATAATCAAACTGGCGGAGGTCCTTAATGCCGCTCCTATAAAAAGCAGGTGTTACTCAGCGTGACTGCTGCTGCTGCGTTACGTCAAGCAGCAGATGTGACTGCCTGCCTGCTTTCGGAGCTGCCGAAGGGAGGAGGAAGGGTGAGGGGGAGTGTGGGGGGCGGGAGGATGGGGGGCGAAGGGTGAGGGGGTGGGGGGATGGGGCGGGTGGGGGTAGAGGTGGAGGTGGGTGGGGGCGGGTGGGGTAGGGGTGGGGTTGGGGTGGAAGGAAGAGGGGATTTCGTGTCCTTCTCCTTTCTTTATCTTTCCTGGTTACTTTTATTTCTTTTTCTTTCTTATTCCTTTTTCTTGTCTTCTCCGTCGATTTCTTGTTTTCTTCTTTCTCCTTCCTGTTCGCTTCTCTCCTTCTCCCTTCTTCTTTCTTCCATACTTTCCATTCTCATTCTTTTATCTTTTCTTCCTTCTTTTCATCTCTCCCCTCCATCTTTCTCCCTCCATACTTCTCTCTTCTTTATCCTACTCGCTTCTCTTCTCTATTCGCTATTCGCTCCTCTTCTCTATGAAAAAAACTCCACTAACAAAAGAGGAGAAGCAAAATAGATATGATGAAATAAAAGAGGAAAGAAAAACAGAACAAGGAGACACAAAAGAAAATAATAATAAAAAAGGGAAAGAAGAGAGAGAGAAAAAAAATCAAAAAGAAAAAGAAAAGAAAAAAGAAAAAAGGTCACCAGGGAGAAATGGCCCGAGATACACACTGGGTCAAGGTCAAGAGATTGTAAAATCTTTTTCGCTTTTTCCTCGACGAATGAATACCTTTGGGCTGAGGGAAGGGACCGTGTGTGAGTGTGTGTGCGCTTGTGTGGGATTATTATTTTCGGTTAGCGTTTTGATCACAGACATATACACACGAACATACATACGCACAAGTTTCCTATTATACGCACACACACAAACACATACACACAAACACAAACAAGTTTCCTACCTTAAAATTACCACACACAAACACACACAAGTTTCCCATTACACACATACACACAAACCCGCACACACACATACACACACAAGTTTCCTACCACACACACACACACACACAAGTTTCTTTCCACACACACACACACAAAGACAAACACAAACAAACACAAACAAACACACCTCCCCCCTACCTCAACCCCCAACATACCCTCGGCTCCCACACAAATTCCCCCTCAACCCCACTCACCCCCTCACCCCCACCCCCCTCCCCTCACCACCACCACCACCCAGAGAGAGAGAGAGAGAGAGAGAGAGAGAGAGAGAGAGAGAGAGAGAGAGAGAGAGAGAGAGAGAGAGAGAGAGAGAGAGAGAGAGAGAGAGAGAGAGAGAAAGCGAGTAAAGTCAGACTGCGAGTGAAGTCAGACTTCATATAAGGCGAGTTCACATCTGACATCTGATCCATGCCGACCATAATCTGAACAAGACGTCTGCAACAATTTGCATATGGATTCAAGTGCATTGCAACGACAAGGGACTCTGATTTGACCCAAGAATAATGGCTGATTGGAGAGTGATGATCTCGGAATATTCAAAAGGATTAATGTTGTTTTCATTATTGGCAAGAAGATTATCATAAACATTTTTATGATCATTATTGTTATTTTCATTATCATTGCTGTAATCATTATCGGACTAGCATCATCATTGGTATTATCATTATTATCCTTATCATGATTACCATGATGATTATTATTGTTATTATCATTATCATCTTCATCATATTCAATATGATTATAATTGTTATTCTTATTATTAATGTTAATATTATTATCACTATTTCTATCGTTGTTATTATCATTATCATTATCATCATTATCATTATCATTATTACTATTGTTATTATCATCATTGGTATCATTATCATTATAATTATTACCATTATCATTATCAATATGATAATGATATTCATCATTTTTGTTTTGTTATCATTATCATCATTATTGTTGATATCATCATTATTATTGTCATAGCATTTTGTTATCATCTTCATCATTACTATTAGTTACATTATTATCATCATTGCTATCATTATCATCATCAAAAACATTATCAATACTATTTTCATTATAATTACTATCATTGTCATTAACAATAGCTATCATTACTATTATTATCAAATAACTGATAACATAATTACCATATAATCGTAACCATCGCATTTATATAATATCATTACCATCATAATCATAAAAATATTATTATTTCATTCATTCTTATCACTATCATTAATTACTACGAATAACATCATGTTTATATTCATATTCATTCATCAATACGAATAAAAACAAGCAGAGTAAAAATGATTATTATCATCATGATCATTAATGCAACTCCTTCCATCATTTCTAATCATTTCATCTTTAGTTACATTACAAGAGACGAAACGGCGCCCTTAACATTATCAGCCATGTTGCTATTGTTATTGCATCATGTTTATCGTCATCATCATCAACTGCACTGTAACTGCGTTTTGCAATTATCGCAACTGGTATTAACATTATTGTCTATTCGCATTTCCATCTTATATTTTCAATGGGAGATACGCGTCGCTTCGAGAAGTGGGTGGGGTAGAGATATATAGAGATACACATACACACACACGCACGCACACACACACACACACACACACACACACACACACACTACACACAACATCTACACACAACATCTAAATATATTTATATATTAATATAGTTGTGTTATATATATATATATATACATATATACACATATATTTATATATATATATATATATATATATATATATTATATATATATATATATATATAATATATAGTGTATATATATATACATATATATATATATATTATATATATATATATATATATATATAATATATATATATATATATATACATATATATATATATATATATATATATATATATATATATATATATATATATATATATAATATATATATATATATATATATATATATATATTTATATTATATATATAAGCTATAGACTTGCCTCGGGGGGAGCGCAATCGTATTATAAAAAAAATAAGCAAGGCTGTGTAGAACATTTTTATTTTCCAAACGTTTCGAAAACTTCAATCTTCACCATCAGTGCTAAAAAGAACCAAATAAATACAAGCTATTAGAACTGGGTACATAAATAGTGTTCTAAATGGTTTACATTCAGATAACAACTAATGAAAAGAGTAAAAAATAACGAACATAAATGAAACACAATGTAATCATCTAAAACACACCTTAACATGTAAAATGGCAGTGAAAGTCACAGGGTTAAATAGTAAACAGCTGTGTGGCTGTCAAGTGATTGTTGAGCTCTGGTTTCGTCTTATGAATGTACAGGGACTCGGAGATTTGGAGTTCGAGCCTGGCATGGGAAGTGGACAGAATTTTGAAATCCTTGTGAGTGTAAGGATGGTTTTCCGAGTGTGAATGTGGGCGGATAGCAGAGAAAGATGGTTTGTTCAGAGGTAGGCCTGTTCGAATTGACTTACCTATATGTTCAAGAATCCTGTGTTTGAACATTGAAAGTTTGAAAGTTGATCCTATACCTAACGTTACAGCCAGGACGACTATATAGATATACTATATTTGAACATAATTCTGAAGGGACTGGATCTCTCTTTCTCAAAAAAAGTGCCTTTCAGCCTATACGCTTGTTTGTGAAAAAACTATATTATTTTTTATTTGTTCTCTTAGGTTGATATGCGATTGTATTGCAATTATATTTGACGGTGCAGATTTTTTGAAACTTTTAGATTCATTAGTGTGTTATACTGAATGCATAAACCATTTTGAGCAAGTACGTCTTTTGTATCCAGCTCTAACAAGCGAGTGTTATCAGATGATATAGTATAGTATAAGTATATATAGGTATATCTATATTTATATATTTATATATATATAGTATATATTGTAGTTAGTATGAGTTAAATATTAGTAGTGATATATATAGTATAAAGAGAGGTAGATGAGAGGGAGGGTTAGAGAAGAGGGGAGGAGTAGGAGTAGATGAGAGCAGAAGAGAGGAAGAGAGAGAGAGAGAGAGAGAGAGAGAGAGAGAGAGAGAAGGAGAGAGAGATACAGAGAGAGAGCAGAGAGACGAGTACAGACAGAGACAGAACAGGAGACACAGACAAGACCGAAGAGCAACCGACCTCGACAGCGCAGACGCTAAAAGGATGAGACAGACAGAATAGACAGATCAGTAGCAGACTGGACTGACAGACAGACAGAGCCCAACCGACGAGAGCATCAGACCCTCCCCGGCCAGCCAGCCAGCCAGCCTCCCATCCCGCGAGAGGAGGAGCGAACGAAGCCTCAGCGCCGCCGATCGTGACAGCGTCATCGGGGGCGACGAGGCACCCGAAGAGAGAACGAGAAGAAGAGGCTGTAATATTTCCCTGTTTGTTGTCCCTAATGGCGCCTTTAATCTGATTAATTAGATACACGTTCAGCTCTTAAGGGAGAGAGAAAGCGCGGACGGACCACGAACATGTGTTGATTTCGATACAAATGGAACTCAGAATCGGAACTGACAACTTG
>NW_028234440.1:553178-555678 GCF_977035675.1 Penaeus japonicus
AAGAGGGAAAAGTGATGGGGAGGGAAAGGGGAAGGGAAAATGTAGAGGGGACGTTGAGGTGAAGGGGAAGGGAGGAGGGGGAAGTGGAGGACGAGGGGAGGGAAAGGGAGAATGGGAAAGGTAAGGGGGAAGAAGAAGTGGAGGTGGAGGAGGGAAGGGGGATGGAGGGGGAAAGTGGAACTGGATAAGGATGGGGATAGAGAAGGTGAGGTGGAAGGGGGAAGGTGTAAGTGGGGGGAAGAGGGGTAAGGGGAAAGGGTAAACTTGGTAAGAAAGGGGAGGAAGGGGGGAAGAGGAAGGAAGAGTGAGTGAGAGAGAGAGAGAGAGAGAGAGAGAGAGAGAGAGAGAGAGAGAGAGAGAGAGAGAGAGAGAGAGAGAGAGAGAGAGAGAGGGAGAGAGATAGAGATAGAGAGAGAGAGAGAGAGAGAGAGAGAGAGAGAGAGAGAGGGAGATTTTGGTCCTGTAGTAATGGCAGCAAGTGATGAAGTGGGCGTGGGGATTGGGGGAGGGGGGGAGGGGGAAAGCGATGAGGGGGGAGGTGTATGAGGACTATGGGGGAAGGGGAGGGGAGGGGGAGGGGAGGGTCATGAGGGTGGAGAGATATTGTGATATTTTATCAAAATTTCTTTGTCTCTTATAGGGTACGCGTTTTTATAGTGCTTTTCATTCTCTCCTTCTCTCTCTTTCCCTTCTTTACTCCCTTATACTCTCATTCTTTTTCTCCTCATATCCCCTTTCTGTCTCCGTCACTCTATTACTTTCTGCCTTTTCTCTCATCCTCATTCTCTATTCTTTTTTTTGTTTTGTTTCTTTTTTTTACTTCTCTCCCTCACTCTCTCTTTTTCTCCTTTATTCTCTCATTATCTGTCACTCATTCTTTTTCTTCTCTCCCTCATACTTCCGCCCCCTTCGTCTTTTTCTTCCCCGCTTCATTCTTTTTTTTCCTTCCCTCATTTTTCCCTCCTTTATTTCTTTTTTCCCTCTTTCATTCTTTTCTTCCCTCCTTTATTTCTTTTCTTCCCTCCTTTATTTTTTTCCCTCCTTCAGTCATATCTTCCCTCCCTCACCTTTCCCGTATCCTCCTAAGTCATTTTCCCTCCTTGCACTCGATTCCTCATTCATTTCTTAATTCTTCCCTCTTTCATTCTTTTCTTCCCTTTTTCTTTTTTTTCTCGTTCCCTTCTTCCAGATACGAATGATTAGACGTTCATTAAACTGCGTTTTGAATCTTTTTTCTTGTTATTTCAGTCCTTATCTTCTTCTCCCCCTAATATCTTCGTACTTTTGTTTATATCCCTTCTTTCTCCTGTTATTTTATCAATCAATATTTTTTTTCTTTTTTTCCTCTTTCTCCCGTTTTTTTCCTCTTTCTTTGCGTTTGAAATCAGTCTAATCTCTCCTCTCTCGCTCCCTCTCTCTCGCATTACCTATACTCTGCGCAACACCTCTCCTCTCCCTCTCTCTCTTCTCTCTTCTCTCTCTCTTCTCTCATTCTCACTCTCTACTAATTCTCTCTAGCCTTCTCGCTCTCTCTCTCTCTCTCTCTCTCTCTCTCTCTCTCTCTCTCTCTCTCTCTCTCTCTCTCTCTCTCTCGCTCTCTCTCTCTCTTTCACCTTCACGCCAAAATTAGCCATGGATCTCTAATCTCATTTTATTATTGAAAGTCCAAGATAGTTTTCTTATGTTGTTTTTTTCTTATCTTTAGAGAAAGATAAGGGGATGAGGGTGAGGGAGAGAGGGGATGAGGGATAAGGAGATGAGGGAGAGAAGGGGTGAGGGAGAGGGAGATGAGGGAGAGAAGGGGTGAGGGAGAGGGAGATGAGGGAGAGAGGGGGTGAGGGAAAGAGGGGATGATGGCGAGGGAGAGAGGGGATGAGGGAGAGGGAGATGAGGGAGAGAGGGGATGAGGGAGAGAGGGGATGAGGGATAGGAAGATGAGGGAGAAGGGGTGAGGGATAGGGGGATGAGGGAGAGAGGGAGTAAGGCAGAAGGATTTGAGAGATATGACAGTGATAAAAAATGGGGGTGAGGGAGAGAGGAGTAAGAAAGATGGGGATGAGGGAGAGGGTGAAGGAAATGAGGGTGATCAAAATGGGGGTGAGAGAGAGAGAGAACGAGGGAGAAGGAGGTAATGAAAAGAACGGAATGAGGGAGAGAGGGTGAGGGAGAAAGGAGGTGTGGAAGAGAAAGGAATGAGGGATAGGGGGTGAGGGAGAAAGAGGGGATGAAGAAAACGGAATGAGGGAGAGAGGGTGAGGGAGAAAGGAGGTGGGGAAGAGGATGATAAGAGAGAAAGGAGGTGGGGAAGAGGATGATAAGAGAGAAGGGAGTGAGGAAAATGGGGTGAGGGAGACGAGCTTGATGAAGAGAGTTGAATGAGGGAGAAAGGGAGTGAGGGAGAAAGGGAGTGAAGGAGAATTGAGTGAAGGAGGGAGAGATGATGGAATAAGAAAGAAGAGGATAGTAGAGAGAAGAGTAAGGGAGAAGGGGAGGGGGGTAA
>NW_028234440.1:565678-570678 GCF_977035675.1 Penaeus japonicus
GGAGGTGGGAGGAAGGGGGGAGGAGTAGAAGGAGGTGGGGGATGGGGGAGATGGGATGGGAGGAGGTGGGAGGAGAGGGAGGAAGGTGGGAGGAGGAGGTGGGGGGAGAGGAAGAGGAGGAGGAGGAGGAGGAGGGGGATGGGGGATGGGGAGAGGGATGGGGGGAGGAGGGTGTGGGAGGAAGGTGGGAGGAGAAGGAGGAGGAGGGGGAGAGGGGAAGGAGGAAGGGTGCAGGAGAAAGGAAGGAGGGAAGATCGGTGAGGAGGGATAGGGTGAGGAGAAAGGAAGGAGGAAAGAGAAGATGAGGAGGGTGACAGGAGGAGGGAGGGAGAGGAAAGAAAGGAGAGGAGGGAAAAGGGAGGAGGAGGAGGGAAGAAGGGAGGAGATGAGAGGTGGGAGGATCGAGGAGGAGGGATTGAAAAGAAGAAGAAGAGAAGGAAGTGATGATGAGGAGGAGGTGGGGAACTAAGAAGGAGAAGGTGAAGAAGAGCAAGAAACATATAAATAAAGAATGGAGGGAATAAAGGAGAGAAGATGGAGGAGGGGAGGATTGGAATAAAGTAAAGTAAGAAAACGGAGTCTGGTAAAGACGAAGAAGTAAACAAGGGAAAAAAAAAAAAATAAGAAGAAAAAAGAGAAGAGAAAAAAAGAAAAAGAAGGAGATTTAGAATATAGGAAGAAGGTAGGAGAAGGAAGAGGAGATGCGAGAGAAGGAAGATGAAAGGAAGAGAAGAGGAGGAAGACAAAGAACAAGGAGGAAATAAGAGAATGAGAAGGAAAGAGAAGTAGAAGAGGAGATGGAAGAAGAGGGGAAGAGGAAAAAGAAGAAGAAGAGGGATAAGGAGGAGGAGTTAGAGGAAAAGTAGGATTAAAAGGAAAAGGAGGATGGGGAGAAGGATCAAAAGGAGGGGGAGGGGGGGTAGTGATAGCAATTATGAGGATAATGATAATAATAAGGATACAGATAATATGAACAATGATGATTATGATTATAACAATGACATTAACAATTATAATGATAATTTGGATAATGATGATAGTAATAGCAAAAAAATAATAATACTGATAATTTATTATGATGATAATGATAATCAAAATGATAGAAATATTGATAATAAAATAATAGAAATAATAGAAATGATAATCATTACAAAAATGATCATGATAAAAATAAAGATAATGACAACGTTACTGCTAATGATAATATTACTAAAATAACACTAGGACTAACAACAACAACAAAGACAACAAACATAATAATAACAACAAACAATTATCAATTAACAATTATAAATTATCCATTAACAATTATCCATTAAAAATTATCCACTAACAATTATCCATTAAAGATTACCAATTAACAATTATCAATTAAAAATTCTCAATTAACAATTATCATTTAACAATTATCAATTTACAATCAACAAATATCAATTGATAATTATCAATTAACAATTCATAATTAACAATTATCAATTTACAATTATCAAGAACAACAACGATGACAGCAAGACCATTAATTGCTCTTTATGAATTCGTTGTCATTAAATGATGATAATGACACTGAAAGTAACAATAAATTTTGCAACATTGTCCATTCTGAAAAAGGAGAGGAGGTGTTGTAAGTGTTTGTTTATTTGTCTGTTTGTTTTGAGAACCGTATAAAAGTGGATGTCTGAAGTCGTTGCGGTTATATTGAGTTCCCATCCGTTGAAACTTTACTCGAAACGTTAAATAAATCTTATTGATGTTATAAATTCTTATTTGTATACTTTTCCTACATTGATAAGAATTAAAAAATAAAACATTATAACTTATAGCTTATAACAGGAATACGCTATTCACCCATTAAGAATAGCACCAAATCTTTGTATCTTCTGAAGAAAAAAAATACAGGCTGATTATTTTTTTAAACTACATTACCATAAATGTACTAATGTACTTACAAATGTGCAATCCATCTTTCTTTAAAAGTACGTGTTAGTAAGATTACTAGGTGTTTCTAGAACGATAGCAGCTGTTTAAAAAAAGCTGTCATTGATACTTCTGTACTATATGTTTATATGTTTTTGTATGATATTGACTGAATAAACATTCAATTATCAAAAAGAAAAAGAAAGAAAGAAATAAAACAAAACAAAACATGAATTATGAGGGCGTCAAAGAGCATGGCTCTTTAAGTGGGAGGAAAAAGATACATTATATCTAACCCTTTATCTCTGTTTCTCGATTTTCCTTTCACTCTCTCTCCTCCCCCCCTTCCCCTCCCTCCCTCTCTCTCACTTAGCCCTACCCCCTTTTTCTTTGTCTTTGTTGTTCTTGTTTTTGTCTTTATTCTTTTTTTTCTGTTCGTCTGAGTATTGATGTCTCTTTCGTTTTCTCTGTCTCTGTTTCTGTCTGTTTGTTTTTCTTTCTTTTTCGTTATCTCTTTCTTATTCTCTTATTTTCTCTCTCTCTCTCTTCATTTATTTTTCTATTCCTCTCTCTCTCTCTCTCTCTCTCTCTCTCTCTCTCTCTCTCTCTCTCTCTCTCTCTCTCTCTCTCTCTCTCTCTCTCTCTCTCTCTCTCTCTCTCTCTCTCTTCTCCTTCACTCCTTCCCTCCCCCCCCTCCCCATATCCTCCTGCACTTGGTTGAGGCCAATTCATCATCTTGCAATCTGTGACAGTATCTCGACACGACCTTAGCATTGCAGTAATTGCTCGACAGGATCATATGAGCTTTTATAAAACGTAAACACCTGGTCGATCTCTAAGCCATTCTGCCGCTTTTCTTTGTCCATATTCGACGATTATTTTATTTCACGGAGACTCATCTTGTGTTTGTGTTTTTTTTTGTAATTTAGTGGATGTTTAAGGCGAGATTTTAAGAGAAAATTTGAAAGGAAGTGTGGAGGAGGTGGGGGTATAGGCGCTATAGATGCCATGAACGTGCGGGTTGGGCGGGAAAACAAAAAACAAAAACCTATCTCCGAAGCCCGTATATAAGGATTCCAATCGCTTGATGCGAGATCCAAACGCATTATTTCATGCGATTCGATCATCCATCACGCTGGGGTGGTACGGATCACCACCCTTATAACACGTATACACAAACCTTCAACTTCAAAGAAGAAGAAGAAAAAAAGAAAAGAAAGAAAAAAACAATTCTAATTATAGAACCCGAATTAAAATGATTGATTCCGGCAATAAAGAATTCTTGAATCTACCTTCTTCAATCTATGATATAATCGGCTATAATCAGAAGCCGCTGATTATGATAGACAAAGACATTCCGAAGCTCTTTGTGGACAATTAAATGCATTTGTTATTCTTGGTGATAAGGAAAGTTACTTTGAGAGACGCTAATAATTTTTTTTCCTTTGGGATAAGGAGAGTTACTTGAGGGATACGAATATATATATATATTTTTTTTCTTTGTTATAAGGAAAGTTACTTTGATTAACTCGTATATATTTTTTCTTTGTGATAAGGAAAGTTACTTTGAGGGATACGAATATATTTTATCTTTGTGATAAGGGAAGTTACTTTGAGGGATACGAATATATTTTTTCTTTGTGATAAGGGAAGTTACTCTGAGGGATACGAATATATTTTTTCTTTGTGATAAGGAGAGTTACTTTGACTAACTCGTATATATTTTTTCTTTGTGATAAGGAAAGTTACTTTGAGGGATACGAATATATTTTATTTCTGTTGGATAAGGAAAGTTACTCTGAGGGATACGAATATATATTTTTATTTTCTTTGTGATAAGGAAAGTTGCTTTGAGAGACACTAATATATATTTTTTTGTTATAAAAAAGTTACTTTGAGGGATACGTATATATTTTTTCTTTGTGATAAGGAAAGTTACTTTGAGGGTTACGAATAAAAAAAAAAAAATATATATATATATATATATAACTTTATTTTTTTCTTTCTTTCTTTCTTTTTTCTATTTTTTTTTCTTTTTTTGTGATAAGGAAAGTTACTTTGAGGAACACTAACATCTTTTTTTCTTTGAGTCGTGATTTACTTCGCTTTTATTTTGTTGCATAATGATGAAACAAAGAAGGATATATTTGCAACACAGAGAAAGATTATGATAAGAAGTTAAGAAAGACATGTTAATCTCATATAAGATACAAAGAACTGAAAAATACGAAGAGAATAAAGAAATTAAAAGTAAATATAACGAATATGATAAGAAGAGAAGATGAAGAAAGGTTAGTGAGAAAGAACGAAAAAGATAATGATATAAGAGTAGGAGAAATGATAGATTAAAAAGAAGAAAAAGAAGAAGATGAGGAGGAATTAGAAGAACAGGAAGAAGTAAAAAAAGGGTGATGAGGAAGAAGAAAAAGAAGAGAAAGGAGGAGAAAAAAAGAAGGAGGGGGAGGAGAGAAGGGAGAAGAAGAAGGAGGAGGATGAGAGAAGGGAGAAAAAGAAGAGAAAAAAAAATGAAAAAGAAGACGTAGAAGAAGAAAAGGACTAAGAAGAAGAAGAAGGAGAAAAGGAAGGAGATAAGAAAGAAGAAGAAGAAGACGAAGGAAAAGAAGAAGAAGAAGGAGAAACAGAAAAAGAAGGAGAGAAAGAAGAAGAAGAAGAAAAAAAGAAATAGAAGAAGAATGAGAGAGAGAAAGAAGAAGAAAACAGGAAGTAAGAAGAAAGAAAGAAAAAAAAACGACGAAGGTGAAGCATAAAAAAAAATCGTAACATAATGAAAAAGAAGAAGGAATAGAAGAAAAATGAGAAAAAAGCTGATAAGGCTTGAGAAGGAAAGTTAGTGATGATAACGGTAAAAACAGTGATAATAATTATAGTAATAACTGTAATGATAATGATGATACTAATGATGATAATAATCATATAATGATACTAGTAATAATGATGAAAAGGATAATAATGAGAATAATAGTAATGCTAGGTGATGGTAATGATGATAATAATAATAGTGAGAATGATAATAATGATAATGATAAAGATAATAATAATGATGATAATAATGATAATGATATTAA
>NW_028234440.1:575678-577468 GCF_977035675.1 Penaeus japonicus
AGAAGAGGAAGAAGAGAAAAGAAGAGGAAAAAGAGAAAGGAAAAGGAAGAAGGGGAAAAAGAGAAAGGAAAAGGAAGAAGAGGAAAAGGAGAAAAGAAGAGAAAAAAAGAAGAAGAGGAAGCTGGAAGTAGGAGGAGATTAGAAAGGAGAAAGGATAGAGCGAAGGAGGAAGTAAAGAAGGTGAAGAAGACAGAGAAGATAAAGGGTGAGAAGAGAGGGCATTGCAAAATATTGATAATCAGAAATTAGCAATGAGTTTCTCTCTCTCTCTCTCTCTGTCTCTCTCCCCTTTCCAGTCTCCCCCCCCCCCTTCTCTCTTTCCTTATCTTTCTCTGTCTCCATTACTCTCTCTCCCTCTCTCTCTCTTTTCCACTCTTCTTCCCAACTCTCTCCCCCACCTCTCCTTCTCCTCTCATCTTGTCCCTCTCTACATCTCTCCTCTTCTCTCCCCCTTCTTCTCTTTCTTTCCTTCTCTCTCTCTCTCTCTCTCTCTCTCTCTCTCTCTCTCTCTCTCTCTCTCTCCTCCCCCCCCCCTCTCTCTCAATCTCTCTTTCTCTCTTCCCCCCTCTCTCTCAATCTCTCTCTTTCTCTCTTTCCCCCCTCTCTCTCTTTCTTTTTTTCTCTCTCTATCTCTTCCTCCCCTCCTCTCTCTCTCTCTTTCTCTCTCTCTCTCTCTCTCTCTTCTCTCCTCTCCTGCTCTTGCTCTCTCTCTCTCTCTCTCTCTCTCTCTCCCCCCCCCCCCCCCTCTCTCTCAATCTCTCTTTCTCTCTTCCCCCCTCTCTCTCAATCTCTCTCTTTCTCTCTTTCCCCCCTCTCTCTCTTTCTTTTTTTCTCTCTCTCTCTCTTCCTCCCCTCCTCTCTCTCTCTCTTTCTCTCTCTCTCTCTCTCTCTCTCTCTCTCTCTCTCTCTCTCTCTCTCTCTCTCTCTCTCTCTCTCTCTCTCCTTTCCTTTCCTGCCCCCCCCCCTTCTCTCTCTCCTTCTCTTTTTCTGTCCACCTCTCCCTCTCATCTCCTCTTCTTCCTCCCTGTCTCTCTTCTCTCTCCCTTCCTCCCTCCCTCTCTCTCTCTCTCTCTCTCTCTCTCTCTCTCTCTCTCTCTCTCTCTCTCTCTCTCTCTCTCTCTCTCTTTCTCCCTCCCTCTCCCTCCCTCCCTCCTCCCCCCTCCCTCACTCCCCCTCCCCCTCCCCCCCTCCCTCCCTCTCACTCACTCTCTTTCTCTCCCCCCCCCCTCTCTCTCACTCACTCACTCACTCTCTTTCTCTCCCCCTCCCCCCCTTTTCTCTCTCTCTCTCCATCTCATGTGCAAGGGTGGTCGGCTCGGAACTCTCGTTAAACACACTCGTTTTTGCCACCTTTAAGGAAATTGGATCGGCTCAAAAAATATCCATTTGAGACGTTTTAACGATATTTGAGAACGAAGCTTAAGATGATGGTTAAGGGGGCGCGGGGGGAGGGGGGTGATAGGGGGTGATGGGGGTGAGATGGGGGGGGGGTTGGGATGGGGGTTTGAGATGGGGGTGATGGGGGGTGATGGGGGGTGATAGGGGAGGGGTGGGGGTGTATGGGGGAGGGATGGGAGGGTGATGGAGGAGGGGTTTGAGATGGGGGGTGATAGGGGAAGGATGGAGGGAGGGGTATGGAATGGGGGTGGGGGGTGATGGAGGGTTGATGGTGAGGGTGGAGAGGGGGAGAAGGGGAGGGAACAAGGTGGATATCAAGATGGGGGAAGAAGGGAGAAGGGGGATGGGAAGAGGGGAAGAGAGGAGAGGGGGACAGACAGAAAGGAGAGACA
>NW_028234440.1:577568-580068 GCF_977035675.1 Penaeus japonicus
TCTTCTTATGTACGAGGTGTTGCAATTAAAGGTTGTTTATTTCTTTTCTTTCTTTTTTTTCTTTTTCTTTGGGGGGGAGGGGGTGTGGAGGGAATAAGTCGCAAAGATCTTTTTAAATTTAGTGTCTTTTTGTTTATCTATTCATCTATCTATCGATTTATCTATATCTACACCTCTCTCTCTCTCTCTCTCTCTCTCTCTCTCTCTCTCTCTCTCTCTCTCTCTCTCTCTCTCTCTCTCTCTCTAGATCTCTCTTTCTCTTGCTCTCTGCTCTCTCTTCTCTCTCGCTCTCTCTTCTCTCTCTCTATCTCTCTCTCTCTCTCTGTATATATATATATATATATGATATATATATATTATATATATATTTATATATATATATATTATATATATATATGATAATGCTAATGATGATAATAACAATGATAATGATAATGATAAAAGTAGCAGTAATGATAATGATCATAAAAACAAAGAAGGAGAAGAAGAAGAAAAAAAAGGAAATAGGAAAAAGAAGAAGGAAAAGAAGCAGAAGGAAATGAAGAAAAAGAAGAAGGAAAAGAAAAAAATAAAAGGATAAGAAGAAGAAAAGATGCAGAAGCAAAAGAAGAAAGAGAAGAAGAAGAAGAAGAAGAAAGATGAAGAGAAGAAGAGTCACCATGTCTTGACAGGTGATCGGTGCCTAACGACGGTCAAACAGCTTCCCCCCCCACCCCCCATCCCACACCCCTTCAGTCTCCGTCTGCTCCGGGCGTGCCCCCCCCCCTCACAACGCTCGTCGTAGTGTTTTGACTTTGGCGTCCATCCCCTCGCCCCCTCGCCTCGCACCCCCTCCCTCCCTCCCTCCCATCACTAAACTCTCTTGCTCATCCATTTTTCTCCTGCTCCTCGCCCCTCCCCCCTACAACTCCCCCCCCCATCCTCCATCTTCCACGTCAACCTCTCTTCCTCCCTTTAACCTCTTTCCTCAACTATTTTCCCTCATTTTCATTATTTCAATTAATCTTCTACTCCCTTCTTTTTTCACCACCCCATCCCCTCAACCTCACCCCCTCCTTCAAACCCACCCCCATCAACCCCCCACCCCATCCCCATTCAACCCTCTCAACTCTAACCCCAACCCCTCAAATCCCCCCCCCCATCAACCCCCCCACATCAACCCTACCTTAAGATACCCCCTCTCCCCTCCCTCTCCCCCTCACCCCACCTCACCCCCTATCCCCTACCCCCACCCCTCCTCACCCATCCCCCTCACCCCCTTTAACCCCCCTCACCCCCCATCCCCTACCCCCACCCCACCCTCACCCATCCCCCTCACCACCCCTTAACCCCCCCTCACCCCCCCTCACCCCCCTTAACCCCCCCTCACCCCTCTCACCCCCCCTCACCCCCCTCACTATCCAAACGCACTTCACAAAGGTTATTCCAGTTAGTTCTAGAAACAGGGGGAAGGCTTTCGGGAAACAGAGAGTAAACACGAGGCATTTACGAGACCAACGATATGTTAAGGAGGCGAGAGTCAATATTGGATGTAATTCTTGCCTCTTTCTCTCTCTCTCTCTCTTTATTTTTTCTCTCTGTCTGTCTGTCTCGTACTTTATATATATATATATATATATATATATATATATATATATATATATATATATATATATAGATAGATAGATAGATAGATAGATAGATAGATAGATAGATAGATAGATAGATAGATAGATAGATAGATAATTATAGATATATAAAGATATATATACATACACACACACACACACACACACACACACACACACACACACACACACACACATATATATATATATATATATATATATTATATATATATATATATATATATATATATATATATATATTATATATATATATATATATATATATATCCACACAAATACATATACATATATAAATATATCTATATATAAAAAATATATATATATATATATATATATATATATATACATATATATATATATATAATGCATATATATATATATATATATATATATATATATATATATATATATATATATACATAAAAAATACATAAATACATATATAGAGAGAGAGAGAGAGAGAGAGAGAGAGAGAGAGAGAGAGAGAGAGAGAGAGAGAGAGAGAGAGAGAGAGAGAGAGAGAGAGAGAGAGAGAGAGAGAGAGAGAAGAGAAGAGAGAGAGAGAGAGAGAAGAGGAGAGAGAGAGAGAGAGAGAGGGAGAGGAGAGAGAGAGAGAGGGAGAGAGAGAGGAGAGAGAGGAGAGAGAGGAGGAGAGAGAGAAGAGAGAGAGAGAGAGGAGAGATTGATAGATAGATAGATAGGTATGTATTATTATATATATATATATATATATATATATATATATATATATATATATATATATATTATATATATATATGTATGTATGTATATATGTATTTAACTCATGTCTTTTCTTTATTCTTTTAATATTATTTTCGATGCAACAAGACACCATAGAATAAAATTCAAGT
>NW_028234440.1:587568-590068 GCF_977035675.1 Penaeus japonicus
TGAATGGTATAATTTATTTCATTATCGTTTTTATAAAAAAAATGGAAGAATTTTGATAATGATTAAAGCAATTATAAACGAATACTTTTGATAAAACAGCCGATAATAATTACCTCGCGTAATAACAACAATAATAATTCAATTTCGCAGGTAATCCCCTACCATCCTCCCCCCCCATACCCCTCCCTCCCTCCCCCCCCATACCCCTCCCTCCCTCCCCCCTCTCCCCTTCTCTCCCTTTCTCCCCATCCCCCTCAAAAAAAAAAAAAAAAAAAAAAAAAAACGCCAAGTGCCAGACAATTAAAACCATGATAATGATAGGCTAATTAACATTATTGACAATTTATATGACACACACACTAGCGTCATGAGGAAGTATGAGGATGCAACATCGCCTGCCATGAGGTTGCTGACATACACATTGTTGATTTTGTATTGATATCATGTTTGTTTGTTTGTTTGTATTGATTGTTTGCTTGCTGTTTCTTTTTCTTTGTTTTTTTTTTTATTTCTTTGTTTGTTTGTTTATGTGTTTGTTTGTATTAATTGATTGCTTATTGTTTCTTTTTCTTTGGTTGTTTTTTATTTCTTTGTTTGTTTGTTTATGTGTTTGTTTTTATTGATTGATTGCTTACTGTTTCTTATTCTTTGTTCTTTATTTCTTTGTTTGTTTGTTTGTTTGTCTATGTGTTTGTTTGGTTGGTTGGTTTGTGGGAGTAGTTATTGTGAAGACTGGTGATGGTGATGATAGTAGTAATGATGATTTTGATACTGAGAGTAAAATAAAGGCTGATGATGATAATGATGAGGATGATAATGAGGATGATGATAATGATGATGATAACAATAATGACAGTGATAATCATAAAAAATATAATGATAATGATGATAATAACAATAATAACAACAGTAATGATGACAACAAAGATCATAATAATAATGATTATCATGATGATAACAATGAAGATAATAATGACAATGCAATAATAATGATGATAAACGCAACGGCAACTAAGCACAAACGCATCCCACTCTCACCCATTTCCACCCATTACTTAAGCATGGGTGGATGGGCGGAGTAGAGGGATGGGGGCGGGGGGGAGGGCATGGCTTTTTACCCCCCTACCTCCTCCCCCCTCTCCCTCTCCCCCTCCCTCCCCCACATATCGACATAATCAGAGGGCGAGTCTGACCTTAAGATGCTGTAAAATTATTCCGACATTAATTTTGGATAACTGAGAGAGAAAGAGGGGGAGGGAGGGTGGGGTATGGGTGGGAGGGATGGTGGGAGGGTGGGTGGGGGTGGGAGGGGAGAGAGGGAGGGAGGGAGGGGAGGGAAGGAGGGAGGGAGGGTGGGTAGGAGGGTGGGTGGGAGGAAGGGTGGGTAGGAGGGAGGGAGGGTGGGTAGGAGGGTGGGAGGGGAGAAAGAGAGAGAGGGTGGGAGGGAGGGAGGGAGGGAGGGTGGGTTTGGGAGGGTTTGGGAGGGTGGAAAGGAGGGAAGGTGGGAGAGAGAGAAGAAAGAGAGAGAGAGAGAAGGGAGAGAAAGAGAGAGAGTAATAGCGAGAGAGCGAGAGAGAGAAAGAGACAATCAACAAACAAACATATTGATAATTGGTAAATATTCATAAACAGCTACAAAAGAATGACATCCTTTGTTGCAAATATACAAATATATGTTGACTAACAACGAATCTCATCTTGCATCAAGATAAAGATTGCAAACATTAACCTTCCAATGAAATGATGGAAACTAATCATTATCATTATCATATCTTTCTTGTTATTACTTTATTCGTGTAATTACTCTTGTGCAATTAGTCAAATGATAATATTTAATTATATACTAATTTATATTCCTCATATTTACATCTTTCGTTTTATACTAAGAGTCCAATCATTAGAAAAAAAAAATTCTAATAAGATACGAAGAAAAATATAAATAAGAAATTATGAGATAGGAAATAGGCAAAAAAAAGAAAAGAAAACAAAGTTAAAAAATAAAATAAAAATAAGATTAAATCTCAACTTTATTTACATATCTACTTGAATTAAAAGAATTAAAAAAAAGATAGATATAAAAGAAAAAGAAATAGATAAAGAAAGAAAATTCTTCTCTCTTTTCACCATGTTTTCGTTGATAAGAAAAAAAAATGATTGATCAAACAAATTGAAGAAATTTTAATGAGGATAGTAATGAAAAGATACGCCGAAGGAAGGGTAAAATTATCGAAAATAGAGAGAGAAAGAAAGAAAAAATAGAGAGAGAGAGAAGCGAAACGAATAATTTATAGAGACAAAGTGAAAGCAAAAAATATATCGTCAGAAAAAAACAACATATTTATTAGGAAATTTAAGAAAAAAATATGTATATTTAAATAGTATGATTTTAGTTTAATAATAAAAAAGGAATTGAAGGAACAACCTCTCGTTTGGTCATTTGCATACCTTTTTGCAACGATGATTCGTATAATTTGCAAGCTTGAAATTCGCTAGAAAGGGG
>NW_028234440.1:595068-599845 GCF_977035675.1 Penaeus japonicus
GTGATGACCCGTATTATGAGATTGATTATGATTATCATTAATTCTATCTTGGTTGTAATGGTGATTATCTTAGTGATGATTAGCATGATGTTTATAAAATGAAATTTATATCAACAATATTATGATGATGATGATGATGACAATAATGATAACATCCATAATGGTAATAAACAATATGACAGCGGTATTGATAATGATAATGACAATGATAACTATTGCTGCTATCATTATTATCAACATTCTTATCATTATCATTATACCAATTATACGATGTGATATTGATGATATTAATGATAATTATGATTATGATGCGTCATTATCGTAGACACGCGCTCTCATATGCGTGGGTGATGTGTGTTGTATGTTGATGTATGTTGATGTATGTTGATGTATGTTGGTGTATGTTGCTTGCAATATTAATTCCATTTTTCGTCCTCTTTCTCTTCCTCCCTTCTCACTTCTTCTTCTCATCTTCCTTCTTCTCCTCATCTTTCTCCTCCTACTTCCCCTCCTCCTCTTTCATTTCCCTCTTCCCATCCTCCTCTTTCACTCCATCTCTTCCTCCTCCTTCTTTGGCTCCCCCTCCTCCTCCTCTTCAACATCCTCAGCATCATGATATCCTCCTCCAGGAGAAGGGGAGGGGTGGGGGGGGGGTATAGGGAGAACATGGATCATCACGGTTAACATCGTTATCATCATAATTGATATTTTATATAATGATAAAAATAATGATAATGATAATGGTTATAATCGTAATTATCTTTAGTATCATTATCATGATGATAAAAACAACGATGGGGATAAAGTTATCATTATCATTATCATTATTATCATTATCATGATGATAAGAACAATGAGGGGAATAAAGATGATGATGAAAATTACAACGATGAAATGATACCAATAACAACAACGACAATGATAATGATGATCATAGTGATGATGATGATGATGATGATAATGATGATGATTGTGGTTATGATGATAATAAGATCATAATGATGACAACAGCAACATAATATTAGTGTAAGGTGGCATCCCGCAGCCTCACATCTCCCAGTCATCTCCCGGTCATCTCCTGTCGTCTCGCGCGTTTCGCCTTACTGTACGATCTTCGGCTGCTACCTTATCTTCTTTTTGTCTGCCTTTTATTTGTTTTATGCTTCGTTTGTTTTATTCGCATTTGTTTGAGTTTGCCCTTTCACTCCATACTTTTGTCTGCGATTTATTTACAAGTATATCTGTTCACGCTTCATCTTTGAGTTCCTTAACCTGTTATGCTATTTTTTATTGTCATTAATTTTTACCTTATTTTTTAGTTATTTTTCCACACCTACAGTGGCTTTGTTTTTGTTTTAAGAAATATCAATTTTACGCATTATTTTAATGTTTTAATTTCTCTCAGTTTATTACAGTATGAATGAATAATTTTCTCAGTTTTACTGTCTCCTGATAATGATTTTGTATGATTTTTGTGGCTTTTCTTTTGCATTTATGTATATATTTTATTTTTATTAATCGATGTTCGACGTGGCTTATGACGTCACGAAAGCTATAGATATAAGCCGCGTTGAGCGGGAAAGAGAACCATTCTCAGCCAGAAAACGGTGTTTCGCTATCCCCCTGTGTGATTTTTTTTTTTTTTTTTTTTTTTTTTAATCAGCCGGCCGATGGAAGACTCAGCCCATCAAAGCATCACATCATAATATAATACAAGCTAAGTTCTATTTCCTGACGGTATTTATTTTTCATAGGAGCTGGACATTATTCTTTATTTTTAATTATAAATATGAACCAGTCTTTATAGATTATACAGTATTATGATGCTGAAGAATATTCATTAAGGTTTCTTTTTTCACGGTTTTATATTTTTTTCACATGGCAACTTAATTTTGGTGAGATAAGACTAAGAACCTATCCAGGGGTGTCAATTGATTTCTACTCGCTACCAATCCATAAAAATTAATTCGACAGGAAGCCATTAATTATAGTATATTGTAGCTACGGAGCCTTATACCCCGCGACATTAGTAATAAGGATAATGGTAACAACAACAACAACAGCAATACTAATAATTATGATAATAATGATAATGGTAATGATGATAATAATAATAATAATGATAAAGATAAGAACAGTAATAACATTGATGATCATAATGATAACAGTAATAATAATAATTGATGATCATAATGATAATGATAATAATAATAATAATTGTAATAATAATGATAATAATAATAATATTTAGATATTATTATTATGGCGATGATGTTGATAATGATGATGGTGATGATGACGATGACGATGATGGCGATGATGAAGATGATGAAAATGAAGATGATAACGATAATAGTAATACTGATAACGATAATCATAAAGATAATAATAATAATAATAATAATAATAATTGATGATCATAATGATAACAGTAATAATGATAATGACAGTAGTGATAGTGATGGTAATAGTTGTAGTCATGATAATGATGATAATGCATACAAAGATAACAATAATGTTCACAACAATAATTATCAATAATAATGATGATGATAGTAATAAAAATGAGGGTAATAACAATAATAATAACAACAATAATAATGATAATAATGAAAATAATGATGATAATATTGAAAATGATAGTAATGAAGATAAAATTGTATATATATTTTATATACATATATTTACATTAGCCTCTGCCGGGGATCGAACCCGAACCTGCCGATTGCAAGGCAACAATGGTCACCACTGAGCCACAGAGACAGATGTTGAGAAGCGTTGCCATGGTGATATCATAAAACATGATGGTGATGATATTAAGCTATTAATGCTGTTATTGATTAGTAATGATAAAGACATAATGGTAATGATAATGATGATGATACAATATTAATGATAATATATCGTCATTATCATGATGTGTGTTGATATGTGTTGTATGTTGATGTATGTTGATGTAGGGTCATGTATGTTGCGTGCAATGTTAATGTTATTTTTTTTTCTCCTCTTCCTCTTTCACTCCCCTTCTTCGTTCTTTGGTTCTTCTTCCCCCTCCTCCTCCTCCCTCTCTTCAACATCCTCAGCATCTTGATATCCTCTTCCAGGAGGAGGAGAGGAGGAGGAGGAGGAGGAGGAGGAAGAGGGGGGGGGGGATGTGTGACATAACTGTATATGTGTACTTATATATTATATATAATTATGATTATAATCATTATATAAAAAAACAATGATGGTGCTGACAATAATGATAATGATTATGAGAATAAGGCTATTAAGTGATTGAAACGAAAAAAAAAATCTTATAATGGGTAATGATAGTAATGTATGATAAGATAGTTAAGATAGTGATGACCGTATTATTGAGATTGTTTATGATTATCATCAATTCCTATCTTGGTTGTAATAGTGGATTATCTTAGTGCATGGATTAGCATGATGTTTATAAAACGAAATTTATATCAACAAAATTATAATGATAACGGGATTTAGATGACAATAATGATAAACATCCTAATGGTAATAAAAAATTAATGACAGCGGTAATGATTAATGTGAATAGGTGACAATGATAACTATTGCTGGTATCATTATTATCTCATTCTTTATCCATTATCATTCTACCAATTATACGATAGGAATTATGATATTAATGATAACTTATGATTATGATGCGCGTCCATTAAAAGTACGCACGCGCTCGATATGCGTGGGGTGTGTGTGTATGTATGTTGATTGTATGTTGGAGGGGGGGGATGTATGTTGCTATGGCAATATTAATTCCATTATTTACTCCTATTTCTTTTCTCGCTCCTCTTCTTCTTCTCCTCTATATATTCCTCACCCCTTCCGAACTTCTCTGCTCCACCCCCTATTTTCTTCTCCTCATCTTCTTTTACTTCATCTCCTCCTCCTCCTCCTCCTCCTCCTCCTCTTCAACATCCTCAGCATCTTGATATCCTCCTCCAGGAGAAGGGGAGGGGGGGGTATAGGGGGAACATGGATCATCACAGTTAACATCGTTATCATCATAATTGATATTTATTATAATGATAATGATAATGGTTATAATCGTAATTATCTTTAGTATCATTATCATGATGATAAAAACAACGATGGGGATAAAGTTATCATTATCATTATCATTATCATCATTATCATGATGATAAGAATAATGAGGGGAATAAAAATGATGATGATAAATAAACGATGAAATTAACCAGTAACAACAACAACGACAATGATAATGATAATGATAATGATAATGATAATGATTATGATTATGATAATCATAACAACATAATGATGACAAGAGCAACATAATATTAGTAATAAGGATAATGATAACAACAACAACAAAACTAATAATTATGATGATAATGATAATGGTAATGATGATAAATAATGATAATGGTAATGATGATATGATAATAATAATAGAGATAAGAACAGTAATGACATTGATGATCATAATGATAACAGTAATAATGATAATGACAGTAATGAAAGTGATGGTAATAGTTGTAGTTACGATAATGATAATAATGCATACGAAGATAACAATAATGTTCACAAACAGTAATAGTAACAATAATTAATGCGGATGATAGTAATAACCAAATAAAGGTAATAACAATAATAATACCAACATAATAATGATAATAATGAAAAATAATGATGAATTAATATTGAAAATAATAACAATAATGAGGATAAAAGTGTATATATATTCTATATATATATATACATTAGCCTCTGCCGGGGATCGAACCCGAACCTG
>NW_028234440.1:599945-604945 GCF_977035675.1 Penaeus japonicus
TATATTTTAATTTTTATTAATCGATGTTCCCGGAGTGGCTTTTATGTATGACGTCACGAAAAAAAAAGCTTTAGATATAAGCGCGTTGAGCGGGGAAAGGAGAACCTATTCTCAGCCAGAAAACGGTTGTTTCGCTATCCCCCTGTGTGGTATTTTTGTTTTTTTTTTTTTTTTTTTTTTTTTTTTTTTTTTAATCAGCGGGCCGGATGGAAAAGGACTCAGCCCATCAAAGCATCACATTCATAATATATACAAGCTAAGTTCTTATTTCCTGACGGTATTTCTTTATTTTTCATAGGAGCTGGACATCTTATTCTTTATTTTTAATTATAAATAATGAACCAGTCTTTATAGATTATACAGTATTATGATGCTGAAGAATATTCATTTAAGGTTTCTTTTTCACGGTTTTATATTTGTTTTTCACCATGGCAACTTAATTTTGGTGAGATAATACCTAAGAAACCTATCAGGGTAGTTTTTTGTCAATTGATTTCTTACTCGCTACAATCCATAAAAATTAATTCGACAGGAAGGAAGCATTATTATAGTATATTGTAGCCTACGGAGCCTTATACCCCCGCGAGCGACATTTAGTAATAAGGATATAATTGTCCGACCCCCCCGGTGGGGGGGCTAACAACAACAACAACAGCTCAAATACCTAATACTATTTAATTATGATAATAATGATAATGGTAATGATGATAACAAATTTAATAATAATAATGAATTTATAAAGATAATCAACAGTAATAAACATTGATATGATCATAATGATTAACAGTAAGTAATAATAAAAATTTCAGATAGATCATAATGATAATGATAATATAATAATTAATTGTAATAATAATGATAATAATAATAATAATATTTAGGATATTATTATTAGTATGGCGATGAATGTTGATAATGATGATGGTGATGATGGACGTGACGATGGACGTACAGTGATGGCGATGATGAGATGATTTGAAAATGAAGATTTTTGATAAACCGATTAATCGTAATACTTGATAACGATAATCATAAAGATAATAATAATAATATTTGAATAATAATAATAATTGATGATCATAAATGATAACAGTAAATAATGATAATGACAGTAGTGATAGTGATTTGGTAATAGTTGTAGTCATGATAATGATGATAAATGCAATACAAGATAACATAATGTTCACAACAATAATTCATTATATAATTATCAAATAATAACGATGATGATAGTAATAAAAATTGAGGTGGTAATAACAAAAATAATAACAACTCACAATATAAATTGATAATAATGAAAAATAATGATAGATAATATTGAAAAATGATAGTAATGAAAGATAAAATTGTATATATATTTTATATATACATATATTTACATTAGCCTCTAGCCGGGGATCGAACCGAACCTGCCGATTGCAAGGGGCAACAATGGTCACCACTGAGCACAGAGAAGAATATATTGTTGAGAAGCGTTGCCATGGTGATATCATAAAACATGATGGTGATGATATTAAGCTATTAATGCTGTTATTGATTAGTAATGATAAAGACATAATGGTAATGATAATGATGATGATACAATATTAATGATAATATATCGTCATTATCATGATGTGTGTTGATATGTGTTGTATGTTGATGTATGTTGATGTAGGGGTTCATGTATGTTTTGCGTTCCAATGTTTAATTTTATTTTCTTCTTTTTTCTCCTTCTTTCCCTTTCACTCCCTCTTCGTCGTTCTTTGGTTCTTCTTCCCCCTCCTCCTTCGCGTCCACATCCTCAGCATCTTGATATCCTCTTCCAGGAGGAGGAGAGGAGGAGGAGGAGGAGGAGGAGGGGAAAGAAGAGGAAAAGGAGGGGGGGGGGGGGGGGGGGGATTGGGCGGGGGTGAGGATGTGTGTTGAGACATAACCTGTATAATGTGTAACTTATATATTATATTATAATTATGGATTATAATCATTTATATAAAAAAAAAAAATGATGGTGAGGACAATAATGATAATGATTATGAGAATAAGGCTATTAATGATTGAAACGAAAAAAAATCTTATAATGGTAATGATAGTAATGATGATAAGATAGTTAAGATAGTGATGACCCGTATTATGAGATTGTTTATGATTATCATCAATTCTATCTTGGTTGTAATAGTGATTATCTTAGTGATGATTAGCATGATGTTTATAAAACGAAATTTATATCAACAAAATTATAATGATAACGATGATGACAATAATGATAACATCCATAATGGTAATAAAAAATATGACAGCGGTATTGATAATGATAGTGACAATGATAACTATTGCTGGTATCATTATTATCATCATTCTTATCATTATCATTCTACCAATTATACGATAGGAATTATGATATTAATGATAATTATGATTATGATGCGTCATTATCGTACGCACGCGCTCTTATATGCGTGGGTGATGTGTGTTGTATGTTGATGTATGTTGATGTATGTTGCTTGCAATATTAATTCCATATTTACTCCTATTTCTCTTTTTCTCCTCCTCTTCCTTCTTCTCCTCTTATATTCCTCCACCCCTTCCTTTTTCTCCTCCTCCACCCCCTATTTTCTTCTCCTCATCTTCTTTTACTTCATCTCCTCCTCCTCCTCCTCCTCCTCCTCCTCTTCAACATCCTCAGCATCTTGATATCCTCCTCCAGGAGAAGGGAGATGAGAAGGGCGGGGGGGAGGGTGGGGGGTTTAGTAGGGGGGGTGGGGTTATATTTAGTTATAGGGGGAACATGGATCATCACAGTTAACATCGTTATCATCATAATTGATATTTATTATAATGATAATGATAATGGTTATAATCGTAATTATCTTTAGTATCATTATCATGATGATAAAAACAACGATGGGGGATTTATATTATATTTTAAAATATATATAGATTTGGATTTAAAGTTATCATTATCATTATCATTATCATCATTATCATGATGATAAGAATAATGAGGGGAATAAAAATGATGATGATAAATAAACGATGAAATTAACCAGTAACAACAACAACGACAATGATAATGATGATCATGATGATAATGATGATGATTGTGGTTATGATGATAATAAGAACATAATGATGACAACAGCAACATAATATTAGTAATAAGGATAATGGTAACAACAACAACAACAGCAATACTAATAATTATGATAATAATGATAATGGTAATGATAATAATGATAATAATAATGATAATGGTAATGATGATAATAATAATAATATGATAAAGATAAGAACAGTAATAACATTGATGATCATAATGATAACAGTAATAATGATAATGACAGTAGTGAAAGTGATGGTAATAGTTGTAGTCACGATAATGATGATAATGAATAAAAAGATAATAATGTTCACAACAGTAATAGTATCAATAATAATGCGGATGATAGTAATAACAATAAAGGTAATAACAATAATAATACCAACAATAATAATGATAATAATGAAAGTAATGATGATAATATTGAAATTCATAATAATAATGAGGATAAAATTGTATATATATTCTATATATATATATACATTAGCCTCTGCCGGGGATCGAACCCGAACCTGCCGATTGCAAGGCAACAATGGTCACCACTGAACCACAGAGACAGATATGGAGAAGCGTTGCCATGGTGATATAATACAATAATGATGGTGATAATATAAAGGATAGAAATGCTGTTATTGATTAGTAATGATAAAGACAATTATAATGGTAATAATAGTAATGATGATGATTCGCCATTATCATGATGTGTGTTGATATGTGTTGTATGTTGATGTATGTTGATGTAGGGTCATGTATGTTGCGTGCAATGTTAATTTTATTTTCTTCTTTTTTCTCCTCTTCCTCTTTCACTCCCTCTTCTTCGTTCTTTGGCTCTTCTTCCCCCCTCCTCCTCCTCTTCTTCAACATCCTCAGCATCTTGATATCCTCTTCCAGGAGGAGGAGAGGAGGAGGAGGAGGAGGAGGAGGAAGAGGGGGTGGGGATGTTTGACATAACTGTATATGTGTACTTATATATTGTATATAATTATGATTATAATCATTATATAAAAAAACAATGATGGTGATGACAATAATGATAATGATGATAAGGCTATTAATGATTGAAACGAAAAAAAATCTTATAATGGTAATGATAGTGATGATGATAAGATAGTTAAGATAGTGATGACCCGTATTATGAGATTGATTATGATTATCATCAATTCTATCTTGGTTGTAATGGTGATTATCTTAGTGATGATTAGCATGATGTTTATAAAATGAAATTTAAATCAACAATATTATGATGATAACGATGATGACAATAATGATAACATCCATAATGGTAATAAAAATATGACAGCGGTATTGATAATGATAATGACAATGATAACTATTGCTGCTATCATTATTATCATCATTCTTATCATTATCATTATACGAATTATACGATATGATATTGATGATATTAATGATAATTATGATTATGATGCGTCATTATCGTAGACACGCGCTCTCATATGCGTGGGTGATGTGTGTTGTATGTTGATGTATGTTGATGTATGTTGCTTTCAATAGTAATTCCATATTTACTCCCATTTCTCTTCTTCTCCTCCTCTTCCTTCTTCTCTTTCTCTTACCACTCCTCCACCCCTTCCTTTTTCTCCTCCTCCACCCCCTCCTCTTTCTTCTTCTCATCTTCTTTCACTCCATCTCTTCCTCCTCCTTCTTTGGCTCTCCCCCCTCCCCCCCTCCTCCTCCTCCTCCTCCTCTTCAACATCCTCAGCATCTTGATATCCTCCTCCAGGAGAAGGGGAGGGGGGGGGGTATAGGGGGAACATGGATCATCACAGTTAACATCGTTATCATCATAATTGATATTTTTTATAATGATGATAAAGATAATGATAGTGATAATGGCTATAATCGTAATTATCTTTAGTATCATTATCATGATGATAAAAACAGCGATGGGGATAAAGTT
>NW_028234440.1:627445-637383 GCF_977035675.1 Penaeus japonicus
CTATGTATAACTATTTACTTTCCCTGTTTCTCTCTCTTTCTCTCTCTCTCACCATTTCGATGATTATGGGAAGAAGAAGAAGAGGAAATAATTAAAACGAAAGAGGATTTAGAAAAAAAAAAGATATAAACATGAATAAAAGAAGTAGTGAAAGAAGGAAAAGTAGAAAAAGGGGAGGAGAAAAAAAGAAGTGAAGGAAGAGAATAGACAAACCGGACGACTAACGAAGGGAGAAGTAAGAAGAGTATAGAGAGGGAAAGAGAGAGAGAGAGAGAGAGAGAGAGAGAGAGAGAGAGAGAGAGAGAGAGAGAGAGACGAAGAGGGAGACGAAGAAAGAAAAAAAGAAAAAAAAGGAATTGGAAATGAAGAAAGAAAAAAAATAAAAATAGAGAGAGAAAGGAAAAACGATAAAGAGAGATAGATAGATAGAGAGAGAAAGAGTGAGAGAGAGAGACAGACAGAAAGGGAGAGGAATAAAGAGGAAATGAAGAAAGAGAGAGAGAAACGAACAAAGAGAGGAAAAACGGTAAAGAGAGAGAAAAAAAGAGAAAAGAGAGAGAGAAAGAGACAGAGAAAAAAAGAGAGTGAGAGAGAGAGAGAGAGAAACAACCCCCCCCCCTCAAAAAAAAAAAAAAAAAAACTCGAAAATCACCCCTCAAGCAAAACTCGATCAAAAAGAATCAATCACCATCAAGGTCACCAAGACAGACGAAGGAACAAGAAAGAAGAAAAAAACTAAAAAAAAAGGCAAATAAAAAGGAACAGAAACGGGCCAAGACGCAAGGAGTCGCACCTGTCCGTTCCAGCTGACGTCCTCTGGAACCTTCGAGAAGAAGTCAGGTGAATGAAGGCGCCTTCGGGAACGGTAAGCTACGTTTTTTTTTGTTTTTTTTTCGTTGTTATTCCTGCTTGATTTGGTATTGATTGTTGTTTTGTTTTGTTTGTTTGTCTCCTTTTTCTTTCTCTTCTTTGGTTGTATGCGTTTTCTTTTCTTTTTTTCTCTCTCTTTTTTCTTTTCGTCTTATTCCTTTATCTTCGGATCTTCCTTCTTGTTCTTTCTCTTCGTAAATCTTTGCTTCCTCTTTTCTTCTTACCTCCCTTGCCCTTTCTCTCTCTCTCTCTCTCTCTCACTCACTCTCTTACCCTCTTTCTCTCTCTCATTCTTTCTCTATCTCTTTCTCTCTCTATCTCTCTTTATCTCTCTCTCTCTCTCTTACCCTCTTTCTCTCTCTCTCTTTCTCTCTATCTTTCTCTCTATCTCTCTCTCTCTCTCTCTCTCTCTCTCTCCTGGTCAGATCGTACTTCTTCTCTCGTCTTTCTCTCTCCATCTCTATCTAGCTCTATCGACTATCTATCTAATCTCCTCCCTCAATCTTCCCTCGCCTTCCTCCCCCTCTCCCCCTATCTCCGTTCCTCCCTTTCCCTCTCCCTCTACCAATCTCTCTCTCTCTCTCTCTCTCTCTCCACCTCCACCTCTCCCTCTACCTCTCCTCCTCTCCCCTCCCCCTCCCTCTTTCTCTCTTTCTCTCCTTCTTTTCTCCTCGCTTCAGTAACCTTTCATCTGTTTTGGAAGTCAAGTTCCTTCCGATGAGACACCAAAAACCCGATGGTGTTTACTCCGTTTTCGTTCATTGGATTGCCGGACGGAGGGGGGACTTCGTTAATGTTTGGATTGGCTCGGAGAGGGGGTAGGAAAGGGGGGAGGGGGGAGGAAGAGGTATAATTGGGGTGGGGTGGGTGGGTGGGGTAGGGGGCGGCTGATTAAGGAGGGGTATGATTGGAGGAGGGGTAGTGTTAAGTAGGGGGAGGGGAGGAGGGGAGGGGGTGTGACAGAAGAATTTGAAGACGTTTAGGATCTAATTGTGATGAGATGTATGTATGTACGTCTGTATATATGTATATACGTACGTATGTATGCATGTATGTATGCATGTTTCTATGTATGTATCTATGTATGTATGTATACATTTATGTATGTATGTATGTGTGTACGTATATATGTATGTATGTACGAATGTATGTATACATGTATGTAAGTATGTTTGTATGCATGTATCTATGTCTGCATGTATGTATGTATACACGTATATATTTACCTATACATAAGTAAATAAATACGCCTGCACGTACACATTATGCTAAAGCGCACACTCTGCTTTCCATCGCCCGCACGCCCGCACACCCAAAACCCAATCACACAATCAGCGCAAACAATTAGAGCACATGAGCCGAAGCGAAAAGGCGAAAGAAAGAGAAAGAGAGAGAGAGAGAGAGAGAGAGAGAGAGAGGGAGAAAGAAAGAAAGAGAGAGAGAGAGAGAGAGAGAGAGAGAGAGAGAGAGAGAGAGAGAGAGAGAGAGAGAGAAAGGGATAGAGATAGAGAGAGAGAGACAGACAGAGAGAGAAAAGAGAGAGAGAGAGAGAAAGAGAGAGAGAAAGAGAGAAAGAAAAAAAGATGAGAGAAAGAGAGAGAGAAGAGAGAGAGAGAGAGAGAGAGAAAGCAACAGAGAGAGAGAGAAGAGATAAAAACATCAACCATAAATTAAAGGTTAAGTGAAAAAAAAAAACATTGATACTCACCTCATCAACCCATACGTTCCGCTACGCTCGGTCTACGCAGCCGAAATTATGAGTGAGGGAGGGAGAGGGAGGGCTAGGGAGAGAGGGGAGACGAGAGGGAGAGGATGAAGTGGTTAGGGAGAGAGGTGGAGAGGGAGAGGAAGAGGGGGAGGGAAGAGGCGGAGAGGTGAGAAGAGAGTGAGGTAGCAAGAGAGGGGAGGGGAGGAATAGGAAGAGATGAGTGCAGGCGGGTAGGGGAGGGAGAGAAGGGGGAGGGAGGAGGGGTAGGACAGGAGGGAAGGGCGAGGGAGAGAATGGTAGAAGGGAGATGAGAGAGTTGAGGCGAGGAGAGGGCGAAACAGAGGAGAGGGAGAGAGAGAGAGGAAGAGGGAGAGAAGGGGAGAAGGGGAGAGAGAGTGAGGGAGGGAGGGAGGGAGAGGGAGAGGGAAAAAGGGGAGAGAGAGTGAGAGAGTGAGTGAGGAAGGGAGAGAAGGGGAGAGGGAGAGGGAGAGTGAGTGCAGGGGTAGGGGAGGGAGAGGGAGAGGGAGAGGGAGAGGGAGAGGGAGGGAGAGGGAGAGAGGGGGAGAAGGGGAGAGAGAGAGAGGGAGAGAAGGAGAGGGACGGTGACGGGAGGCAGGGAGAGGGGAAGAGAAGCCGGGGAGGCACAGTAGGAGAGGGAAGGAGAGGGTGAGAGGGACGCGGGAGAGGGAGAGGAGAGAGGGAGACGGGGAGAGGGATCAGAGGGAAGAGGGAGGAGGAGAGGAGGGAAGCACGGGAGATCGGGTGCACAAAGAGAGGGCGAGACGGGAGGGGCGAAGCAGGAAGAGGGAGAGGGGGCGCAGAGGAGAGGGATAGAGGGGTGCTAGAGGAGTGTTGCGGCCGGGAGGGAGAGGAAGAGGGGAGAGGGAGGAAGAGGGGATGAGGGGAGAGGGAGAGGGGAGTAGAAGGGAGACGGGGGAGAGAGTGTGAGGGAGGGAGTAGGAGAGGGATTGGGGATGGGTGTGGGAGGGGAGAGGGAGTGAAGTGGTGGAAGAGAGAGGGCAGAGGGAGAGGGGGAGAGGGAAGGAGGGAAGGAGACAGGGTGTGGGAGAGGGATAGGGAGTGGAGAGGGAGAGGGAGAGGGAGAGGGAGAGGGAGAGGGTGAAGGAGTGGGGAGAGGAGAGGGAGGGAAGTCGGGAAGAGGAGTGAGAGGTGGGTGAGGGGTGAGAAGGGGAAACTGGGTGAGAGTGAGTGTGAGTGTGTGTGAGGAGGAGAGGGAGAGAGGGAGGGGGAGGGAGGAGAGGGAGAGGTAGAGGGAGATGGAGGGAGAGGGAGAGGGAGAAGGAGAGGGAGAGGGAGAGGTAGGGAGAGGGAGAGGGAGAGAGGGAGAGGGAGAGGGAGAGAAGGGGAAAAGGGGAGAGAGAGTGAGAGAGTGAGTGAGGGAGGGAGGGAGAGGGAGGGAGAGAAGGGGAGAGAAGGGGAGAAGGGGAGAGAGAGTGAGGGAGGGAGAAGGAAAGGGAGAGAGGGAGGGAGGGAGAGGGAGAGAAGGGGAGGAAGGGAGAGGGAGAGGGAGGGAAGGGGGGGAAGGGGAGAGAGAGTGAGGGAGGGAGGGAGGGGAGAGGGAGAGGGAGAGGGAGAGGGAGGGAGGGAGAGGGAGGGGGGAGAGGGAGAGAAGGAGAGGGAGAGGGAGAGGGAGAAGGAGAGAAGGGGAGAAGGGGAGAGAGAGGGAGAGGGAGAGAGAGAGAGTGAGAGAGTGAGTGAGGGAGGGAGGGAGAGGGAGAGGGAGAGGGAGGGAAAGGGAGAGGGAGAGGGAGAGGGAGAGTGAGTGAGGGGGTATGGGAGGGGAGAGGAAGATAGAGGGGGAGGAGGGAGAAATAGAGGGGTAGGGGAGGGGAGGGCGGGAGGGCAGGGGATAAGAGAGGGAGAGAGGGAAATAAAGAGAGAGAGAAGGGGGGGGGGAGGAGAGTGAGAGAGAAGTGAATAAATGGGTAGATAGAGAGGGCGAGAAAGAAAGAGAGAGAGAGGGAGATAGATTGATAGAGAGAGAGAAAGGGGGATGGGAGGGAGAAGAAGAGAGAGAGAGATTGGGGGGAGGGAGATAGAGAGAGAGAAAGAAAGATCAAGAGAGAGAGGAGGGAAAGAGAGAGAGAGAGAGAGAGAGAGAGAGAGAGAGAGAGAGAGAGAGAGAGAGATGAACATTGATGGACAGGTTATTGGACTCTTTTGGAATGGTGATGGTGGAGGAGGGAGGGGGGAGGTGGGGAAAGAGGAAAGGAGGGACGGGAAAGAGGAAGGGTGGGGGGAGGTGGGGAGAGGAGGAAGGGGGCTGGGAGAAGGCACAGTAAATGGCAGGGAAGGGGAGATGGGGAATGGTGAAAGAGAGGAGGAAGGGAAGGATGAGGAGACGGGGGAAGGATGGAGAAGGGAGAAAGAAAGGGGGTAAGATGAGAAGATGTGGGGAGGATGAAGGAAGGAGAAGAGATGAGAGGAAGGGAAGAGAAGGAAAGGTAAAAGGAGTAAAGGAGAACTGTAGATAGACAGAGAGGAGAGGAAAGTAGGATGAGAGGAAAGAAGGAGGGCGAAGAAGGAGGAGAAGATTGAAAAGTAGAAAGAAAAGGATATGAAAAGAAAAAAAAGGTAGTAAAGAAAGAAACAAAGAAAAGGAGGGAATGGGGAAGGGGAGAAGCGAAGAAGGGAGAAGAAACAGGGACAATGGGGAGTAGGAGGGAAGGAGGGAGGGGGAAGAAATTCCATGGGGAAGGAAAGAAAGGAAGAAAGTGGGAATGGTGGGGGAGAAGGAGATAGAGAGAGAGAGAGGGAGGGGAATGACAATGTTTAAGAGGAAAAGGAGAAGAGGAACAGAAGGAAGAAATTGGAGGGGAATATTTTTAAAAAAATAAAAAGAGAATATTAGGGGGGGGGAAATAGGGAGGAGAAAAATTGGGGATGGTAGGGGAGAGGGGGTGTGAACGCTCATCCTCACAGCTACAAGAAGAATCACAGATCGGATCTCCATCGGGGGTTATCGGGCCCCCCGCCCAAAATTTAGGTGTCTTCTCGAACGGCTGTAAATTATGTTAAAAAGAGGGTGAAGAAAGGGGGGGGATTAGGGGGGGAGCGGGGGGGTAGGGGGGGGACTGGGGGGAAGAAAGGGGGGGTTCAGCTTGGGGGGGGGGGGGTGGGGGGTGGGGGGGAAGGAAAAGGGGGGAGGGGGAGAGGTTGTCTGAGAAGAGGGGGAAAAAGGGGAGAAGGGGGTAAAGGGGGGGATGGGGGGGCTAGTTGGGGAGGATAAGGGAGGGGGAAAGGGAAAATTATCTAGGGGGGGAGAGGGGGGGGAGGGAAGGGGAGGGGGGGGGAAAGGAGGATGGGAGTTATCCTAGGGAAAGGGGGGGGGGGGTTGAGGGAAGATTTTCGAGAGAGGGGAGGAAGGGGGGGGGGATACCGGGGGGTGGAGAATGAAGGGAGAGGAAAAGGGTTTAGGGGGGGGGGCTGGGGGGATTTTCGGAAAAAAAAAGGGGGAAGGTTTTTCCCCGCGGTGGATATCTAGAGCAGGAACGGGGAGGGGGGGGGGGTATGGGGAAAAAAAGGGGGGTTTTAAAATTGGTTTTCAATTAATAGTTTTTTCTTTTGGGGCCCGGCATTCTGTTGGTTACTGTCTGACTGTCTACTGCTCCTCTCTCTCTTCTCTCCTCTCTTTCTTTCTATCTCCTTTCTCCCTCTCTTTTTCGCTCCCCCTCCTCTCTCTCTTTCTCTACTTTCTCTCACTTTCTTCTCTCTTCTCCAACACACCCAAACACACACACACACCACACACACACCACACACCACACAACACCACACACACAACCACCACAACACACACACACACACTCACACATATATATATATATATATATATATATATATATATATATATATATATATATATATATATACATATATATGTACATATATATACATGTATTCATTGATCTTTCTCTCGCTAGTTATCAGCATCTATCTCTCTTCTCTATCTCTCCATCAAAATATCAATTCCTTTCAATTTCCAACCACCCGAAAACACCCCAACCGTCCAAAAAAAACAACTAAACTTTCTCACGCTCTCACAAAAGGTGAATATTCAATAAGGACCAAAAAAAACGAAAAAAGGAAAAAAAAAAAACGAAAAGTAGATAAATCAGACACAAAGTAAGTGAGGATTATAAATCTCTCTTTTATAGAAGTGGTAACAGCCAATATGATAATGAGGTGGAAGCGAAGGGGTTTAGGGGGTAGGGGAGGGGGGAGGGGGTAGGGTAAGGGGGGAGGTGAAGGGGTATAGGGGGTAGGGGAGGGGGGAGGGGTAGGGTAAGGGGGGAGGGGGGAGGGGGAGGAAGAGGGAAGAGGGGAGAGGGGGAGGTGAGGGTGGGGGAAGGAAGGGGTTGAAGGATTTAGGGTGGGGAGTCGAGAGGGGGAATGGGTAAAGGGGAGGGGGTAGGAGGGGTAGGAGGATAGGGTAGGGGAGGGGGAGAGCGATGGGCAGAAGGATGGAGAGGGGACGGGGAGGGTAGGTGGAGGGAGAGAGAGAGGGGACAACAAGGGAGGGAGGGAGGGAGAGGGAGGGAGAGGGAGGGAGAGGGAAGGGGGAGGGAGGGATGGAGGAAGGGGTAGGGGAGAGGGGAAACGGACGGGAGGAGGGAGGCAGAGGGTTGGGGTACGGGAAAGGAAGATAGGGTAAGGAAGGAGATAGATAGAGAGAGAAAGAGGGAGGAAGTAGGGAAGTAGGATGGGGGAAAGGAAGAGGGGGGAGAAGGAGGAAAACGAGGAAACGGATTGTCAGACAGGGAGGAGAGGGAGAAGGACAGAAAAAGGGAGGAAAGGGAGAGAGGGAGAGAGGAAAGATCTAAAGAGAGAAAGAGGGGCAACGGGAAGGAGGAAACGAAGGACAATAAAAAAGGAATGAAAATTGAAGAAGGAGAAGGAGAAAGGGAAGGAGAGCAAGAGAGGGAGGAGAAGGAAGGAAGACGGGAGGGAGGAGAAAGAAGAAGAGAGGGAAGGAGGAGAAGGAGGAAAGGGGAGGAAGAGGGAGAGGAAGAAAAGTAGAGAATGAGAAGGAAGAGATAAGGGGAAGGAAGGAAGAAATAAGGGGAAGGAAGGAAGAAATAAGGGGAAGGAAGGAGGGAGGGGATGAGGGAATAAGCTTACGACTAGAGGAAAAGGAGATAGAAGAGGGAGGAAGGTAAAGGAAGGGAAAAGGGAGGAGAGAGAAGAAGCAGGGAAAAGGGAAGAAAATTGAGACATTATGAAGGGCAAAAAAGGAATAAATTACATAGAAGAAGAGAAGAGAGGAGGAAGAGGCGAATGATAAGAGAAAACACAAGAGAGAAAGGGAAAAGTGAAGAAGGAGAAAAGAGATAGAAAGACGACGAAAGATAAGAGAGAAGATGAAAGAGAAAGGGAAGATGAAGAAGGAAAGAAGAGATAAGGAGGAGATAAAAAGACAAATAAAATGGAAGTAAGGAAGAGAGGGAGAAGGAAGAGAAAAGACGAACATAGGGGGAGGGAGGGAGAGGGGGAGGTGACACAGGTGTAGGGGGGGGGTGACACGGGTGTGAGTAGGGGGGGGGGTCCTATAGAGAGCCCCTCGTCACTCACTCAGGATCCTACAGCATATTGGCTTAAGGATGATTGATGAATCTCGAGGGTTTGACGGAGCGCGAAGGAGCCCATCTGGTTGATCGCACCCCTCCCCCCCATCCCTCTATCGCTTTTCTCTCTCTCCCTCTCTCTCTATACACACACACACAATTATATATATATAATATATATTTATATATATATTTATATATATATATAGAATAATATATTTTATGTGTTGTGTGTGTGTGTGTGTGTGTGTGGGTGGTGTGTTGTGTGTGTGTGTGTGTGTGTACATATATAAATACATCTTACATACATACGTTCATATAAATATATATATATATATTTTTTTATATTTTGTATATATATATTTATATATATATGTATACATATATTTATATTTTTATTTTTATAGATTTTCTATATTTCTATATACATATATTATATAATAGTTATATATATGTTGGATATGTATATATTTTGATTTTTATATTTATATATATATAGATGAGAAAGATTTATATTATGTATTTATTTTTGATATTATTTATATATATATATAGAAAATTAAAAAAATAATATTTTCTAACTTATATTTTATATATATATATATTTATATATATATATATATATTAATTTATATTTATATGTTGTGTATGGTATATGTATATATATCTATTTTATATATATATATATTATATTATATATATAATATATATATATATAGAGCGTTTATATATTATATGGGTGTGTGTGTGTGTGTGTGTGGTGTGTGTGTGTGAGTGTGCGTGTGTGTATATATACATATATTTTTTATATATTATATAATATATATATTATAGATTTATATTAATATATATATATATACGTATATATATATATATATTTTATATATTTATATATAGATATTATTTTTATATGTATATTATATATCCAGATTTATATATATATGTATATATGTATATTACAATTTTATATACTATATTTTTTTTTATGTGTTTTGTTTTAGTATATATATAGATATATATATATATATATATATATATATATATATTATATTTATATATATCTATTTATATTAATTTTATTAAATTTACCTATATATAGTTATGTATAGATACACCAACACACACATTTATTTATATATATATATTTATTTATATTTATATATATGTATATAGATATATATATATTTATTTATATATATATTTATAGGTATGTATGGATATGTATATATAGTTATATCTATTTATATATATATATATATATATATATTTATATTTTTATATTTATGTGTGTGTGTGTGTGTGTGTGTGTGTGTGTGGTGTGGTTGTGTGAGTTGTGTGTGTGTGGGGGTGTGTGTATATATAATATATATAGATAGAATATATATATATTTATATATAATATATATTATATATATTATATATAATATAGGTATTTTATATATAAATATTTCATATATACATATTATTTATATATAATTATATATATATAGATATATATATATATATATATTTATGTATATATATATATGGGTATATATGTATATATATAATTATATATATTATATATATATATTAATATATTAATTTATTTATTATATATATATATATATACTATTATATTGATATTATATATATGTATGTATATATATATATATATATACATATATATATATATATATATATATACTATATATATATAGATATATATACACAACATACGTGTGTGTGTGTGTCTAAGTATTTATATGCATATATTATAATTTATATATATATAT
>NW_028234440.1:647483-649983 GCF_977035675.1 Penaeus japonicus
GGAGAGAATGGGGAAGGGGAGAAGCGAAGAAGGGGGGGGGATGGGGACATTGGGGAGAGATACCATGGGGAAGGAAAAAGAAAAGAACAAAGTGGGAATGGTTGGGGAGGAAGAGAGAGAGAGGGAGGGAGGGAGGGGAGGGACAATGTTTAAGAGGAAAAGGAGAAGAGGAACAGAAGGAAGAAAAATGGAGATAGTAGGGGGCATAGATAGAAGGAAAGAAGGAGAAGAGAAACAGAGTTAAGAAAATGAAGATAATGGGAGGGGTATAGATAGAAGGGAAGAAAGGAGGATAGAGAGGGAAGAAATTGGGGATGGTAGGGGGAGAAGGGGGGTGAACGCTCATCCTCACAGCTACAAGAAGAATCACAGATCGGATCTCCAGATCGGGTTAATCGGCCACCACGCCAACCTTCAGGTGTCTTCTCGAACGGCTGTAAATTATGTTAAAAAGAGGGTGAAGAAAGGGGAGGGTAGTTAGGGGGGTAGCTGGAGGGGTAGGGGGGGTAGCTGGGGTGAAGAAAGGGGAGGGTAGCTGGGGGGGGTAGCTGGGGTGAAGAAAGGGGAGGGAGGGTAGCTGGGGTGAAGAAAGGGGAGGGTAGCTGGGGTGGGGGGAGGATAGGGAGGGTTGCTGGGGTGAAGAAAGGGAAGGGTAGCTGGGGTGGGGGCTGGGGGAGGGTAGCTGGGGGTGAAGAAAGGGGAGGGTAGCTGGGGTGGGGGGGGGGGTCGGGGAGGGTACCTGGGGTGAATAAAGGGGAGGGTAGCTGGGGTGGGGGGAGAAGGATAGGGGGAGGAGGAGAGGTTGTCTGGAGAAGAGGGAAAGGGGGTAGAAGGGGGTATAAGGGAGATGGGGGAGGCTAAGTTTGGGGAGGATAATGGGAGGGGAAGGAAAGTTATCTAGGGGAGGAGAGGGGGCGGAGGGAAGGGGAGGGGGAGGGAATGGAGGATGGGAGTTATCCTAGGGGAAAGGGGGAGGGGGGGTTGAGGGGGAAGATTTCTCGAGAGAGGGGAAGTGAAGGTGGGGGGGATATCCTGGGTGGTGGAGAATGGAAGGGAGAGGATAAGGGTGAGGGGAGGGGGGTGGGCTGGTATGTGCGGAAAAAGAGGGGAGGTTATCCCTACAGACGAAGGGGAAATATCTAGAGCAGGAGACTGGGGAGGGGGGGGGGGGTATGGGAAGAAGAAGGGGAGGTAAGATCTTGGTTGCAATTAATAGTTTCTTTTCTTGTGGCTCTTGCATTCTGTCGGTTATCTGTCTGACTGTCTCTCTCTCTCTCCTCTCTCCTCTCTCTTTTTTTTCTCTCTCTCTCTTCCTCTCTCTCCCTCTCTCTCCCTCTCTATTCTTTATATCGCTCTCCTCTCTCTTTCTCTCTCTCTCTCTCCTCCTCTCTCTCCCTCTCTCTTCTCTCTCTCTCTCTCTCTCTCTCTCTCTCTCTCTCTCTCTCTCTCTCTCTCTCTCTCTCTCTCTCTCTCTCTCTCTCTCTCTCTCTTCTTTCTCTCTCTCTCTCTCTCTCTCTCTCTCTCTCTCTCTCTCTCTCTATATATATATATATATATATATATATATATATATATATATATATATATATATATATATATATATATTCATTGATCTTTCTCTCGCTATCTATCAGCCTCTATCTCTATCTCTCTTCTCTATCTCTCTATCAAAATATCAATTCCATTCAATTTCAATCTAAAAAAAGATGAAAAAAAAATTAAGACAAAAAAAAACTAAACTTTCTCACGCTCTCACAAAAGGTGAATATTCAATAAGGACCTCCAAAAAAACGAAAAAAGGAGAAAAAAAACGAAAAGTAGATAAATCAGACACAAAGTAAGTGAGGATTATAAATCTCTCTTTTATAGAAGTGGTAACAGCCAATATGATAATGAGGTGGAAGCGAAGGGGTTTAGGGGGTAGGGGAGGGGGGAGAGGGTAGGGTAAGGGGGGAGGTGAAGGGGTATAGGAGGTAGGGTAAGGGGGGGGGTAGGGGTAGGAAGAGGGGAGGTGGAGGGGTATAGGGGGCAGGGGAGGGGGGAGGGGGTAGGGTATGGGGGGAGGTGAAGGGGTATAGGGGAGAGGGGAGGGGGGAGGGGTAGGGGTAGGAAGGGGGGAGGGGTAGGAAGAGGGGAGAGGGGGAGGTGAGGATGGGGTAAGGAAGGGGTGAAGGGATTTAGGGGTGGGGAGAGGGGGTAGGGGAGGGGATAGGGGAGGAGGAGAGCGATGGGCGGAGGGATGGAGAGGGGATGGGGAGGGTAGGTGGTAGGAGGATGGGGAGAAGGAGGGTACAAGAAGGGGGGGAGGGAGGGAGAGGGATGGGATTTTGGGAAAGGGGAGGGTGGGATGAAGGATGGGGTAGGGGGGAGGGAGGCAAAGGGTTGGGGTAAGGGAAGGGAGGATGGGGTAAGGAAGGGGGTAGATAGAGAGAGAAAGAGGGAGGAAGTAGGGAAGTAGGATGGGGGAAAGGAAGAGGGGGGAGAAGGAGGAAAAAGAGGA
>NW_028234440.1:659983-661136 GCF_977035675.1 Penaeus japonicus
GCGATGTCCTTCAAGATCACCTTTGAAACCGAACTTAGATTTTGATAAGAACACTCAACTACTCTCCCCTCCCCTCCCCCTTCCCCCCACCACCAACTCCCCCCAAGAACCCCAAGAACCTCCTTCCTCTCCTTTACCCCCTCCCAACCCCCTCCCCCTACCCCCCAAAAACCTCATTACACTTAATCCAAAGCACACACCTAACCCCCTAACGTACCTCCCTCCCTCTCCCCTCTCCCCCTTCCTCCAACGGATCCCCCCCCCTAAAACCCCCAATCTTTGAACCCCATCCGCCTCTCTCTGCAGCCTCCAACCTCAGGAGATGATTTAGAGCATCTTATGGACACTGATCTTAGTATTCTCCGCTTTCATTGAGGTAAGTGTCCGGGCGAGCGAAAGACCAAGCCAGCAAGCCAGCCAGCCAACCAGCCACGGGGGTAAAAGCCAGCCAAGCCACTTCATCACAGGGGTAACGAGACCCCTGTCCCCCCTAGCCCCCCTCAGTCCCCCAGCCCCCACAAAGTCCTCCCCCCTGTCCCCCAACAAGTCCTCCCCCAGCCCCCAGTCCCCAACAAGTCCTCCCCCCAATCTCCTTCCCCCCACCAAGTCCTCCCCCCAGCCCTCCGGCCCCAACAAGTCCTTCCCCAGCCCCCAATAAGTCCCCCAACCCCCAGTCCTCCCCTTCCCCCCGCCACCAGCCCTCCCCCTGCCCCCCAATCCCAGCATCATCTACCCAAGCCCAATCATCCTCCTCGTAGCATTAAGGGAATTTGCAGTGTTACTTGTAACGGTAGACACACTTAAGGATCATGATTGAAGATGGTATAAATCTGACGGCGATAAATCCCCCCCTCGCCCCCCCGCCCGGCCCCCTCCGATGGGCTCCGAGGGAAGGTAATGACAGCGTTTACCCTGTTGCAAGATGAGGCTGCAAGGGCTTATCTCGGAGGTATGAGTTACTGCGGCCTCATCATGTCGGGGGATAAAAGGCGCTCTCATTTGCCTCCTTGAGTGATTGCGGGATTGCTTTGCTCGTTGTGGCGTTGTGTACACACGCACTCACTCACAGGTAGGAGTATGTGTGTATATATGTATGTATATATATATATATATATATATATATATATATATAATATATATATATATATATATA
>NW_028234440.1:683736-689442 GCF_977035675.1 Penaeus japonicus
TACATACATGTCTATATAGAGTTATTACAATGTCTTACATCATCCTGAAGGGTTATTGTGCGTCTGTGCTAATTCAATAATGACATAGGGAAGCCCAATGAACGACCATGCTATGTTAGGCGAGTAGGGCGGTGGGCGGGTGGGCGGGTGGACGAGTAGGGCGGGTGGACGCGTGGGCGGGGGGCGGGGAGGGGTTATTTTTTAGTGGAGGGTCGGCGGAATCAGCGTGTGAGGTGTTTGGCTCCTGGGGAAGGGGTGAGGTGGAAGGGAGGAGAGGGGGAGGGAGAGGGAGAGAAGGGTAAGGTGGGTGGGTGGGAGGAGAGGGGAGAGGAGAGGGAGGGGGGATAAGGGAGAGAGAGGAGAGGGTGGGGGAGGGAGGGAGTGGAGATGGTGGGGGTGTTGGAAAGAGAGAAGAGGGAGGAAAGGAGAGAAGGATGGAGGGTGAGTGAGAAAGAGAAAGAGAGAGAGGAAGGTGGAGGATGAGGGAGAGAGAGGAGAGGGAAAAGGAGAGAGGGAGAGAGAAGGATGGGGGTGTTTGAAAGAGAGAAGAGGGATGGAAGTAGAGAAGGGGGAAGGAAGGAAGAAAAGGATATGTAAGGAGGAAATAGAATGGGTTTGAGGAAGAGGGATAGAAAGAGAAAAGGAGTGAGGCACAGAGAAAGTGAGGAGAGAGAGAGAGAAAGTGAGGAGAGAGAGAGAGAGAGAGAGAGAGAGAGAGAGAGAGAGAGAGAGAGAGAGAGAGAGAGAGAAAGAGAAAGAGAGAGAGACAGACAGACAGACAGACAGAGACAGAGAGACAAAGAGAAAGAAAAAGAGATAAAAAGATATAGAGAGAGAAATTTAATGAGAGAGAGAGAGAGAAAAGGATGAGTTACAGAAGTGAAAGGGAAAAGATCCAGAAAAAAACAATCTTAGATAAACAAAGCAACTGCAGAAGCAAATAGATAAATAAACAGATAAAGATCTAACATGCACATGCGTCAATTTCCTTCTCGCATGACGAAGATAAACTGTTATTTGTCTTTTGAAAAATTAACTTAAAAGAACACAGAATATATTCTACTAATATTTGCATTTTTTTTTTTTTTATTCATTATTCGTTATAAATTGATTGAAAAATAATATTCGCGACAGTTCTTACATTTGCATATTAGTCGTATTTTCTCATTCATTATATGTATCTTTTTAAGGAAATGAAAGTAGAATTAGTCTCTGAAGGACGTCAGTTCGGAAATGATTGTAAAGGTCTTGATTTTAAGTCATGTGAATCTAGGTTGTGGCCGACGCCGCAATACCTTTGCTAATGGCGGAACGAACTCAAAAATATCCTCTTATTTAAGCCTTCCCCCTTTATAGTCTTTCTCATTTTTCTTCATTGATTTAGATTTAATATCCCTGATCGTTATCTTGAAGGAAGGGTGATGTTATGCCTCTCTTTTTTTGTTTAAATCATTATTCAAATTACTTCGCAAAAGATACACGTGGCAGTCTTTTGTTTATCCCGACGCCATTTTGATTTCGTTTTTCCCGCCTGCCGCCACCACCACCTCGGCTTCTTCGTCGAAAATCACCCTTAATCAAAGGCATCATAGAGGCCATCTTACGCACACATCTGGAAGAAAGATACACACAACACATCTCCAAAGATAAAAAGATAATCTTTCACTTATCTCGCCATGTAGAGATCTCTATCGCTATTCCTTGCCATCACTCACTCTCTCGGTGGGATTAGCGCTCGAACAAGAGTGAAAATAATTTATGGCGATTTCGTATCAGTAACCGACTCTGCTACCTGCTAACTCTGGCACCTTGGCATTATTATCTGATATAATTTCTCATAAGCGTGATTTTATCTTGCTTATTATAATTTATATTTTTCTCTTTCTTCTTGTTTAGGTTTATTAATCTTAAAGTGTTGTTTCGTTTTGGTTTTAATTCATTTGTGTTTGTCTTTTCGTCTTTAAGGCTTATTGATATTATTCGTTATGTATGTTTTGTTTTTTATTCGTAAACCCACAAGATTTTTTTCTTCTTCTTCTTTTCTTTTTAATCTTTCATTTAAGTAAACATACATGTGTCTAGTATATATATATATATATATATATATATATATATATATATATATTATATATATATAAATATATATATATATATATATATATATATATATATATATGTATATATATATGCATATATATATATATATATATATATATATATATATATATATATATATATATATATATATGTATATATATACATATATATATATATATATATATATATATATATATATATATATATATATACATATATGTATGTGTGTGTGTGTGTGTGTGTGTGTGTGTGTGTATGTATGTATGTATGTGTATGTGTGTGTGTGTGTGTTGTAAAAATTATATTAGTATGTCGATGATTACAATGGCTAAACATAATACAATGTTGAAAAATTATAATTGTGATAATGATGATAATTATAATCATTATTGCTTTCAGTGCTACTTTTTGTTTCTATCATTATCACCTTTTATCATCATTATTAATCTCATCATTAGTATTATAACAATAGTGATGATGTTAATGAAAATGATACTGGCATTATTAATAATAATAATAATAATAACGATAATCATAATAACGAAAACAACAATGATGTTGATAATAATGATAAGAAGAAAAAAAAGCGATAATGACACAATCAATCAAACAATATTTTGAAAGTTTTAACAAAATATGGAAATAGATGCCAAGAAAGCATGGATTCGAACGCAATCATGTTTACAGCATTTGTTATTACACGAATCCGAACACAAACGGCAGTAGGTTAGAACAATTATTAGAAATAGTTAATGATGACTATTTAAAAGCCATGCAAACTATTCCCCTCTTCATAGTCATCATGGGTTGATGATGATGATGAATGTAATTGTGTAATAGTCATAATGATGAAAATTATGAATGATGATTATGAAAGTTTTTTTTTTTTTTTTTTGAGATACGTATGATTATTTATGTTTTTTTTTTTTGTTTTTTTTTTTATTAATGAATTGGATACCAAGATAGGAAAGAGGAATGTATACACCATGTATGAAAATTATCATTATCATTTTTTTTTTTTTTTTTTTTTTTTTTTGTAATTTACTTTGAAGTTTTAAAACACCTTTCCTCATTTCTCACATGTACAGTTTGTACACACTCATACACAAACACATACATGCACATACATACAGATTCACAGACACATACATCATACACACACACACACATACACGCACACAGAGACATACACATTCACCATTTTAAACCCCCCTTCACCCCCCCCCCCACATCTCTTTCTCCCTCTATCCCCCCTTCTGTTTTACAACCTCCACCTCCTCCTTTCTCCACCCCATACCTTATACACTCTTCCACCCCACCTCTTTTCACCCTCCTCTCCCTCTCCCTCTCCCTCTCCCTCTCCCCAACCCCATAACCCTACCCCTATCCCTATCCTACCCACATTCTCACACCTCACCCCCCACCACACATACATATTCCTCCCACCCTCTTAACCCCACATCCTTCCTCTCTCCCTCCCCATAACCCTCTAACCCCACTCACACCCCCTCCCCCTCAACCCCACTCCCACATCCTCCCCCCCTACCCCTCACCCCTACATCTTTCCCCCCCTCCCCTCCACCCCTACATCCTTCCACACCCCTTCACCCCTCACCCCACCCCCCTAACCCCACTCACACACCCCACAATGAGATTTAAATTAGAGGCCGGTAATCGGACGCTTATAACAACCCCCCACACCCCTCCCCCCTCCCCCTCACCCCCCACCCACCCACCAACAGCCTCACCTAGCCTCGCACGCCCGCACCTCCTGAGTTAACAAGTTGTCGGCGGTCGCGTTAAATTAGTGGTTCTCGCGAAACGGTTTTCATGCCATCGCGACGGCGCCGGTGATGGAAGGGGGTGTGGGGGGGTGTGAGGGGGATGGAAGGGGGTGTGGGGGGAGGAAGGGTGTTGGGGTGTGTGGGGGGGTGGGGGGATGGAAGGGGGTGTGGGGGATGGGGGGTGGGGGGTGTAGGTGGGGATAAATTGGGAAGGGAGGGGGGATGGAGGGTTGGTGGAGGAGGAGGGGGGATGGAGGGGAGGGGGAAGAGAAAAGGAGGGGAGAAGGAGCGGAGGGAGAGGAAAAGGGAAGGGAGGGAGGGGAAAAGGGAAGGAGGCGAGGGAAGGAGGGAGGGGGGAGAGGGAAAAAGGAGAGGAAAGGAAGGCCGGGGTAAGGAGAGGTAGTGTAGGGGAGGGAAGGGAGAGAGGGGAATGGAAGAAGACGATGAGGCCTGGGGGGGGGGGGTTAAGGAAGGGTAAGGAGAGGTAGTGTAGGGGAGGGAAGGGAGAAAGGGGAATGGAAGAAGACGATAAGGGTGGGGGGGTAAGGAAGGGTAAGGAGGGGTAATGTAGGGGAGGATGGGGTGAAAGGAGAGGGAAGGGAGGGAGGAGGAAGGTGGGGTAAGGAGGGGTGTTGTGAGGAGAGAAGAGGAGAGGAAGGTGTGAGGAAGCTGAAGTAATTAACCATCTGGTGGTGGACATTGAGCAGAAAATGGGAAGGGGGGGAAGGAAGGACGGAGGCGAGGTAGGAAGGACGGAAAGAAGAGGGACCCACAGAAGTGGCAAAGAGGGGGAGAGGAGGGAGAGTAGGAGAAGAAGAGGATGGGAAGGGGATGAAGGAAACAGGACGTAGGAAGGAAGTGCGAGTGGAGCGAAGAGAAGGAGGAGAAAAGGGAAGGCGAAGAGGTGGTGAAAGGAGGAAGAGGAAGAAAGGGAAGAGAGGAGGAGGGTAAGAAGAAGAGAAAAATATCTAAGCAAGGAAGATGAAGACGGAGGAAGAAGAAGGAAGCAAGAGGGAGAGAACAGAATTAGCGGAAGATGTAATTAGCCAAGGAAGCAAGAGAAAGAGGGAGAAGAGAAAGAGGGGAGGAGGGAGGGTAGTAGGGGAGTGATGGGGGGGGGCATCCAGAGAAGAGATACAAGGTGATGTAAAAAAAAAAAAAAAAAAAAAAAGTGAAGTTTGTCAGAGACCAATAGATGGTTAAATAGATAAGAGATGGAGGACCTGTTTATAGATAGATATATAGAATAATTGTAACGAAAATTGGAAATAGCTTCGACATGTAGGTAGGACAGGGAGTTGAAAACGGCACATACAATTAATAAGGCATGGCTTTTTCATTATTTCCATAAAGATATATGTATATGGATAAGTAGATACAGCATACATATTTGATGACTGGTTGTCTGATTAGGAGATAGAGTAGCTTATAATAGATCTCACTTAATAAAATTATATTATAGAGAATAATGTAATATAATGCCTAATTATGTGATATATAAAATTATATATAAAATATATATATATATATATATATATATATATATATATGTGTGTGTGTGTGTGTGTGTGTGTGTGTGTGTTGTGGTGTGTATGTGTGTGTGTGTGCGTGTGTATGTGTGTTGTGTGTGTATATGTACAAACACATCAACAGAAAAAAATACAGGGGTTATAAATTAAAATGTCCAGAAAAGACATACCTTCTCCACGTCTCAAACTGAATTTAAATACTTATTCACATCCCTTCCCCTCCCTCACCCTTCACTTTCCCCCTTCCACCCTTCACATTGCCCATCCCTCCCCCTTCACTCCCCCCCTCCCCCTTT
>NW_028234440.1:689542-695965 GCF_977035675.1 Penaeus japonicus
TATATATATTTATTAAATATATATATATATATATTTATATATATATATTTATATATATATATATATAATATATATATTATATATATATATATATATATATATTATTTTATATATATATATATTGTTTGTGTGTGTAACACACACATACACACACACACACACACACAAACAAACACACACACACACAACACCACACACACACACACACACCACACACATAATATATTATATATATATATATTATATATATATATATATATCATATATATTTATTTATTATAAAATATATATATATATATCTTTATATCAATATATACATATATTATAAAATATATATATATATATTTATATATATATATTTTATATATATATATATATATGCATATATGTATCTATTGTGTGTATGTATTATATATTGGATACAAAAAACAAAAGGAAAAAAAAAAAAAAGAAGAAAAAAAAAAAAAAAAAAAAAAAAAAAAAAAAAAAATAAAAAAAAAAAAAAAAAAAAAAAACAAAAAAAAAAAAAAAAAAAAAAAAAAAAAAAAGAAAAAAAAAAAAAAAAAAAAAAAAAAAAAAAAAAAAAAAAAAAAAAAAAAAAAAAAAAAAAAAAAAAAAAAAAAAAAAAAAAAAAAAAAAAAAAAAAAAAAAAAAAAAAAAAAATAAAAAAAAAAAAAAAAAAAAAAAAAAAAAAAAAAAAAAAAAAAAAAAAAAAAAAAAAAAAAAAAAAAAAAAAAAAAAAAAAAAAAAAAAAAAGAAAAAAAAAAAAAAAAAAAATACCAAACCCAACCAACTATACAAAAAAAAACAATAACAAAACACAAACAAAACCATCAAAGAAAACGGAACCTCACAACCTACTTCATCATACTCATGCCAGCTCTAACCCACGAGACAAACGAGGAACGGCAAACATCCACCTCATGCAATTGTCAGCAGAGTCACAGAGCAGTGATATTATCGAAATTTGCAGTCATGCGGTTCCACCACTACATTACGGTCACCCACCACTCCATGCGAGTCACCAAACCTCCCCCATCCAGGTCCAAACACCACTCCATGCGTTACCACCCCACTCCATGCGGTTCACCACCACTCCATGCGGTGTGTGTTCACCAACCACTCCATTGCTGTCACCCACCACTCATGCGGCGGTGGTGGGTCCACCACCACTCCATTGCGGTCAACACCAACCAACTCCATTGCGTTCACCACCACTCCATGCGGGGGGTTCCTACCACCCACTCCCCCATTCGGTCACCACAACGTCACAGCCACTCCATGCGCGGTCTTGCGGTCACACCCCACAAAAACTCCCCAATGCGCGGTCACCACCAACCACTCATGCGGTCCCCCACCACTCCATTGCGGTCTCACCACCACTGTTCCTTGTCACCACCCACCACTCCATGCGGGTCCCAACTCCATGCGGGTCTTATGCGGGTCACCAACCACTCCTGCGGAGGTCACCACCACTCCATGCAGAGAAGTCACCACCACCACTCCATTGGTCTCACCACCACTCCATGCGGTGTTGGTCACTTCACCACACTCCCTCCATCCGGTCCACCACCACCAAACCATCCATGCGGGGTCACCACCACTCCTGCGGTCACCACACCAATCCATACCGGGTTCACCACCCACTCCATGCGGTTCAACCACCACTCCAATGCGAGTTGGGGAGTGGGGGTCACACCACCTCATGCAATACCACCATTCCTTCCGGTCACACCACGCATGCGGGTTTCACACACTCCATTGCGGGGTTCCACCACCACTAGGGTCACCCACTACCACTCCATTGCGGTCACCCACCAACCACCACTCCATTCGGGTTTCTCCCCACTCCATTCCGGTCACACACCACTACATGCGGTCTGTCCACACCCACTCCATGCGGTCACAGTCACCACCAAAACTCCATGCAATCACACCCATTTCCATCCGGTTCAACCACACTCAATGCGGTCACAACAACTCTTACAGCACTATATCACTGTTTTATCCTGGACTAACCTGTTTCGAGCAAGCAAGCAAGCAACCTGGGTTTTCGTCTTCTCCGCTCCAGGCACATGGCGGCGGTTTTTTATCTTCTGTCGGCCAATGAGGCGCTCTCTCTGCTATCACATCGCTTTTGCAAGCAGGACATGTGGACAGCAGGCAAGGTGATCGAAAAGTATATAGCACGCTGATATGGGGGGTTTGGTTATTTTGCCGCGACCGAGGAGAGGAACCCGCCGAGGGAGTGGGGTTTTTTGGGGGGAAGGATATAAGGATATATATATTTATATAATATATATATATGATTATATATATATATTTATAGATATATATATATGTTTATTTATATATATATAATATAATATATATATATATTGATATATATATATATATATATATATATATATATATATAAATATTATCCGTTTCACCCTCTATTCCTTTCCTTCTCTTCCTCTCTGTCCCCTCTTTCTCCCTTTTTCTCCTTATCCCTTTCCCTATCCCTTCTCCCCCTCCTCTCTCTATCTCTCTCTGTCTCTCCTCCTTTCTCTCTTCCCCTTTTCTCTCTCTTTCTTCTCTCTCTCTCTCTCCTTTTCTCCCCCCACTCTCTGTCTCTCTCTTCCACCTTCTCTTTCTTCCTCTCCTTTTCTCCCCCCACCTCTCTCTCTAACCCCCTCCCCCCTCTCTCTCTTCCACCTCCTTCTCTCCCTCTCCCTTTCTATCACCCTCCTTCTATCTCTCTCTGTCTCTTCCCCTGTCTCTCTTCCCCCTTTCTCTCTCTCTCTCTCTCTCTTTTCTCTCTCTCTCTCTCTCTTTCTCTCTCTCTCTCTCTCTCTCTCCTCTCTCCTCTCTTCTCTCTCTCTCTCTCTCTCTCTCTCTCTCTCTCTCTCTCTCTCTCTCTCTCTCTCTCTCTCTCCTTTTCTCTCTCTCTCTCTCTCTCTCTCTCTCTCTCTCTCTCTCTCTCTCTCTCTCTCTCTCTCTCTCTCTCTCTCTCTCTCTCTCTCTCTCTCTCTTCCTCCCTCTCATTAACATGCCCGACAGAAAAGCTTTCACGGGTTAATTGCACGAGAGAAATTCGCCTTTACAATATCTCAATTAGCCAACCTCAATGATCCTTCGATATCACTTCAAGGAATTCATCCTTCGAAATAACTCCCCTACTCCTTTATTGTCTCCCCTCTTCCCCTCCTCCCCCACCTTTCGCATTCTCTCCATCTTTATCCTCTTCCCCTCCTCCCCCACTTTTACCTTCTTCCCCGTCTTCCCCTCCTCCCCATCTTCCCCTCCTCCCCCACTTCCCCTTCCTCCCCCCCTCTTTCCCCTCCTCCCTACCTTCCCACCTTCCCCTCCTCCCCGTCTTCTTCTTCTGCCCTTCTACCTTCTATTCATTGTCTTTATTTATTTTTCTTTATCTTCTTTATGATTAATTTTACATTTTCCTTATCATCTTTTTCATTATCTTTATATTATCATTATCATCTTTATCATTAACTTTATATCATAGTTTATTTATATCATAATTTATTTACATAATAATTTATTTATATCATCATTATCGTCTTTATCATTATTATTATATCATAATTTCTTTATATTATTATTATAATCTTTATCATTATATTACAATTTCTTTATATTATCATTATAATCTTTATCATTGTCTTTATATTATCATTATCATCCTTATCATTATCTTTATATTAACAATACCATCCTCTTTATATTATCATTATCTTTATACTATAATTATCATCTTTATCATTATCTTTATAAAATCATTATCATCATCTTTACATTCTCATTATCTTTATATCATCATTATTATCTTTCTCTTTCTTATCTTTATCGTCTGTAAAGTCGAATCATAATTCATCATTCAAAAAGATGCTGAAAATCCTTCTCCATTGCGATTAAGATGGTGATTAAGCATCTGATACCGTTTCTTGAAAGATATATATTTTTTCGTTTTTAATTTTTTTTTTTAAATCATTTCACGAGAGATATAAGGTAAAGTCGAAAAATAAAATACATCGGCAACACAAACAATTACCTAGACAATTTCATTTCTCTCTCTTTCTTCTCTTTCGATTCTTCTCTCAGGTTTTCTTGTCTGTTCTGTCTTTCTTCCTTCTCTCTTCTCTCCCTCGCTCCTCTCTCTTTCTGTCTCTTCTTTCTCTTTCTTGTTCTTCTCTCTCTTCGTCTCTCTTCCTCTCTCTCCCTCTCTCCCCCCCTCTTCTTCAGTTTCTCTCTCTCTCACTATCTCTCTCTCTCTCTCTCTCCCTCTCTCTCTCTCTCTCTCTCTCTCTTCCCCCTTTCTCTCTCTTCTCCCTCTTCAGTTATAGCAAACAACATTCCTTTTTTATTCCGCTAGTTTTAAAAATAAGTTTATCAGAGATGAATAGAGGTTGTGTATTACGAAAACAAAAAAGAAGGTTATAATACATGACGGATTCTAAGCGTATTCGAAAACTGATTGGAAATTTGTAGTTCTTACGTATATAACCAACACGAAGAAGAGGAGACAGTACGAGAGAGGGGTGGAGAGAGAGGAAAGGATGGGAGGAGGGAGAGAGAGAGAATGAGAAGAGGAGAGAGAGAGTAGAAAGAGAGGAGAGGAGAGAAAGTGGAGAGGAAAGAGAGAAAGAGGAAGAAAGAGAGAGAGAGAAAGGAAAAAGAGAGGAGAGGAAGATTAGTATAGATATGATAGAGAGAGAAGAGGATGAGAGAGAGAGTGTAGGAGTAGTAGAGCTGTCTTTTGAGAGAGGTGAGGAGGAGAGTGAGATGAGAGTGTCGGAGAGAGAGAAGAGGAGAGAGAGAGAGTTGTCGTGAGGAGAGGAGAGAGAGAACGAAAAAGAGGAGAAAGGAAAGAGAAAAAGAGAACGAGAAAGGAAAGATAGAGAGCGAAGAGGACAGAAAGAGAGAAATAGAGAAAAGAGAAAGAAAAAAAAGGAGGAGGAGTATTCAAAGAGATCGCGGGGTTCACCCACCACCACAACAACACAATGGTCACTCCCGACATGTCAATTACGTAAGCCTGTTTGCATTAAAATAAAGAAAAAAAAGAAAGAGACAAAGAAAAAAAAAGGTTTATTCATTTGAAGAAAAAGGAAAGTTAGTAGAAAATAAATATGATAATAATAAATATACCAAATGAGATGAAGATTAGTAGAGTAGTGTTGTTCTCTTCAGATCCCAAAGAATGCCCTTCAGGTGGATGTGAAGAGTGGATAGAAAAGAAAGAGGAAGAAAAAAAATGGAAGAAGAAAGAGGAAAAGAGAAGGGAGAGAGGGAAGGAAAAAAAAAAAAAAAAAAAAAAGACTGATGGAAAGAAGAAAAATAATAGGAAAGAAGACAAGAAAATAGAAGGGAGAGCAAGGGGGAGGAAAAGGAAAAAAAGAGAAGAGGAAGAGAGAGGAGAAGGGAAAAGGAGTAAGGAAGAATTGGAGAGGGGTGGTTATGAAGAGAGGGGGAAAGGGAGAGAAGTGGAAAAGGGAAAGAATAGAAAGAGAGAGAGAAAGAGAGGGAGAGAGAGAGAAAGAGAGAGAGAGAGAAAGAGAGAGAGAGAGAAGGAGAGAGAGAGAGAGAGAGGAGAGAGAGAGAGAGAGAGGTGGGAGGGAGAGGAAGAGAGAGGACGAGAGAGAGAGAGAGAGAGAGAGAGAGAGAGAGAGAGAGAGAGAGAGAGAGAGAGAGAGAGAAGAATAGACGAATAAAAGAGGGGAAAGGAAGGAAGAGAAGAGAGGAAAGTATGGAAGAAGAAAGCAAAAGAAAGAATGAGGCTAAAGAAGGGGAAAAGGGAAGGAAGGAGAAAGGGAAGATAATAGGCAATAAGGAGAGGAAATACGAGAGACAAAAGAAATATTGACAAGGAGTAAAGATAGAAAACTAAAGAAAGGTAAAGACAAAGAAAGAGAAGATGAAGAAGAGAGAGAAAAAAACAAAAAAACAAACAAACAAACAAACGAAAGTTAACAAGGAGCGTAAACAAAAAAGGATAAAATGAGATTGAGAAAACGGAGATAAAAACGAGAAAAAAATGTATAAAGAAGCAGGGGGTGAAAATAAAACAGTGAAAAGACAGAAACAAGCAAGAAAAAAAAATATATAAAGAAAAATAAGAAAAAAAAAACTATTCCATTTCTATGCCTGTGTTATCGGACCAAAATCTTATCAATAAGATCTTAATCAACCAAACTGACAAACACACACTCAGTATGTACTTCTCTCTCTCTCTCTCTCTCTCTCTCTCCTGTTCCTTCTTCCTCCTCCCTCCCTCCCTCCTTCTCATTCCCTCCCATCTCTCCCTCTCCCTCACCCTTCCCATATCTCCCATTCATCCCTCTCCCCCTCCTTCCCTCTCTTCCCCTCATCCATCCCCTAACCCGTTCCACCCTCCAATCCATCCCCTACCCCACCCTCCTC